>NW_027397069.1:16745362-16771048 GCF_003265705.2 Callorhinus ursinus | reverse complement strand
TTCTTCTTCTTCTTCTTCTTCTTCTTCTTCTTCTTCTTCTTCTTCTTCTTCTTCTTCTTCGTTCTTCTTCTTCGTTCTTCTTCTTCTTTTCTTTTCTTTCTTTCTTTCTTTTTTTTTTAAAGTAGGCTTTATGTCCAGCCTGGAGCCCATCATGGGGCTTGAACACGTGACCCTGAGATCAAGGCCTGAGCTGAGATCAATAGTTGAACACTTACCCAATTGAGCCACCCATGTGCCCTGCTATTTTTTTTCCTTTCCTTTCCTTTTCTTTTCTTTTCTCTTCTCTCTTTCTTTCTTTCTTTTTTTTAAGATTTATTTATATGAGAGAGAGAGAAATGGAGCAGGGGTGAAAAGAGGGGCAGAGGGACAAAAGAGGAAAAAGAGAGAGAAGTAGACTCCCCACTGAGCATGGAGCCTGACATGGGACTCAATTTCACCACCCTGAGATCTTGACCTGAGCTGAAATCAAGAGTCAGAGGCTTAACCTACTGAGCTACCCAGGTGCCCCCCTGGTAGTTTCTCATAAAGGTAAGCAAAAGTTTTATGCTCCAACCATACTTCTCCTTGACCTAATATAAAACAAAGCATAGATCTTTACAAAGACTTTTGTACATAACAGCTATACTCATATTAACCATAATGTGGAAACAACCCAGGTAAATGGATAAACAAATTTTGATATATCTATTGAATGTAATACTACCAAGCAACGAAAACAAATGAATAGTTGTGATGAGCACTGGGTGTTGTATATAAGTGTTGAATCACTAAATTCTACACCTGAAACTAATATTACACTGTATTTTAACTAACTGGAATTTAAATAAAAACTTTTAAAAAATGAATGAACAAGTAGTACATGGAACAACATAAATGAGTCCCCAAATAATTATCCTTTGTGAAAGTATCCAGAAAAAAAATATACACATAATATATGGTTCCATTTACATAAAATTCTAAAAGCTGTAAGCTAATCTATTGTGACAGAAAGTACATCAGTCATTTCTCAGAGATGGACAGAGAGGATGTGGCAGGAAAGGATCACAATGAAGCCTGAGAAAAATTTATGGGGTGTTGGATGTATTGATTATCTTGATGATGATGATATTTCATGGCTGTATACATAGGTCAAAAATTATCAAATTATACACTCTAAATATGTGTGATTTTTTGTATTTATATTATTTTTCAATAAAGTTGTTTTTAAAAGCACAGAAGCAGTTTACACATTATTCCCTTAGTGCAGGGCCATCATCAATCCAGTCTCTACTAAGTAAGTTTGAAAAGAAGCAAGCTCACTTGTCATATTAAAGTCTTTAAAAATTGGTACAGTGTTGTTAGTTCAAATAATGTATATAGGTAGTTGATATAAAGACCTGCTCTTCTCAAAGCTTTGTTTTGTTATAATTTCAGAATGCCAAAATTTACTGTTTAATTACTGGTTCGCACCCTTTTCATGAGCAAGGTATATAGCTTTGTAAGTTTTTCCTTTTTCTTATATTTGCTCTTATTGTATTCCTTTCGTTTATGTCTGTTGAATCTGGTAATAAAAATAAATTATATTCTTATGGTTTTTAATTTTCATTTTATTTTTCTAGTAATTCATCTCTATTGTATTTTACAGAGGAATTCAGTCAGGAACCTTTCACGGAGGCCCAGAGAAGGACTGAACTAGACTCATTCTTCTATTAGCTTTCCCCTGCTGATGATGAATGCTTTTCAAGTCTGCGGCTTTAGTATCTCTCAAATTTATTTCTTCCTTTGCAGGCCAGTAAGTATTTTTTTCCCTTCTCTCTTACCCTTCCTGCTTCCTTCTATGTATCCTTCATTCGTTTGCCCTACAAGTTAAAAAAAAAAAATCTAGCCATTTTAATTGCCTTTGAACTATTTTGGGGGACGTTCACCAACCAATCTTTGATTGTCTGTAATGTTTCCAGAGAAGAGAAGAGTGCTTTAGAATTATTACTTCCATGTTGCTACCAGTCAGAAAGGATCACTGCATATTCTATTCTCCCACAACTTTTGTTTATATCTCCATTTTAGTTCTGCTTAGGGTGCAATTTCTTTTGGAGTTCCGCGAAGGTGGAACCAATACCATCTTCTTCTGTATTCTCCAAGATTCTACCACAGTGTATTTTATATTATACTATGGGATTTAGCTCCCAGCCCATCTCTGCAATTATGTTCTTCCAGCATACAAATTCTATTTGATCTTTACAGATGAACTAAAGTATATCACAAGCTCAACGAGAAGCTCTCATGGTCTTTCCCAAGAATACTCTGTTGGAGACTCTCATTTGTTCATTTACATAATTAATTTATAAAAATATAACATAATAATAAAACAACTAATTACCATTTTGTTATTTAGTCAGAGATAATATGCCAGGTGCAAATATATAACCCCCAAACTTCAAAACCAGATGTTTTGTATTAAAATGTATATATCTTTGTGTTGTGATACATCATTGTATCTTTCAATGGTTAATGTATTATCCTTTTCTAGACTAGATCTGAGGAATTGGTTGGCAGAAATTCTGACTACTCCAGCAGAATGTCACCCTGGCACCTAGCAGATTTTTAAGAAAAGCTCAAATAATTAAGCAATCAGGTACAAAAACAATAACTAAGAAAGAGTGTAAAACAAGATAATTTTTTTCTTAAAATAATTTTTTAAGTAATTCTAACGTATCCCAGCAAAAATCACAAAAAGCAAGTGTTCATAGGGTTTCATTTATTTTGACAGATACCATTTGCCAATTCACACATGGCATATCTCCTCAAATGAGATTTTACATAAATATATATATATATCTATATCTAAGTAGGGTGATAGTTATATATTTAGTGTTAGTGTTTAAGTTATATTAGGGACAGATAGCAAGAATTCACATAAAAAATGCACATCTTAACAATGATAAGCTTTTAGATCTAATTAATTTCATGTAGTTAGTTAAATTATCAAATCATTGTTGTTGGTGAAGAATTAATGTAAACAGTTGGTGGGGTCATCATGTAGAAATATCAAAGTTTTTATTGTAAGTATAAAAGAAGATTTCTCATCTAACTAGTATGTGTAGAATACATTTAAAAATGCATTTAAAAATCAATATTACATTTTAAGTTTAATGCAGGTCAGTGACAGCATATCTCAAGTGGAACCAAAGGACATTTTCCCCAAAGGTAACACAAAAATTCTCTATTTCTTAATGCACATTACAGTTCACTGACTTCTCTGTTATCTAATTCTGAAATGCCCCTGGTTCATAACAAGAAGCTTCATAGATGGTGAGATTCTTAAGATTGAACAGAATGGAAAACAAATTTCTGGTCACCACCCAAGTTTTCTTTTAGCAAGTGCTGTCTTCTATCTTGGGGCCCTGCTATTCAGCAAAATTACCATTCAAGTTAGTAAAGAAGCATTATATATGTATAATAAAAATTTCTCTCTTTTTTTTTATAAAGGAACATTGTTCTCTTCTCTAGTCCCATTCCATTGTATGTTTTTTCATTTACATATTTGTATTTGTTGTTTTTATTTTATATCCTTTTATACCCATCCAGAGCATAAAAATCATAATGACTGCAGAAGACTGGGTATTTTCCACAGGTCATTTCTCCTTTGACCCCAAAACCATGATAGTAAGTGCTTAATGAATATATTCTCAAAAAATATTGGAAATTTACTTTAGTTGGTAACTTGGTATCTGTTAACACACTGTGGTATAATACTAGTCCTATATCATTCTTTTAAGCCCATTGGTAAGATGTTAGAAATTCTATATGTAATCAGCATAATTATGTTTTTGTATTACCTTCCATACCCTGTGAAATACAAGAAAGTCATGAGCTTGTTTTTGCTTAACAAAATCACCCCATGTTTTGGATGTGTTTGTCAAAATTTCATGTTTTCAAGTACCATATATTGTAGTAAACAAATTCTTAAATTTCTCTGTGCATGAGCCCCTTTGGACAGTGCAGTGAAGACAATGGGACACTTTTCAGAATAATTTTTAAATACATAAATAAAAGATGTGAGTGTGCAGAGGAAACAAACTGTGTAAAATTTACTTACCAAAATAAAACCACAAAAATTAGAACTTATGTGTTTCCTCATTAGCAGGGTAAGATAAGATATAACAGCATAGTTAATAACAACGATAATTTTGAAGTAGTAATGAGAAATAATTATTTGGGATATCTGCAAAAGCTGCAATATTGTGTTAAAAATCTTTGAGTTCTACTGCTGACAAATATGCTGCTTTTATTTATTTATTATATTTATGATTGAAAGAAATAATCTATTTCTGTTTGAGGTTAATAAAAACAGAGCTATATTCCTTCCACTAAATTCACAAACGCCATGATTTCCATTCACAGATGACTCTGTTATCTGTGGGTTCCTGTATTTAGTGTTTTAATTTTCCTACTAGAAACTTCACAGTGAAGAGTTTTTATACTGTGAGATGTACATTTTTACTCCTCTTATATATCCAGATCCTATCAATCTTTGAAAATAGCATATGATTTTGAGTCCTATAAGTCAGAGGTGAAACAAATATTTGTCACTTCTTAGCTGCCTAAAACTAGGCAAGGCATTCGCTTTCCAAGCATGCTTCCTCACGCACTTCTTGCAAAAGTTTTGCGAGAATTATAAATAATTACCATAAAAACCCAGTACTCCATGGGGCAAAATTGTTCTAAATAAATAGTAGCTCGGTACAAATCTGAACTTATCTATGCAGCAAGTTAGCTCTCCCCAGGGCCGATTACAAATTCACACATTACAAATTCACTTCTTAATTTATAGAAAGGTACAGAATAAAAGAGAGATGTGGGATGGTGGTAAGGAGCAGGTCAAAGGGAAGGAGAAGAGGTAAACTGAACAGTAAAAGAACTTGGGGCATTTCTATAAATCAGTTCCCAAGAGTGATGGATCAGGAGGACTGAATCACAATGATCAGAGCTTGGAGTCACTGGGCATTGCTGACTGGACTCATTTGGCTGGGTTTGTTATATACCCCTCTGTGTTCAGGGGATGTTTGCAGAAGCTCCTTAGACTATATTCAGATTTCCATAAATGATAAAATAAGTTTATATAATTAATATCATTAATAAGAATTAGGAAAATGGTAGCTAATACTCATATAGCACTTCTATATCTAGCACTATGTTTTGCTCTTTACAAAACCTGTAATTCCTGTCTCCCCAAAAATGAGATAGGTACCCTTAACATCCATCTTCTCAATGACAGAATGAGGCTCAGTGAGTCTAAATAATTTGCCTGAAATCATTTTCTATGAATGCAGGCAAAGTATCCAAGACTTTCAAGTCACAACCATATGGTGAAGGTCAGAGGGAGAATTACAGAATATTTTATGAATAACTCTCATTTATAAAATTTTGTACACTACCTCATAACACCTCTTGAAATGTTGCCCTATAATTGCTGTTAAAATCAGAAAACAGTATAAAACACAGAACCTTACTTTTACATTGTTCTCATTTTAGTTGATTAAGTAATATACATATACAAGTAAATATAGCAAAGGATATGTCAGGATTTTGTAACAGATAAGAAAGATAAATTAACATTTAAAGTTACAGAGTAGCTTACTATCTTCCTTTAAAAATTGAGACATGGTTTTATTCAAGTATTGATATTCAAAGCACATTAAAAATCAAGCAAAGCATGAGACATTGTGAACATATGGAGCATTTGTCAACAGTGACGTGATTGATGTTAAGAATAACTCATGAACTTTTCTGAAATTTTAACTCTTGCTCTTCATCTATTTTGTAAGGTATTACCATTAACATAAATAAAATCTAAAGACAGCATTCCATAATTAAACACTCAGTGGATTAAAAAATGAGGAAGTTGATATCATTTGCATTTGTCTCCAGGAACACCTGCATTTATTTCTAGGGATCTTTTAGTAAGGAGAAACACAGCTGCTAATGTTGTGACTAATGAAAAACATAAAGTTGAAGTCATGAAGAACTGGCTACATTATGTATATTTCTACTATTCTAAACAGAAAAGAGACGACTTGCTTGGGTCCAGAATATACATTACATATTATTTTGACTAGTAATTCATTTTGAGGTAATATTATGAAATTGGCAGATGTGTAAGTCAGCCAGGCTGCCACAACAAGATACCATAGACTGGGTAGCTTAAACAACAGACTCGTATTTCTCACAGTTCTGGAGGCTGGAAGTCCAAAAACAAGACACCTGTAGCTTCTGTTCCTGGCAAGACTCCCTTCCTGGCTGGCAGAATAAGTCTCCTTAAATATAAGCACTGGAAGTGATGCTTATTCATCAAAAGGCCTACAATTCTTGAGGGTAAAGGATTTAAAATCTGCACAGGTTTACACTAAATATGTTCTAGAATTCATTTAGGTTTTTTTTTTTTTCCATCAGTAGGGTATGAATTCTTTTTTTTTAAATTAACCTATAATGTATTATTTGTTTCAGGGGTACTGATCTGTGATTCAGCAGTCTTACACAATTCACAGTGCTCACCATAGCACATACCCTCCCCAATGTCCATTTAGTTTTAACAAAATACATTTGTCATTTTAAAAAGAAACTTTGAGAACAACTACAGATCTTCCTCGACTTACGATGGGGTATGTACTGATAAACTCATTGTAAGATGAAAATATTAAGTTGAAAATCCACTGAATACATCTAATCTATGGAACATCACAGCTTAGCCTAACCTACCTTACAAATGCTCACAACACTTATATTAGTCTACAGTTGGGCAAAATCCTCACAGAGCCTATTTTATAATAAAGTATTGACTACCTCCTGTAATTTATAGAATACTGTACTGAAAGTGAACAACAGAACACTGGATGGGTACAGAATGGTTGTTAAGTGTATCGGTTGTTTGACTCTCATGGTGTTGTGGCTGACGGGGAGGGAGCTGTGGCTCACTGCTACTGTCCAGCATCACGAGAGAATATTGATTGCTTATCTCTAGCCTGGGGTAAGGGCAAAATTCAAAATTTAAGGTACAGTTTCTACTGAATGCATATTACTTTTTGACCATCAAAAAAATCGAAAAAAATTAAGTTGAACCATCATAAGTCAGACTAGTTTGTAGTATTCTTTAGACAATAAACTTCTGGATGACAAGAAAAACACATGCAAAGTAGTGTTTTTTATGGAGTTCTGGTCAAAAGATGAAATTTCCTCTTTTAAACTAACCATAATAGAAGTTAGAAAATATATATAAAATATTCTAAGTGATTGATTTCTTTTTTTAAAGATTATTTATTTATTTATTTATTTGACAGAGAGAGAGAGAGAGAGAGAGAGAGAGAGACAGCGAGAGAGGAACACAAGCAGGGGGAGTGGGAGAGGGAGAAGCATGCTCTCCGCTAAGCAGGGAGCCCGATGTGGGGCTGGATCCCAGGACCCTGGGACCATGACCTGAGCTGAAGGCAGACGTTTAACAACTGAGCCACCCAGGTGCCCCTAAGTGATTGGTTTCTAATAGTGGATGATTGAGATAGTCAAAGTGATAATAAAATATAATGGTTATTTTATGACATTGTATTTGCATGCATTAAACTAAAAGATTAAATAATTACTCAGATAATTTAAACAATGGATTATATTAAAGCAAATAAATCCGGTTAAATGTTGTGATGATGGATTAGTTGAACTGGAGATTTATTTCAATTTCAACTACAGTACTTGAGATGGTCACACATGATTATTTGATATCAAAATAATGTAAATAATGTCTGTGAGCCTGATGAGGCAGAGGGAAAATAATAAAAGAAATTTTGTCTGTTTTAGTTAGACTTTAAAATTCTGCAAAGCATTTTTGCTATTTATGAAATTTATCTCTCTCATTTTATATGTTATTATACACACTTCTATTAATTTGTTAATATAATGTTAATAATTTTTAATTCCTATTAACTCCTTAGAATAAGCAGGCTTCTGTTAAATTGAGCTTTCTGAGAAGCATCAGTGTTTTTATTCCCCAAAATATATTACACACTGCTAAGAACATGGGTCAATTGGATTAATTGCCTTAATTTTGAGCTTCCTTCACTAAATGAAACTAAAATAGCCAAGTCCTTGAATTAAAGGTATTTTAAACTAGAACTTTGTATGCATCTGTGTGATTTCCACTTCAAGGCCTTCTTGACAGATTTTGCATTAACAGACCAACCTAATAATAATCCTGGACCAATATGCCTTTGAAATTAATCATAGAAGTACTGAATCCCAATGACTAAAACGGTACAGCCTAACTGCTCTTGTACAGTGCTTCCAAAATTAAACAGGAGCTTTATTTCTGAATTTTACATGGTTTGAGAGAAATCTATTCTTTCAAAATCATTTTATGATCTAAACTTTCATTGAATTAGTCCTTTTTGATAAGCTCCCTTTACATTCACTCTGCTTATCTACACATATGTGCATTTTGTTTATCTAGAAGGATAATTTCAGAACCAATAACACTGTGGTTCAGTACCAGTTTTCTTAATAAAAACTTAATGTATTACATTACATTCCCAGCACACTCTAATTAAATTCCTTTTCATTTCAGTCTGTCTCAGAAGGTTAGAGAAGCTCAAGAATATTTAACAAAATTCAACAAAGCAACTACCTGAAGTTGATACATTAACCTTGGCACTAAAAGTTACTTTATTCAATCCACGTATGCCAGAAACACCATTATACAATGACCTAAAAACGACAGTATTTCACTCTAACTGGAGAGGCTATAAATGAATAACGATCATTTCTAACTCATTATATGTATTATGTATTTTGCCTTGGGAAATTTTAAAGAAAAAAACAAACATCAGCAACAGTAAAAGCATGTCTTACCTGAATGTAAAAGCTAAAATATAGCTGGATCTTTTCTTGATAATAAGGAGAATGGATAGACTTTCATACTTGTTAATGTAATCATTTATAGTCATACATACCTCACAATCTAAAAACTATATATTAATTCTGTTCTCCCCACTTGGATTCTAAAATGGAAACATGTAATTTCATAAAGAAAGTGATTCTTACTATTTGGCCTGACCTCAGGATAATGCTTTGCTCAAAGAAAGAACTCCTTCTTTTGGGTGATGAGGTTAATGGAGAGGTCTCTTTCCTTGATCGCTTCTGCAGTGTCATAGGGTCATTTTTGTCATTTTTGTCTATAACCATCACAGCTATTCAGGCCCACCATCCCACCATGGCTTATCCAAATCTCTTACAGCCACATAGTTTTCAGATTTCCTTTTATTTTCTGAGATATTAGGACAGTAACGTCACATATGTACTATATGCTTTATATTATCCCTAGTTTTAAAACCCTCTGATCAAATTTATTCTTTGTTTTTTTCATAGTGATACAAAAATATCTATACTAGATTGGGTAAATAATGACCATAAGTAAATTTATGTCAGTTCTGTCAAAAGATTTAATGTAGGTTCAAATTTTTCTGCCAATCAAAGAGCTTGTTTTTCCCCCCATCAGCTTTTTTGAGATATAATTTACATATGACAGTGTGTACGTTTAGAGGCACAGGTGATGATTCGATGCATGTATATATTGAGAAATGGTTACTAAAATAAGGTTATTTAACACATCCTTTAATCTCACGTAATTACCATTTTTGTTGTTTTGGTGAGACCATTTAAAACCAGTGCTCTCAACAACTTTCAAGTATACAATACATTATTGTTAACTACAGTCACCATACTATACATTATATCCCCAGGACTTATTCTTCTTACAACTGGAAGTTTGTACCTTTGATCAATGTCTTTTCATTTCCCATACTCCCAAACCCTTGGCAACCACCACTCTACTCTTTGTTTCTTTGAGTTCAGCTTATTTATTTATTTATTTATTTATTTATTTATTTATTTTTTTTTTTATTAAGATTTTTATTTATTTATCTGAGAGAGCGAGAATGAGAGAGAGAAAGAGCACATAAGAGGGGGGAGGGGCAGAGGGAGAAGCAGACTCCCTGCTGAGCAGGGAGCCCGATGTGGGACTCGATCACGGGACTCCAGGATCATGACCTGAGCCGAAGGCAGTCGCTTAACCAACTGAGCCACCCAGGCGCCCTATTTATTTATTTATTTACTTTCATTTTTATTCCAGTGTAGTTGACATACAGTGTTATATTAATTTCAGGTGTACAATACAGTTGGAATTCAACTATCCCATATCTTACTCAGTGCTCATCAAGATAAGGGTACTTTTTATCCTCATGATCTATTTCACCCATTCCCTCCACCTACCTCCTCTCTGGTAACCATCTATTTGTTCTCTACAGTTAAGAGTATATTTTTTGGTTTCTCTCTCTCTGTGTCTTTCCCTTTGTTCATTTGTTTTGTTTCTTAAATTCCACATATGAGTGAAACCACATGGTATTTGTCTTTCTCCGACTCGCTTATTTCGCTTAGGATTATACTCTCCAGGTCCATCCATGTTGTTGCAAATGGCAAGATTTCATTTGTTTTTATGACTGAATATAAAATATATATTATATATATTATATCTTCTTTATATATTCATCTGTCAGTGGACACTTGGACTGCTTCTATAGTTTGGTTATTGTAAATAATGCTGCAATACACATGGGGATGCTTCAAATTAGTGTTTTCATATTCTTTGGGTAAATACTGAGTAATGTGATTACTGGATTGTAGGATTGTTCTATTTTTAATTTTTTGAAGAACCTCCATACTGTCTTGCACAGTGGCTGCACCAGTTTGCATTCCCACCAACAGTGTAAGAGGGTTCCTTTTTCTCCACATCCTCGCCAACACTTATTATTTCTTGAATTTTTGATTTTAGCCATTCTGAACAGTGTGAGGTGATATCTCATTGTGGTTTGGCTTTGCATTTCCCTAATGATGAGTGATGTTGAGCATCATTTCATGTGTCTGTTGCCCATGTGCATGTCTTCTTTGGAGAAATGTCTGTTCATGTCTTCTATCCATTTTTAATTAGATTATTTGTTTTTTTGGGTGTTGAGTTGTATCAGTTCTTCATGTATTTTGGATACTAACCCTTTATTGTATATGTCATTTGAAAATATCTTTTCCTATTTGGTAAATTGTTTTTTAGTTTTATCAGTTGTTTTCTTTACTGTGCAGAAGCTTTTTACTTTGATATAGTCCCTATAGTTTATTTTTGCTTTTGTTTCCCTTAGGTCAGAAAACATATCTGGAAAGATGTGACTATGATCAACTGAAGAGCTTTTTGATTTTGTAATATTTTGTTAGAAACTACACCCATGCAGTCACTTTTTGAGGCCCACTTATCCTTTCCATTTGGATGACAGTCCACATGCCCCTCTTTCCCCTGCCATAGTGTTATGTGATGGCCAAGTACAGGATTAAACAGATGGTTCACCTTCCTACAAAGCTAGATGAGTCAAATATTGGAACAGTCCCCAGGTTCAAATGTGTTTGTTTGAATCCACTTTTATTTAGTGGTTGTTACTCATGTGGTCAGTTAATTTGGATTGCCTGATGAGCCTCTGAGAATTTCCAAGCATGTGTTTTTTCTGCTTTTGACAGTGGCTGAAGCAGCTTCCCTAAATAAAACATATTCATTTTTATGGAACCAAATGGTCTCTCTCCCTCTTTCTTCTCATCCGCTACCAGTTGTCAGGAGCAACTTTCCTTTAAACTCCTAAATTATCTGCATAGCAACTGACCGTCACCACCCCTATCCTTGCTCTTTCTTGCCCCTCAATTGTTTTAATAATTGTCCATCTCTTTTCTTTTCGTCCAGCTTTTGTCTTCTTGAATAAGAATTTTAAAAGAAGAGCAATGGAGGATAAGGGAGAGATATCCTCAAATTTTAACATTCATCATTCTGGATGTTAGTCTATGAGCCATATTAAGGGATTCAAAAACTTTAATGGCAAAATGTACCTCTGTTTCAGGGAAGATAAAATGGTATTTGAATGCCCTGAGAGCTGTTCAGTATGGCAATAAAAATAACAGTCTGGACATTGTTGAAATAGTTATGTTGAGACATATGGAGTCCATGATCTAAATGCTAGTGATAGGAATACAAAGCAAAAAATGGATGCTAGACAGATTCCAAAGTGAAAATCTCTGATCATGTTCCCAGTCAGATTTGGGGTGAGGAATTATAAATACAAATTCAGGAAGCATCTGCACAAAAGCAAAGATTAAAACAATGGAACAGCAATATCATCCGATAGAAAGTAGAGTCCTGAAAGAACATATTGACAGCTGATAAAATATGAGGCTAATAGGATGCATTTGCAGGAAAAACATAGATTGTTCAAGGCAACAAGTCAAATAGAAAAAAATATGGTTATGTAATTGAGGAAAAAATGATATTTTTCCTTTTATAAAAACTATTCAGGGGCACCTGGGTGGCTCAGTCATTAAGCGTCTGGCTTCGGCTCAGGTCATGATCCCAGAGTCCTGGGATCGAGTCCCACATCGGACTCCTTGCTTGGTGAGGAGCCTGCTTCTCCCTCTCCCTTGACTGCTCCCTCTGCTTGTGCTCTCTCTCTCTCTCTCTCTCTGACAAATAAATAAATAAAAATCTTTAAAAAAAACTATTCACATTACTTATTCATTACCTTTTTTATTGTGGCTTATTTGGTTATTTTCATATAGATACTTTGGACCTGTATGAATGTCTGTGTCTTCTTTGAAGTGCATATTGTCTTCTTTTACATGCTATATATAGTAGTAGATAGTAGTAGTAGACAAATGTAAGTAAAAAAGGTTGACATATAGACATCTGTAGTTAAAATAGCTTGTTCTAAAAACATAAAGGATTTATTCCATAAAAGTTAATCAAGGAAAAATTCAATATTGCACAATGTTGGATTGACCAAATGTTACAAGAGAAATGTTAAGTCAACAGATATGACCCATCTTTGTGTAAGAAATAAAGCGTCTAGGTGACACTGCACATATAATTAGCTGTTAATGAGACATAATTAAATAAATAATAAACATTACTAGTGAGAATTAGATGGACATAGGGAGCAGATGTTTGAAAGAGATGAGGCCTACTGGAGGTAGGGTAAGTGTGGAATAATAGAAGCAAATTCTTTTCTATCATTACCTAACACATAGATTTATATTGTGTCACTGTTACAATGCGAGGCTGCATCTGAGTATGCACTCCCAGAACATGTATGAGTACTCACTAGGATAAAGTGAAAGTTCCTCTGATCTGTTATGTTGCCTCTGTCTTGTTACAAAAGAAAGAGACTACTGCAAAAAACACATTCGTAAACTATTTTTCTAAAATTTGTTTTAATGATATTGTTCCAAATCCTTATAGTGGCATGAAAGCTGTTTAATGAATAATCAGTTATATTCCAGGATACACATTAGGGAGTTAAAAATGTCTTCATTTAGGAATTAGTTTTGGCAAGTTAAAAAATATTGATTTGCATGTTAAGCAATTAGATGAAACCATTTATACATTTACCTAACAGTCTCATACTTAGTCGGGTTTCTATATTCCCTTTAATCCAATGGTCATCAATATGGGATCTGAGGAACCCTGAGTTTCTTGAGGTCTTCTCTTTTCCAACTACGCATCTGTATAAAACAGAATTTTCTTTATAGACCTCACTCAATATACTTGGCAACAGATTTGATGCAGAAGGAACCAGGAGAGTCTGTTTTCTATTAAGCTATTCATTAAAGAAATTCCCAAAATGCAAAACAATGTCATTCACCTTCTAAATTTTCTTTTGTTTTTGAAAATGTAGTTGCATTTTATAAAAAAATTATGTTATGTTAGCACGGGATTATTTTCATTATTTTTAAAAGAGTAAATATTTAATTATTTCTCCATTCTAATCTCTAATTTATATATCTAGGGGGATATAACTCACATAAACAAAATCATTCTTGGGGCTTCAATAATTCTTAAGAGTGTGAGTGGTGTAAATGGGGCCTGAGATGGAATAGGTTGAGGACTGTCAGTAGAGTCCATCACAGACACCATCATCAGAGTGGTGGGATTTCATCATACTGATAGACCGTATGTGCCTTTCCACAGATTCAACAGTGTTTCTCCTTTTTTCTTTTCTTTTCTTTTATTTATTTCTCATTATTTTACTTTATTTGTCCAGGTTTCCTGAAGTATAACTGTTTTTCAATATGCTTGTTGGGCCTGAGAATCCAACGGTAGATCTAAAATGCCCCAGATGGAACCTCTGATAAGATCAAATCTGCACCTCTCACAGTCTATAGAGTTCCCACAGCTACTTCATATATGATCTCCAAGTAGACTGTAACCATTTACAATTTTACAGTTTTCCTCAATCCAGTCCCTCTGTAATATTGTTCTTGTCCTATCTAAATATCTAACGTTTACTCATTCATCATTTTCCTGATCTATAGTCCACTCTAAAAAGCCTCACTTAAAGAACCAGTTCAAACTGATCTCACTGAGTGTGATTGGGTTGTGTGCAAATTCTTTTGGGCTCCTAATGAGACACAGTTGAATACTGTATTCCTACTTTATTCTGCATATTATGTTAGCTGATGAGAACATTACTAAAAGGACAATGTGATATCCTAACTAACCTGGGAATGTATATGTCTTGAAAGGACAGAAATGAAATTTGAAACTGAATCATAATGGACATACAGTATTTAACCAGATGATGGGAAATTGTGAAGGTAGGAAAAAGAATTTCAGGTAGAAATGAATGTACATCTGTACTAGAGTGAGAAATATTATTGAAATTACAAATGTGGCTGTCTGTATAATAAAAAAGAACAAGATTCAGGTCATAAAAGACTTTATATGATATGCTATTTTTGACATTAATGTGGGGGCAATCTGGACTACTCTACATGTGTAAATGAGAGATTAATATTTCAGTATTTCCCCATTTAAATCTCTTGTGTGTGAAAAATCTATGGAGGTGTAATGAATGAGTTCTCTTTGCCAAATATTCATCTATAAGAAAATGAAATAATTTTACAAATACACTTGTCATCAAAAGTAGCTGGATATTAAAGATGATAATAAAGTAATTGAAGTAATTATTGAAGATACTGCCTTAAAACCTGTGTGTTCTACTTATACAATCCAAAATCATGATATAATTTTCAATTTTTAAAATTTATGTTAAATCACTAGTACCTATACCATTTTGCTGCCTACAGTTTGTTAAAGGACCAGAAGAAGACTTTTTTTTTTCAAATCACCTGTAGTACCAATCTAAAGTGACTACAAATTCTAAAGTTTTTTTAATACATAAGTTAATGCAGTCAGTTCTTCTAACTGCCCCTATAACTTCCTTACATTTTGAGATATAACATTCTGAGTTAGAGATACGGAGTTAGCATTTTAAAAGATACATTAATCCACAACAATGTGGAGTAAATTTTTTAATTCTCTTTCTTGAAATTTTCTTTAACGAGGAGCTAACTTGAACCGCTGTAAAGTATTGAAACACAGCGTCAAGGTACATCTTGGCAATGCAGCAGTTGGGTTCATTTGAAATCGGAAAATGTGTATCTTCACTGGAGCATTTAAAATGATGCACAACAGAGGCTAATTAATAGAATAAAGTCAAACTAAATCTCAATTAGAGGCAAAGACCACAATAAATCGTTAGAGGACAGTCCTCAGGGTGAGGTTAGAACAGACTACATAAATTCTTTACAATCATATATTTTCACCCCAAACTTAAAGAAAAAGAACCTTATACTCATTGACTCCAATCTCAGCTAATTATTTCAGTTTTGATATACTTTCCCACACAAAATAAATTTTAACTTCTCTAATCTCTACTTGATTTCAAGGTCACCATTTTAATAAGACACTATCTAAGACATTCTATTAATAATCATTTTCCACATCAGCTTCTATTCCTTATGCATTGTTACTCTATTTATGTAGCATAACTAATTCAGCCCACTAAAACCTAAACAGTTTTAAAGTAAATCTGAAATATCAATTTTAAATATTATATGATCCTTTATGAATGCCTACCATGTCCCATATAACGTCAACATATTAGATTTAGGTTTGTTCCAAGTACAAATGTGCCTTATTTAGAACATTTTCTGATAATTAGGAATAAATGTTCTGAATATTATTTCTGAATTTACTTTATCTCATATGATATTTTTAATTGAACAAAACCCCATAGGAATGCCTATAAGCATGTGGGCATTATTCATAAAGAAGGAGTGTTGTTAAGAGACTTGAAATTTTAATGAAATGGCTTTTGGGATAGAGATAAGAGAAGAAAAGGGGAAAAAACAGAGATTCAGTTCAAAGAATTTTAGTAATTATGGCAGGAATAGATAATACTTTAAGCTAAAGATTTTAAAAAAGTAAGAAACTTCTTTTTTAGTTTCTCCTGCTTAAGAAGTCATGAATTTTGAAATTTTAGTCACGGGTTATATATTAGACTTACCGGTATACTAAATATTTTGAGGTTTATAAAGTGTAAGTAGATAAAAATAATTTGACATAGCTCCATATCAAAGAGCCAACATGGTTGAAAATAAACACACATTAGCATTAAATATAGTCAAAGATACATGTAAAAAGTGTAAGGATATAGAACTTATTCACTTGAGGTTTTCTAAAACAATGTAAATCAGAGAAAATCTTTTGAGAAGTATAGGAGTAATGATTTCTTCTTATATATGGCCTCAAGAGCTGTTGCTCACATATCAAATCTGTATCTTCCCATATCATTACTTAATCTAAACTGGAACTAAGTCCTTATCAAAGGGTTCCTCATTTGGAAACAAAAGACGTTCTCCCTCATTTAACATAGGGGCAGTTCACTCTTCAGTCTTCACAGAAAATGCTACCCACATTAATGAAAGACTTACTAAATTATCAGAAAACAAAACACATATAACAAAATACATAAAATAATATTTTAACTTTATATAATAACAAAATATACTACTAAATTTTTACCTAAGCATGGATATCAGGTACATGTAAAATAAAGTCTATAATCGACATAATAAAAAAAAAAAGACTGTTTTATATTTCATGGCAATTTTGTATTTTGTTAAACTTTAACAAATAGTTGAGCCAAATGTTACTGAGATTCTATAACTTTAAACTGTAGGTTCTAATAATATAATTTTTGTTTAACTTTAAGCATAAATGTAAAAGAAGAAACTGTAATTGACCACCATTATCTAACGTCGTACTGGATGGAAGTCCTAGCCATAGCAATCAGACAACAAGAAGAAATACCAGGCCTCCCAATCAGCAAGAAAGGAGTAAAACTTGTAAAATTTGCAGATGACATGATACTCTAGAGAAAATCTGAAAGACTCCACCAAAAAACAGCTAGAACTGATACATGAATTCAGTAAAGTCACAAAATACAAAATCAATGTACAGAAATCTGTGGCATTACTATACAATAATAGTGAAGCAGCAGAAAGAGAAATTAAGAAATAAAGAATTCTCATTTTATAGACATTTTTATTTTACTTTTGTCCTTGAAAATATCAACTACTGAGGGTTATGGAATTAATGATGATTTCAGTTAAATTTGACAAAGATTTTAAACTCTTCATTCTGCTTAACTAGAGTCAGTTGGGAGGCACCTGGACCTATACTAACTTCTGCAATTTTTCTTACAGCCCTTAATAGAAAATAATGAACAATTTATGACTTTCATAAATTTTTTATAATTTTCATATTTGATAAAAATTTAATGAATAAACTTATTAATTTATCCAAAGAAAATAAAATATAGGATGTATATGAATAAAGTATGAATATATCTGGGGAATTGAAAACATTAAGTTCCCTGTTGATGACTACTAATTAATGTTGAGAGTTGACTTACGAGGTACTTAAATTTTTATTTAACCATAGTTAGGATACTCTCTTTTTCCAGGAATCTAAATTCATTTTTAAAATTATTGGAAGAGCTTAAGGGAGGAAAAATGAAAGACATGTCTAAAAGTCTATATACCCCACTACTTATTTTAGTATTTATATTATATATTATAATTATATATGTGAAATATAATTCTAAAATATATTTGTTTATCTATAAATTACATAGTTTTTAAAATAAAATGACAATTTATTATCTGAAACAGGAGAAGTAGAATATCTTTGAGAATGTTCAAAACTTTCCTTTGCAGAATAACTTGCACCTTGTAAAGCAAGGGATAGGATATCTGTGGTAGGAGGGAGATAATCTGTTATGAAATAAAAGAGTTAACTGTAATTAAATAAAGGGATTTAGAAACATTGCTGAGATATAATCAATACAATTTGTTACTAATTGAATGTAAGTGAAAATGAGGAGGAAGAGAAGCAATGACAAGTTTGAGTCCAGAATAACTGTATTGAATACATGAACACCGGCAGATAGCACATCCTTAAGGATAGGAATTATAAGGATAAATAAATTGTTTTGGGGTATGTTTGCTTGATTGTTTACTTTCTTGATGTGGATATAGTTTGGAAATATGAATCTGGATCTCAAAAAAATAAGTGGTCATTGTAGACTCAAATTTAAGAATAAGATAGAGATAAGTTATATTAGTGAATACATGAATATGTGGAGAGAAACATAAAAGTACAAAGAGAAAGGGGATATGCAGTCAGTCTGGTTGTAGAGAAATATCAAAACAAAAAGTACTGATAGAAGCCATTAGATATCTGTAATTTTGAATCACTATTTATAGTAAGGGCTGAAAAATGGAGTAAAATGTAATGAATATTACTTGAAGAATCCCTGGGGGGACATACCCAGTAGCAATTTCAGACAAGACTGTCAAATATTGTTGTACAGTAAAAGAGGTGCATCCTGACATTGAAAACCAATCAATCCCTTATAAAACAGTGGGACTGGATGCACAAGCTGATAGCCAGAGATTTGCAGGACTGCATTCCCGACAGGAACGAGGCAATTGACCTGTTGGAGGTATTTAAGAAAAGATATATTTACAGAGTTCAGCTAGTCAATGAGACAGATTATAGGAGAGATTATGTTGATAGGAAGAAGTTCCAGCTGCCAAAATGACATGGGCTGCAGAGGAATCAATCAGATTTTCAAAGAGCTAGAAAGAAGGGAAATGGTAAAGCATCAATTTTCAATAAAATTTTATACCTTCTGAAACTATCATTAAACTCATTTTCAGACCTTCCAAGGACTCTGGAGACAGATTGCTTTGTTACAATCCCACTCTTGTCACCTGTTAGTTGTTTGACCTTGGACAAGTCAGTTTTTCTGTATTTACCTCAAAATTTCATGTGTAAAACTTTTTAAAATAAACATAATTGAATCATTAAAGGTAAAACACTTAGTAAAATGCCTGGAAATACTAATTATTATATGTGTTATTATTAACTGCATTCCTAACATGCCAGATATGCAGTAAGCCTAGAAGAGACATTGGTCTCAGATTGGAGCAAGTCAAAAATTACAAGATGAAGACTGATATTTCTTCAAGAAATGAAAATTAATAAACTATCTAAGGTACTGAGAGGAGACTGACTCAGCTGGAGAAACGATGTATTGCTAAGAACATAAGAAACCAAACAGTGAAAGAGATAATAACATAGCTCACTCCATGATGGAGGTGTCTTACACTGGAGCATCATTCTGCTGGATGTGATGGTAGAAGTGAAATCACACCCTCAGATGGACTTGATACTGTCATCTATGTAAGTCCTCCAGTCCAAGCTAAAGAACTATTTGAAAATAATAGTTTGGAAATTTTTTTCCTATAATACTGCTGTATGTATTCAAACAACTCCAGTGTTGTATGGACACATTAATCTCTTTAGATTTGTGCCCTATGGGGTCAGCTGATAAAAGGGAACAAAAATGGACTAGACATAAGGAGAGGGTGAAGAAAAGAGTTCTTCTAATTTATTTGCCAGTGTTTAACAACTATGTGCTCCCATGGGAACCCTTGGTAATAAATGGCTCTGTTTTATTGCAAAATTTTCATTTCTTGGAATCCATAACTTTTGTTTTACCTAATAATATAAGAGGTCTTAGCTTATTATGAGTTCCTTGAGAACATGTGTAGACATGTATATTTACCTCTATATGTCTAGTACCCATTTTTGCACATAATAAATGTTTAACAATTGTTTTTAAAAAATGAATGTTGAGGCAAAATCCAATCTAATTTTAACTTCATAATAAATTCGTGATGGACAGGATCTCTCTCATGATTCCTTTCCATCTCCACAGGTCACACAATATTTCATATGGTTTGTTTAGTCAAGATGTGGGATTTCAGTAATAGAAAACCAACTCTAACTAGTTCAAGAGGAAACATATCTTGCTGCTCACAGTTCTGTGAAAGGAAAGGGAAAGTTTTTGCTTAAGCCATGACTGGGCCCTGGGGTTCAAGAGATGACATCAGTTGTCTATCTTGCCTATCTTTTTTGGTTCACTTTGATTCACTTTGATTTATGTATTTTTAAAGTTAATTCTTAGGTGAGCCTTTTCCACATGTTGGCCTTAATATCCACTGGCAGCCCAAGGAGCACCTGGTTCTCAGGGGTATCCATTTTTTTATTTTATTAAAAAAAAAGTCATATCCATTTTAAAAAGGGAAATTCCCTCATTCCTAGAATCAGTAATGATCTCATAAAAAGGATTCTTATTATCTAACTTTGTGTAATCTTTAATACAATCACTATATCAGGAGTGGAGTGGGGTATTATTGACTATCCAGTGTCATTTACCTAGGAAAAGTACTGCAGGACAATGTCAATGTTGACATCATCAGTTGGGAAAGGACACTTCCTGAAAGGAAAAACATATTAAGCAGTTAAGAAGTAACTGAAGTACATTACACAGTCTAAATTTAATTGTTGATCTACTATTTCTATTATTAATATAATTCAATCATGTATATTTTTATTATGTTTTTACATTTCTTCCATGCAAGTATGGGTGTTTTAGATATCTTCATAACTAAACAGCCAAAGTTTAGTGGTTTAAAATAAAAAATTTCAGAGGCGCCTGGGTGGCTCAGTTGGTTAAGCATCCGCTTTTGGCTCAGGTCATGATACCAGGGTCCTGGGGATGAAGCCCAGCATTGGGCTCCTTGTTCAGCGGGAAGCATGTTTCTCCTTCTCTCTCTGCTATTCCCGCCCCTTATGCACATGTGCGTGCGCTCGCTCTCTCTCTCTCTAATAAATAAATAAAATCTTTACAAAAAATAAAAAATTTCATTTGTTCATGACTTTGTGGGAGGGCCCAGTTTGTGGTTCATGTCCAGGCGGTAGAAAATGCAGTGCCTGGAATTAATGAATCCATTTCTCACACAGCTTAAGTGTTTTTGTTCTCTCCTTGTCTGTAGTTCATCTCATTTCTAAGGCTTTGGCTTTCTTTCTTTTATTTTTCCCCTAATGGAATGTTTGTCTCAGGGTAATTGCACTTCCTACAGGGTTTCTGGAAAATGTAAACTGCTAGGCCATTTAAAGACTGTGCTCACTACTCGTCCAACATCATTACTTCTGCAATATTCTACTGTTTCAGATTCAGTGAGTGACATACACTACTTACCTCTTGATAGGAGAGAGAAAAGTTCACATTTCAGAAGACTTTGTGAGAAGAAAGATAACGATTGTTATGTTTTATGAACAAAGGCTGTTGCAGTGGGTAAATAAGATACCTATTTATTGATCCAAGACTGAATATATCCATTTCTATGACAGAGAAAATGATATGAATTCTATTTTGTTAAGAAAATCAGAACTTGAGGACTCATTCATTGTGATTAACATTCGATCAGCAAGAGCTATAACAGCTAATTATTATTATTTTAACTATTGAAATTGTTGATGTGTATGTTCCCACAAATTTCTGTTATAAAACAAATAATTAGTGTTCTACCTCAAAAGTTGATTACTGATTAACACCATGACACCATATAAGTTTCTTGATTGCCTTTAAAAGCAGCTGTTTGCCAAGATTTCACACTGTGTGATTGGAGTTCTACTTTCCCTAAAGACAAATATACACATGCATAACATAAACGTAGGATTTATTTTAAAAAGCATAATATAAAAAGTATAGTCTCTGAACAATTAATACTACAAAATATGGATTTCACATTATGTCCAGTCATTGTCATATGCCAGTATTTAATACGTGTCTTATAGGGGGATTAAAATGATTATATCTGATAGGCCATCAAATTACACTGCAATTTCTTAAAATAAGATTATTAGTTATTTTTGCCTCTCTTCTTCCAAGAACTTTTAAAATATGATGTAAAGCTGTTACATAAGGAAATGATTTAAAATCCATGTTTAAAGTGCATCAGGGTCGAGGAAAGATGGCGGAGGAGTAGGAGACCCTATTTCAACTGGTCCCCAGAATTGAGCTGGATACCTACCACACCATTCTGAGTACCCACGAAACCAGCCTGAGATGTAAGAAGATCTGGATCTCTACAAACAGAATATCGCAGGCGGTAGGTTTCGAGGTACGAAGTGGGGAGCTGTGATTCCGCAGGGAGATATCGGAGGATAAACGGCAGTGGGAGGGTGAGTGGCCATGGGATCCTACACCACCAGTGAGCGAGAGCCTCGCGTGCTGGGGACAGGGCACAGACTCGCAGACCGGTATTGGCATGGAAAGGACTTTAGGGCAGCCTCCGGGGCAGAAACCCAGACCTGCGGGGTTGAGCCTGCGATCTGGGAGTGGCTGGTGGTTTTAGAAGCACAAAGGGTAGAGATGTGCCCCGACTTGGAGGCAGGACTGGGGCCCCTGTGGAGGGGCGCACAACCCAGGCCGCTGCAGTTTATAGCAGCACAGACAGAAACAGAGACCGTGTAGCCTGGAGAGCTCACTGAAGAACAGACTGTGACCTCTCTGCTCTGAGGCAGAGGGTTGGAAATGGTCTCTTCTGCTCTGACTCGCAGAAGAGATGCGGAAAGCTGCCAGGGAAAGCCGCCAGAGAACAAAAGTCCCAAAAACTGATTCTCGCTGAGCCCATCCCCCGCCACAGGGGGGCAGGTTGGGCTGCCTGAGTAACAGCGTGGCAGACCCCTCCCCCAGAAGACAGGCTGGGAAAACAAGAGGCCAGCAACCCCAAGGTTACAAGAAAACAGGTGCATCTTGCATGGGTTCTGGTCAATAATTTGGACTCTATACATTCCCTCAAACACCCATCAACAGAATGACTAGGAGGAGGAGCCCCCAAAATAGAAAAGACTCCGAGATTATGACTTATGTTGCAGATTTACAAATGGGTGCAGATATAACCAAGATGTCGGAGATGGAATTCAGGCTAGCAATTGTGAAGACAATGGCTAGAATGGAGAAATCAATTAATGGCAACATAGAGTCTCTAAGGGCAGAAATGAAAGCTGAATTGGCAGAACTTAAAAATGCTATCAATGAGATCCAATCCAATCTAGATAATCTAACAGGTAGGATAAGTGAGGAAGAAGAACGAATAAGCGACCAGGAAGACAATATAATAGATAGAAAGGGAAAAGAGGAGGCCAGGGAAAAACAACTCAGAATCCATGAAAATAGAATCAGAGAAATAAGTGACACCATGAAGCATTCCAATGTCAGAATAATTGGAATCCAGGAGGGAGTAGAAAGAGAGAGGACTAGAAGATGTATTTGAACAAATTGTAGCTGAAAACTTCCCTAATCTGGGGAATGAAACAAACATTCACATCCTAGAGGCAGAGAGGACCCCTCCCAAGATCAAGGAAAACAGGCCAACACCCCGGCATGTAATAGTAAAACTTGCAAATCTTAGAACCAAGGAAACCATCTTAAGGGAAGTTAGGGGGAAGAGATTTCTTACATACAGAGGGAGGAATATCAGAATAATGTCAAACCTATCCACAGAGACCTGGCAAGCCAGAAAGGCCTGGCAAGACATATTCAGGGTACTAAATGAGAAGAACACACAGCCAAGAATACTTTATCTGGCAAGGCTTTCATTTAGAATGGATGGAGCCATGCAGAGCTTCCACGACTGGCAGAAATGGAAAGAACACGTGACCACTAAGCTGGCCCTGCAAGAAATATTAGGGGGGGGTTCTATAAAAGGAGAAAGACCCCAAGAGTGATATACAACAGAAATTTACAGGGACAATCTATAAAAACAACGTCTTCACAGGCAACATGATGACAATTAATTCATATCTTTCAATAATCACTCTCAACGTGAATGGCCTATATGCTCCCATAAAACAGCATAGGGTTGCAGAATGGATAAAAAGACAGGATTCATCCATATGCTGCCTACAAGAGACTCATTTTGAACCTAAATATACATCCAGACTGAAATTGAAGGGATGGAGATCCATCCTCCATGCCAGTGGACCTCAAAAGAAAGCTGGGGTAGTAATTCTTATATCAGACAAATTAGATTTTAAACTAAAGTCTGTAATTAATTAGAGACACAGAAGGACACTATATCTTAAAGGGTCTATCCAACAAGAAAATCTAACAATTGTAAATATCTATGCCCCCAACATGGGAGCAGCCATCTACATAACCCAACTGTTAACCAAAATAAAGAGTCATACTGATAACAATACGTTAATTGTAGGAGACCTCAATACTCCAATCTCAGCAATGGATAGATCATCTAAGCAGAAAATCAACAAGGAAACAAGAGCTTTGAATGGACCAGATGGACCTCATAGATATTTACAGAACATTCCACCCTAAAAAAAATAGAATCCTCATTCTTCTCAAGCATTCATGGAACTTTCTCCAGAATAGACCACATACTGGGTCACACATCAGGTCTCAACTGATACCAGAAGATTGAGATTATTCCCTGCATATTCTCAGACCACAATGCTTTAAAACTGGAACTCAATCACAAGAAAAAATTTGACGGAAATTCAAACACTTGGAAGCTAAAAACCACTCTGCTCAAGGAATGTTTGGGTCAACCAGGAAATCAAAGAAGAACTTAAACAATTCATGGAAATCAATGAGAATGAAAACACATTGGTCCAAAACCTATGGGATACTGCAAAGGTGGTCCTAAGGGGGAAATATATAGCCATCCAAGCCTCACTCAAAAAAATAGAAAAATCCCGAATTCACCAATTACCTCTACGCCTTAAAGAACTAGAGAAAAAGTAACAAACAAGGCCTAAGCCATGCATTAGAAGAGAAATAATTAAAATTAAAGCAGAGATCAATGAATTAGAAACCAGAAACACAGTAGATCAGATCAACGAAACTAGAAGTTGGTTCTTTGAAAGAATTAATAAGATCTATAAACCACTGGCCAGACTTATCCAAAAGAAAAGAGAAAGGACCCAAATTAATAAAATTATGAATGAAAGGGGAGAGATCACGACTAACACCAAGGAAATAGAAATAATTATTAGAAAGTATTACCAAAAACTATATGCCAATAAACTGAGCAATCTGGATGAAATGGAGGTTTTCCTGGAAACCTATAAGCTGCCAAGACTGAAACAGGAAGAAATTGACAACCTGAATAAGCCAATAACCAGTAACGAGATTGAAGCAGTGATCAAAAACCTCCCAAAAAACAAGAGTCCAGGGCCTGATGGATTCCCTGGGGAATTCTACCAAACATTCAAAGAAGAAATAATACCTATTCTACTGAAGCTGTGTCAAAAAATAGAAACAGAAGGAAAACTTCCAAACTCATTCTATGAGGCCAGCATTACCTTGA
>NW_027397069.1:16590368-16745262 GCF_003265705.2 Callorhinus ursinus | reverse complement strand
TAGCTAATAGTATCCAACAATACATTAAAAGGATCATCCACCACAACCAAGTGGGATTTATCTCCGGGATGCAAGGGTGGTTCAACATTTGCAAATCAATCAGTGTGACAGAACACATTAATAAGAGGAGGGAGAAGAAACATATGGTCCTCTCAATTGATGCAGAAAAAGCATTTGACAAAATACAACATCCTTTCCTGATTAAAACTCTTCAGAGTATAGGGATAGAGGGAACAGTCCTCAAGTTCATAAAATCCATCTATGAAAAACCCACAGCAAATATCATCCTCAATTGGGAAAAACTGAGAGCCTTTCCCTTAAGATCAGGAACACATCAAGGATGCCCACTCTCACCACTATTGTTCAACATAGTACTAGAAGTCCTAGCAACAGCAATCAGACAACAAAAAGAAATAAAAGGTATTCAAATTGGCAAAGAAGAAGTCAAACTCTCTCTTTTCGCAGATGACATGACACTTTATGTGGAAAACCCAAAAGACTCCACCCCCAAATTACTAGAACTCTTACAGCAATTTAGTAATGTGGCAGGATACAAAATAAATGCACAGAAATCAGTTGCTTTTTTATACACTGACAACGCAACTGTAGAAAGAAAAATTAGAGAAACAATTCCATTTACAATAGCACCAAAAACCATAAGATACCTCGGAATAAACCTAACCAAAGAGGTAAAGGATCTAAACTCTAGGAACTACAGAACCCTCATGAAAGAAATTGAAGACACAAAAAGATGGAAAAATTATTCCATGCTCATTGATCGGAAGAATAATCATTGTTAAAATGTCTATGCTACCCAGAGTAATCAATACCTTCAATGCCATCCCGATCAAAATTCCAATGACATTTTTCAAAGTGCTGGAAAAACAATCCTAAAATTTTATGGAATCAGAAAAGACCCCGAATCGCCAAGGAAATGTTGAAAAAGAAAAACAAAGCTGGGGGCATCACGTTGCCCAATTTCAAGCTATATTACAAAGCAGTGATCACCAAGACAGCATGGTACTGGCACAAAAACAGATATATAGACCAATGGAACAGAATAGAGAACCCAGATATGGACCCTCAACTCTATGGTCAAATAATCTTTGAGAAGGCAGGAGAAAACATGCAATGGAAAAAAGACCGTCTCTTCAATAAATGGTGCTGGGAAAATTGGACAGCCACATGCAGAAGAATGAAACTTGACCATTCTCTAACACCATTCACAAAGATAAACTCAAAGTGGATGAAAGACCTCAATGTGAGACAGGAATCCATCAAAATCCTAGAGGAGAACATAGGCAGTAACCTCTTTGACATCGCCCACAGCAACTTCTTTCAAGATACATCTCCAAAAGCTAGTGAAACAAAAGCAAAAATGAACTTTTGGGACTTCTTCAAGATAAAAAGCTTCTGCACAGCAAAGGAAACATGCAACAAAATAAAGAGGCAACCCGCAGAATGGGAGAGGATATTTGCAAATGACACTACAGACAAAGTGCTGGTTTCCAAGATCTATAAAGAACTTCTCAAACTCAACACCCAAAACACAAATAATCAAGTCATAAAGTGGGCAGAAGATATGAAAAGACATTTCTCTGAAGAAGACATACAAGTGGCTAACAGACACATGGAAAAATGTTCATCATCATTAGCCATCAGGGAAATTCAAATCAAAACCACATTGAGATATCACCTTACACCAGTTAGAATGGAAAAAATGGACAGGGAAAGAAACAACAAATGTTGGAGAGGTTGTGGAGAAAGGGGAACCATCTTACACTGTTGGTGGGAACGCAAGTTGGTACAGCCACTTTGGAAAACAGTGTGGAGGTTTCTTAAATTTTAAAAATAGAGCTACCCTATGAAACAGCAATTGCACTCCTGGGTATTTACCCCAAAGACACAGATATAGTGAAAAGAAGGGTCATATGCACCCAATGTTCATAGCAGCAATGTCCGCAATAGCCAAACTGTGGAAAGAGCCGAGATGCCCTTCAACAGATGAATGGATAAAGAAGATGTGGTCCATATATACAATGGAATATTACTCAGCCATCAGAAAGGATGAATACCCAACTTTTACATCAACATGGCTGGGACTGGAGGAGATTATGCTAAGTGAAATAAGTCAAGCAGAGAAAGTCAATTATCATATGGTTTCACTTATTTGTGGAACATAAGGAATAACATGGAGGACACTAGGAGAAGAAGGGAAAAATGAGGGGCAGGATTGGAGGGAGAGACGAACCATGAGAGACGATGGACTCTGAGAAACAAACAGGGTTTTAGAGGGGAGGGGGGTGGGGGGAAGGGTTAGCCCAGTGATGGGTATTAAGGAGGGCACGTACTGCAGGGAGCACTGGGTGTTACACAAAAACAATGGACCGTGGATCACCACATCAAAAACTAATGATGTATTGTATGGTGACTAACATAATAAAAAAAAAATAAAGTGCATAAATATTAAGGACTACAGAGTTACCATTTATTTTCAGGGAAACCTTTTTTGTAATCCTACACCTAAATATTAAAACAATACATAACTTTATTCTCCATTATACTTAACATTGTTTTCTGAAAGTGATCAGGAATAGAGCAATCTGAATATTTCTCCTATCAAACACTGGGAATAGGCAGAGTGGCTGGTCCTAAGAAATTTGAAGAAAGCTTGGGAGGTCGTGGCAGCAAGTTTTTCAAGCTTCCATTCGTGTAGCAAGTGGATCACAAAAGCCTCTAGACATAAATTTTTAAAACCTGTGACAATTCAGAAAATGAAGAGGAGAGAGCAAATATTGGCATTGGAAATATTAACAAAGTGTAAGATGCAAAATGTACAACTGGCAGTCATTTTCACTTAAAAATTATCATCTCATATAAACCGAGAGTCTCTACCTCTGATTCTTTCCATTACCAAAGTGTTAGAAGGGCCTGTAAATTATTTTAAGATGCTAGGTAACTGCATATCTCAGTTATTCTCTTGCTTGATCTTCTACAAACATGATAAGAAAATGTTGGGAGCTGAAAGAATATATTCTATATTTAATATGGATTCTTACAAAACAGATATAAATATTAACTGTGAACATTCATCTCACAGAATTTCTCTTTCCATATAATTGAACTTATGATTTACCTTAAAATGCTGTAGGTTAAATAGTATACTTATAAAACATTTTATATTATTCAAGACTTAATGCATGACTACTTCAAAATATATGCACTGTCAACTTCATCAACAAATTATTAAATAAAAAATAAAAAATTAAGTATATTTATTGATTATCAAATTGGAAAAACATTAAGATATTGCTATTCAGTGCTATCAAGGGGTTAAGTTAAATTCGAAGTAGGTACGATGTGCCTGGAGAGCAATGATATATTTGCCAGAAAACATATCAATGTGATTTGGAAAACTGATGGATCAAATATATCACACTTTGTCATCACTTGACTCAGAAATATTGCTGGTTTTGTCCTAAAATTTATTTATACTACAAAATTGGACATTAGGTAAAAATTTCAGTATTTATAAAAGTAAAACACATGTATTACTGTGCCCCCGTGAACAGGAATATACTAACAAATGAACAAAAGAAAAAGTTAATCACGAGAGAATGGGTAATATAAAGGAGAATATATATTGTATCAGATTGTGATCTCAAAAGTCTAGATCAATTTATCTACCTATCAATCTGTGTATCTCTGTGTGTCTGAGCATGTGTGTGGGAGTATGTATTTCATTACTTGCTCATTTGAAGATATCATATCTAGAGAAGTTTGACACAGTTCATTGGTGACAGGTAAAGGAATTATACATACTGGAAAGAAGTGTAGAGATAAATATACTTACCCACTTAGAAAGTAGTGCTGCATACTACATAGCCTGCTTAACTTAGTTACAGATGAAGAAATAGGGAGCATGAGAAAATTCAGGCAATATAACATAAATATAGAAAATTCTTCTGAACTTCAGAAGAAAACTGAAAATACTTGTAAAAGCATTAGATAAGTAATAAAATACAAATTAAAATGGATAAACTTCTACGTAAGGGCAACAATTAGAAATCTGGAATAATCAGTTTCACAAATTTCTTAGAAGTCCAATAACTCAAAAGTATTTTTATTCACCCATGTATATGGACTCAAAGAAAGCATTCTATTTCATCAACAATATATTTCAGCAACTATGCCTTTATCCATTGGAAAGAAGCTAGTGTCTCTGCTAGAGCATGCCATATCGGATGGTAAAACATGGACTACCTGAGATCTTGAACAAGTAGAGTGTGCAATGTGTGACCTTACCTAGCCCACACGTACACAAATGCTACTGACCCATTAAAGAACAGCTCTGCTAGTGTTGGACCAAAGAACAGAAAGAATCTTAACAAAATCAGGCAGTGAAGGTCCATGTATCCTCCTATGAGCCTTCAGCCTCAGGCATTTTATTTTCATGCTCATTAATTCTGATTTGTCACAAATAGAAGAGATATTTTTGAAAGGTTATGATATTCAGGGATTGGTACTGTGATTCATATCCACTTATAGTTTATTCCAATGAGTGTTTTAAAATGATAAGGGGGAGGGAAGGAAATCTTCAACCCAACATATGAAATATTGAACATACCTTATGGATATTTACCTAGCGACTTAAACATCTTTGCTAATAAAATATAGGGGGTACCTAGAATAATTATGAGGACTAATTGTGATACTCTATGCAAAAGTGCCTTATAAACTAAGGCAAAATAGTTATGAATCATTAAGTATTTTAAATCTCATTAGATAGCCATTAATACAAAACACAAGACAGTAAGCCTTTTAAGTATTTGTCAAAGGATGAGGGAAGTGGTCATTCTCAAATATATTTCACTCATTTTGTCCTCCTAGCTGCTTCATTTTCTCTTACTGCTAGTTACCTCTTCTCTGTCCTTCTTGGTTTGTGTAAGAAGTCATTCATATCCTTCATAAACTAATTTCCCTCAGTCAGGTGAAGGAAAATTGTTCACTTTGGTTAAAGAGAAATGCTGTTAGGAAACACATATATTACAGAAATGTCTTTGGTATTCATACCCTTAAAGCCCATGGTGAGAACAGTAAAACGTTCCCACTTGTACAAAAATGACTACATACTTTATACAGAGTGGCACTTCCTCCTACCTTCCTGAGTCAGTAGTTTTTCCAAATATGCCATTAATCAGAAGAGAGAACAGTTAGAAGTAGAACAGAAATTGAATGGATCTTTATATCACATTAGATAAAGTCACCACAGAAACAAGAGATGGTAGGAAAGTATATGACTTGTCATGATTTACTTCCTCAAAATTATCTTGGCATCTACTGTATCATTTCCAGGGGCAGGCTTGTATTTCAAAACCCAATCCATTCCAGACTTACAGTACCATACTTGTGAAGTATTTAAACAACACCCTAGTTGTAAATTATGTACCCAGAGATACTTTTTAAAAACATCTGCCCACCACCAGATAAGATTCATTGTGTTGTATCATGAAAAAAAAAATTAAAATAATGACTTTGATCTTTCCAAACATACAAATATAAAATGCTTTGAAAAATTCATATCCATTGTAAAATATTTAGAAAATGAATTAGAATATTTAGGTGAAATAACTGTAAGTAATGAGAAATGATAGTGCACTACTTTTATACAAATCTCTCGCTTATGTATTTTTCTAATTTCATTAAATTGTCATCATTTTAGAGAAAAGACCATGTATATGCATATATTTTTTTCTCTTGGATATTTTGATTGCCATTATTTTCTTTAAAGTTACAGAAGAGGGGTACCTGGGTGGCTCAGTTGGTTAAGTGGCTGCCTTCGGCTCAGGTCATGATCCCAGGACCCTGGGATCGAGGCCCACATCGAGCCCCACATTCGGCTCCCCACTCGGTAGAAAGCCTGCTTCTTCCTCCCCGTCTGCTCCTCTGCCTACTCGTTCTCTTTCTCTATCTACCTGTCAAATAAATAAATTAAATCTTAAAAAAATGTCACAGAAGATGTAACAATATAAATGATAATAATATTTAAATTATATGTCAGAATGCTTAAAATCTTTTAACAGTGGTCATCTGCTCTACCCAACCCTTTGTAAACCAACTGAGGAGCAGACAGTTTTCTGAGGGAAATAACCACTGCTTCTTTGGCTCAATATATCCATAAAATACTCACATAATTAGTCATAATTGCTTCTTATTGTTTCTGATATTCATATTAACTGCAAACCCAGGAATATCTAAAGCAACATAAATAATTCCTTAATACTAACATAGGGAATATGTGCATGAGTACTCAAGGCAGAAGGTATCATTCAAATCTCACTGCTATTTGTAATTCAATGATTTTGTGCAATATAATATTTGATGCCCTAGATTTCTGATCCATAAAATGGAGAATATCATATGTACCTCAAATATTTCCTGTGAGATCATAAGCAACATAAGTAAAACACTTAGCTCAGTGCCTGACCTAGAGTAATCGGTAAACTAATATTGTCATTATTGTTATTTCTGGTGATAAAATGTTTATTTTAATTCAACACTTAAAAATAATATTATTTCTACCTTATTGTAGTCACTGCTCTCACAAGATATTGGAATTTGAGTTTGGAGAGATAATTTTGGTGTATCAATAAAACGGACAAATCTGTGAAATAAAAAATTACTTAATAATAAAAAACATTAAATAAAATTGCCTTACAATAAAATGTTCCTAATACAGATTTATATGGTAGAAAAAGTGAGGTAACATGACTGTCTCACTATTGAAGCTATAAATTTTCTCCTCCTCCTTTTTCTTCCTCTTACTTGTAAATAGTTTTAGAAGGTGAATAGATGTAATATAATTTTTAAAAAATCTTGTCTCGACCAGTTTTGAGATGCTGGCTAGAGGTCAGTCACTTCCCCTTCTTAAATGGCTGAATCAGTTCACACCCCAATCAATCGCCTCACTTAGCAGGTCTTCACACACATACAGCCCTCCTAATCTCCCCCAGGGTAAATATCAGATAATCTGGGACAGCCCCTGTGCCCCAGAAATTATAACTAGCTAATCCTAAGCATTCTTTCCCATGGAAACCACGATAAGTACTCTTGGCCACAATTCTCCTTTCTCCCTCTGCCTCATGATTAACCCAAGTGCTTCCCCTGAGGGACCAAGTGGCATGCTGTGTTCTCACTAAGAGAGACTGTAATATTCTTTCCAGTTCCTCTTTCTTGATCTGCTTCTGACCTCACCAAGCCTCACTCAGAGTAATTTGGTTAAAATAGTAGATTAGGGGAGTTGGTAAGAGGACATTTGTAGAATAATGCTGGAATGACTTTACAAGTTCTATTACCACTTAAAAACTAAATATTTCATTCCAATATTTTCTCATTTAGAGTCTACCAACTGTTTTCTGGCAACAATGCTGCTCAACTGTTGACAACAATCACCTTAAATATTGATCCTTTCAATATTTAAAGAAAATATCTATAGGGGCGCCTGGGTGGCTCAGTCGTTGAGTGTCGGCCTTCGCCTCGGGTCATGGTCCTGGGGTCCTGGGATCAAGCCCCGCATCAGGCTCCCTGCTCAGCGGGAAGCCTGCTTTTCCCTCTCCCACTCCCCCTGCTTGTGTTCCCTCTCTAGCTGTCTCTCTGTCAAGTGGATAGATGGAATCTTAAAAAAAAAAAAATCTATAGTAAAATTCGTTACTCAAAGGATAGTCTCTGGGTTGTACAAATCACCACATTTCTCAAGGAAATACAATGGAGACTGTAAATAAAAATAACCCACAATTTAAGTTGAGTTTGGTAACAGGGGTGACTTTTCTAATATGAGTTAGGTATTCCTCCATTTAGATGCATATTTTCAGTGTTATCACTCCTGATCCATTCACAATCATTTTCTACCCTGATCAGTGCCCAACACGTTGATCTATAGGGTTTCCAAAATATCAATGGGTTTTCCTGTGTTCTGGCTTCTGCTTTCATATAAACATGGGGGCAGGAAATCAATGTATGGGACAAGAAGAAGACCTGGGTTCTTATTCTCCTGACTCCCTCATTGTGGGATTGTCTCAACTGGTAGTTTCCCCTGACCTGAGGTCACAGCTCCTTCAAACCACCCCTCCCTTTCTCTGTCTGGATTGTGATAATTGCTTCCTGTCATTGTCCCCTCAGGAACTACAGGTGGAAAGAACCCTACTATTTCTAGCTCCCAGAAGGATGAACTGTTTCTTGTGGTTTTCCTACACTCCCGGGATTTTATCAGTGGCTCCTTATTAAAGTTTCTACAAATTTCCCAAAATGAGTGTGAAATTGGTCTTCTGTTGGGACCCTGGTTTATGTATTCAGGTGTTTTTATATTTATATTACCATTTTATTAATTAACAATCCAAAGGGCCCTTCTATGAAAGTCAACACAAAATATATTCTTTTCAGAGGACATGGTTTTGAAATTTTCAGCTATTCAATGAAAAGCCCACTTAAATAATATGGCACATGAGTTTAACTAATTTGGACATAATGCCTCTATTTTTACCAAATTTAAACTTGAAACCATGGACCAAGCCAGATAATCAGAGAACAAAATACTGGAAACCCATCATTTTAGCTTCTTTATTGGGCTCATTTCTTGTAATGGACTCCAGAGTATACCTTTAACTAATGTTAAGGGCTTTTATAAACGAAGAACAATATGACTTTTTTTTTTTAAATTGTACTTATTGTTTTAATGAAGTTAAGGCTGCATTAGTCTGCATCTTGTAGAATCCTCTTATGTCCCTTGGGAGAAAAAATTTCTCAGTTGTCTGTATTGGAAAGAAAACCCTGCATATCTTGAAATTAGGTTTGTTTTAATCTTCACAAACTTAGGGCGCCTGGGTGGCTCAGTTGGTTAAGCGACTGCTTTCGGCTCAGTTCATGATCCTGGAGTCCCGGGATCGAGTCCCACATCGGGCTCCCTGCTCAGCAGGGAGTCTTCTTCTCCCTCTGACCCTCTTCCCTTTCATGCTCTCTATCTCTCATTCTCTCTCTCTCAAATAAATAAAAAAAAAAATCTTCACAAACTTAATCTTTTAACTGATATTTTCCTACTTGTTTTGGTGGCTAAGATGCTTAAGACACTTTTTACAACTAATATATAGTTAGGGTTTTGAAATTTTAAAAACTTTACGGCTTACATTCCTGAAAATGAAAATGAAAATATGTTAACATAAATATTTTATCTTGGGGTTTGTTCTCAAAGCTGTAAACAATTGGTGGAAAGTACCCCATAGGCTAATCTTAAACAAGGTGCAAGATAATCTATGAGGGATTTACAAGGAGTGTAAGTAAACACTAATTTAAAAAATATTAAAATATAATTCACATGTCACAAAGTTTGCCAATAAGGTGTACAATTAGTTGGTTTTTAGCATATTTACAGAGTTGTGCAACCATAACTACAATCTAATTTTAGAACATTTTCATCACCCCAAAAGAAATACCAAACTCATTGGTAGTCGGTCCTCATCCACCCACTTACAGTCCTATGCAAACATTAATCTATTTCTGTCTTTATAGACTTACCTATTTTTGATATTTCACATGAATTCAAGAACCATACAATATATGATATTCTGTGTCTGGCTTTTTCACTTAACATAATGTTTTCAAGGTCCATTCGCATTGTGGCATGTACCTGCACTTCGTTCCTTTTTATTGCCAAATAATATCCCATTGCATGGATATGCCGCAGTTTGCTTATCCACTCATCATTGATTTGCCTTTAGATTGTTTCTGTCTTTTGACTATTATGAATTTTTCTATGAACATTCATTTACATGTTTTTGAATGGATAGACATATGCTTTCTACCTATTGGGTACAGAACTAGGGATCAAATTTCTGGGCTATATAATAACTTCATGTTTATCATATTGAGGAGCAAGAAAACCATTTCTTATTATCCAATCTGAATATATAAGAGAGTTTATAAATAGAATCTCTTGAACTGGGTGGAGAAGTCAGTCATGAAGTAAGGAGTAGGCAAGGGAGTGTCCCCACTCAAGTTTCTCCAAGTGGAAAGGTCTTCTGGAGAAACTTCTGGAAAACTTGGTCTATTTTATTAAACCTGGTGTACTCAGGATTAAATACCTCTCCCCCTTTTGAAAAATGGTAAAGATTGGCAAATCAAAAATGGATACCCAGAAGAAGTCAGCTATTGAAAAGTAATTACAAACAGCAGAGAAGGAATGTGGCATCTGTGCTAAAGGTCTGCATGTGAAGGTCTTTTACCAATTATCTTTCTCTTATCTCCCCTCTCTCCCCTATACTTCACCTCAATCTTGGATTTTCAAAGGCTGTCTCAGAAAAAGGGAAAGAGGCAAAGAAGGATAGTTAATTAGCTGAACTCTTAAATTCTCAAACTTTTGTGTTATCTCTTATACCCAGGATGGTATACATGCCAGGGACATTTATTCTCCTTGCTCTTCCTGGCTAATGCCAAACTGCAGGTTTCAATTCATATCACCTTGTCCAACCAGTCTGCCCTAAAACACCCCATATTTCTATTTGAGACTGGGCCAGATATTGTTTTTAGTGGATCTGAAATCATGCTGTTTTTCTCCCATTAATGCTGTAACTTACTGTAGCATATCTCGAGTTCCTGACTACCTCCCTACATGATGAGGTAAACTAGATGAAGCATAGTGATGTAAGAGAACATGGACATCCACTTCACGACTAGTTCTCCAAAACTCACTACAGTGACCCACACTAAACTGAAGCTTAATAAGCATGCATTCTATCCATTAATAATTAAACCTTGGAATCAAAAGACATAGGCTCAAATTCAAATTTTCTCCTTCAATTGTGTGATCTTTTTTTTTTTTTTTGGAAGGTACTTAACTCTTTTAGTCTTAGTGTTGTCACCTGCAAAATGACTATGTTGGGCAAGATCAACATTAATGCTTTTCCTGTCAACTCTGACTGAAGGATTAGTTGTACTGTAACTATGTTTCAGGAAGTGCTCATCTACATATAATTGAGTTGGAGGTCCACACTATCAATTACTGAAGTCTTGATCAGATATCACTGATGTACATCATTATTTTAATTTATTTTATCTGGAATGATTGAAAGGTATTTCCTCCCACTACTTAGATGTATTCTACTTAAATATTTAAGTGATCCCAAACAAGTGTCTGTTTCCCTTAGTTTATATGCACATATACACACACACACTTTTTTTTCCCCTCATCTTAATAGGCCTGGTTGTATATAAAGAAGTCTCTTCTTGAATTTGATCTATTAAGGCATCACGACTTTAATGTCTCTTTAGCATCTCCTGTTGATCTACTCTTTGGTAGATACTTTTGAAAACATATTTTATGCCACTGCAAGTTTAAATTGATTAGCTATATCAATGGATCCCTCATGTACTCCAAAGGCAAAAACCAATTAACGAATCTAGTGCATTAGTTAATTAGCATGACACTGAATTTTCCAGAACCCCTTTTTCTTCTTGGATGAAATTGAATTCAAGTTCTATTGGGAAAAGTCAGCTCTCTTGTAGTTAAAAATAGGTAAAATGTGATGAGTTATAAATCTATGTATTGTTTCAGCCAAACTTCGTAGGTGTTCTTTCAAAAATCCACAAGTGCAACATTGAGGTAGTAACCTGAAACACTGATCAAAGAAGTAACACTCCTTTAACTCTGATAGTATTATTTATCTCTAATATAATATTTCTTATACATTTTGCAATTGTAAACAAACTATAAGCTGTCAGAAAGCAGAATAATGGGTAGAAAACTAAATCTCTGATACTCAAATGTCTTTCATCTGACATTGAAAGCATTTGCCGACTTTACTATGCCAGATATTTGTACCACTAGGAAAATTAATAATGTGATTTTTCTGCTCTGATCAGGTGATAATATATTTGCGCTTTGTCAGTGTAACAGTCTTTTCTCAGAATATTGTTTGTTAGGGCTGTTGTGACATACTCTGCTTGGGCTCCGAAATAAATTATGTAATCCAATTTCTAAGAAGATAAAGCCAACATTCCTTGTTGGTTTTGATTCATCAATAAATTGATTGATTTAATATTTATTTGGTACTGTTTTCCAGTGCAGAGCCCGAGTCATGTCACCAGTAAGAAGTAACCAGGCACAGGAAGGCAAATTAACTGTTTCTGGTATTACATTTTCATGCCAAGTGACTTTTGCTTCCAAAAGTAGATGTGCCTTGTGAGCCAACTGCTGTTAATCATAGCCTGAATTACGTTGATAGAGTCAAATGTGGCAAAATCCAAAGGTATTAAGAAGATATCCAGATGACTAAAACAGAGGAATAGTGACAGGTTCCAGAGAGCAGATATTCTACAAATTATAGCACATGTAAAGTTACCATGTATTGGCTCCAAAAAAGCCATATTTAAATGAATATTTTTGATGTTCATCCACATTTAAACAAGAAATTTTTAAAAATAACAATTATTTGGGAGATACTTCTTAATGAATTATAGCTTGAAATAATATTTTAAAATAGCTAGTGCACCATGAATGCCAAGGAATATACTAAGCATTTAAATATATTATTTGGTTTATATAAGTTAGCAACCCTTTTCTAATTACTATCAACAATTTTCTTGTATCTCAGTGAAAAACAATTTCTACCTGTCAAATTGAGTCATATTTACTGTATTCCCTAAGAGAATATATACATAAAATAATTTAAGGAATAAATGAAGTACAAGCCTAGAGGCATACTTGACAAAACACCATTATTTCTATTACTATAAAGTTCATATTATAAATGCCTTTAAGTTTTTAGCTTGAGGGAATAATTCTTACTTTTGTGTTTGTCAGATATAATTAAAATAGAAAAAGATATAGGTGCGCACAAATGTACTAATTTGTTTATAAGTTCTTTTTTTGTGCTTAATCTCTCAAAAGTAGTGATGTACTGTCATCAGAGAAATTTTTTGAAATTTCTTCTTTCTTAAAGATTTTATTTATTTGAGAGAGAAAGAGAGAGAGAGCACAAGCAGGGGGAAAGGGCAGAGGAGAGGGAGAAGCAGACTCACCACTGAGCAGGGAGCCCAATGTGAGACTTGATCCCAGGATCCTGGGATCATGCCCTGAGCCCAAGCAGATGTTTAACTGACTGAGCCACGCAGGCACCCTAAATTTTTGATATTTCTTATATTTTAAATGTTATCATACAAAAGAAGTCACCCTACTCTTCTACTACATCTAATGTTAAGTTTCTAGAAAGCTTTTTATCTGAAATGAAAATATAACAAGATTTAGAAGGGAAATAAAATAGTGCATAGATAGAAAAATACTTAAAAAATTGAATGCATTATTTTCCAAAATTAGCTGGTGATGTTTCTAAATCAAAAGTTAAATCCATGCAGTTGCTTGTTAGTGAAGACGGTTTCTAGCCAATGTGGTGCCAAGTCAGACAAGTATAACCTGATTTGAGTATGAATAGAAAATCTGTACAAAATGAAGGCTGTTCTTTTACTAAACAAAGTTCCTCTGGTATCCTGGGGTGTTATAATGACTAATGAATAAAATAATTTTCCTATACATAAATATAAATGCAAAGTGAAGGCTGATAATGCCAAAAAATCTCAATAACTACTGTAAGTCACCTATAGGCATAAGATAATCTATTTCATTTACATCTGACATTTTTAAAGGTTTATAGCCATAACTATTCTTCATAGAAGTGCACTCTTTATAAGACTTTGCAGTTTTAGACTAAACTCAAAGATACTTTTAATAAGACAAATTCATGCAGCCCAAGAATAGATTATAAATACTTCAATGCAATCATATTCTAAATTTCAGTGTAATATGAAAGTGTAAAACATACATTTAAAGAGCAAGTAAATTAAAAATGTCCTATTTGTGCTTTTTTCTATAAAAAAAAAACTTGAAACCCTTTCTCCCACTTTTTCAGTCATATAATGGGTATAGTTACATTGAATAAAAAGTTGGTACAAATTAATTGCCTATTCCTCAAGGTTACTTACAATTAAGCGAATATATGTTTTTTTCGATAAACCTTTAAACAGTGTCCTGGCCTGATTTTAGAATCCATATATGTAACAAATGAAATACTTGTTAATGTCCATACTTCCATATTTTCTTTCAACTTAATAGGTAAGTATTGCCATATTGTAAATTTTCAAATTACCCCAGACCTTCGCATACTACCCATTTTGCAACACCCCATAATGTTCTGGTTGTGTTTATTGTCATCATCATGATATAAAAGGAAGACTCTAATAAGGAGATCTACCATCGCTAATTAAAAAACAGGTATGTGGGGGGAAATGCAATACAACTCAGGCTTAGCTATGCTCATTTTAACTTTTCTAAGTGATATTCACAATAGTTACAGTAGAACACGTTTTATCATCAAGGTTGCAGAGATTATGTGGATCTGTATTGAATAAAACTCTTTTAATAACAGAGCAGTCATGATGTTTACACAGATTGCCTTCATTTCTTCCTGCTGTTGCCTAAAAAGGAAAAAAAAAGAAACACAAAACTCTGAGATACACTTAATAAACACAAAACTATGAGTTACACTTAATACTAGACAAAATATTTTAAAAAGGAAAATTGACTATACAAAGTTTCTCTGTGATCCTACTCATTTATGGTCAGAATAATAGGCCACTTTTCATGGGAAAAACATTTCACACACATCTCATAAAAATCGTTTTATAATAAAGTAAGTTCAGTTCTCCATGAGATCAGTCTTTTAACTTTTTCTTTTTCTTATAGACAGCCTATTTTGAGGGTCGAGAATTTGAAAACATTCTAATATAATATATCATCCCCTAGAAATTATGATAAGATGTTTTAAATGTCTTGTAATGATATCTCATAGAAAAGGGTTACTCCTTCAAGTATTAGATGCCTTCTAGGCATTCACTGTATGTCATACACAATATAAAGAGTAACTCTTCAATCTTGAGATCACCAGGGGTAAAGCAGGAAAATTCTCTCACGTTTTCTTGTCTTTTTGAGGTACAATTTGCCTATAACAAATTTAAGTAAACAGCTCATTAGACAACCACAAACCTGATTAAATTACAGAACATTCTGATCACTCAGAAAATGTCCTCTTATCACTTTCCAGTCAGTCCTCTTCTCTGACCACACAGGAAAGCCACAGTTCTGATTTCTACCACCATAGCTTAATGTTGCCTGCTCTAGAGTTTTGTATGGATGGACTGTGAGAATATGTGCTCTTTTTTGTATATCTTCTTTCATTTTTATTGCAAAGTGGCATTCAACTCTATGGATATACCACAATCTGTTTATTTAAGACTGTTCATTTCAAATCACTGAGGTGACTATTGATAGCAGAGGCTAGCAGAGCATTTGTAAGACCAGGAGGATACTTGGCTGACAGTAGATGTTGTGGTTGCCCCATTGTTTCCCGGGAACTAAGAGGGATATATATACTATTTGTTTCTGGCTATAGGAAGCAAATATATAGCATACATCTGGAGGAAAGTTTGACTGCCTAAGCAAAATTTAGCTTTATACCTACTTAGATTTTAAAAATTGCTAATAATTTCAGGTAGTATCTTTATGTGCTATATTGATTATCTTAGTACTACTTTTCATATGTATTGATCAAGAAAAAATGTATTTTTGGCTATTCTACTCTGATTTTTAAAAAAATATGTATACAATAACTTTCCACTCTTGTCTCTTTTGTTTACAATGACCTATAAAGTAAAAGTATCTCCAGACACACAATTTAGACCAACTGACTAATTTTTAAGGGAGGGAGGGGCAAAGGTAGAGGGAGAGAGAGAATCTTAAGCTCCCAACACAGGGCTCGAACCCTGAGATTGAGAACTGAGTCAAAACAAGAGTCGAATGCTTAACTGACTGAGCCATCCAGGCATCCCCAACTGACTAATTTAACCCATCTACATTATTAAGCAATCGTAGGAAAGTATTTTGGATTCTGCAATATGTTCTGCATAAAACAGTGTGTTAAAACTCTAATTTTAGTAAGTACATTAATGGCATTGATAGCATACTATTTTTTTTAGAAAGATTGCCTAATATTTTGCTTCTGCTATGTGTCTTAAAGATATATGGTTGTCTTTTAAATTGTATAGGCTTTTAGAAACACCATACTGTCACCAGCCACCCTGTATTGGGGAGGGTATGTCCTATGGTGAGTGCTGTGAATTGTGTAAGACTGTTGAATCCCAGACCTGTACCTCTGAAACAAATAATTCATTATATGTTTAAAAAGAAGAAGAAGAAGATAGCAGGAAGGGAAAAATGAAGGGGGGGAAATCGGAGCAGGAGATGAAACATGAGAGACTATGGACTCTGCGAAACAAACTGAGGGTTCTAGAGGGGAGGGAGTGGGGGATGGGTAGCCTGGTGATGGGTATTAAAGAGGGTATGTACTGCATGGACTACTGGGTGTTATATGCAAACAATGAATCATGGAACACTACATCAAAAACTAATGATGTAATGTATGGTGATTAACATAACATAATAAAAAAAAACACTATACTGAAAATATGCTTCACTCTTGTGTGTATTTATTGGTATGATGAAGGCAGGCATTATGATCCAAACAAGTATCTACATACTTTAGAAAATCTATGAACTATATTAGTATAAGTTAAATAAATATTTAAGTGAAAATGGTGATGCAAAACAGCCTACAAGTGTACTGGAGTCTAATAAATTGGCAATCATAGGTTTTATTTTTTTAAATCATCATTTTAACCATTCGTATTGAACATAATTTTCTAGTCTCTAATAAAAAAGGCTATGTTTATTCAATTACATACTAAGACATGAGAGATTTAATGTGGAGAAGAAATCATTTCTAATTCACGTTAAGTACAAGGTTGCTGGAATACCAACTTGCTTCTATTTGTAAGATAGATGTATTCCTTAACACCATATTCCTGGAAGGTATGAGTATTAATACACCTTTTACACTATGTACTATGTCTTGTGATAATATTAAAAAGAGAACATTAGTGTACCTTAAAATTATTTTATGATTATATAGAGAATACACAACTATCTGTCCATTTATCATCTATCTATATTGTGTTATTCATCTCTCATTAATTCTTTCAGCAAATATTTATTGACCACACATAATTTGCTAGGCCCTGAAAATATAACAGTGGGAAAGCAGTAGACAAAACATAAATAAATATGTGTGTTAAGTAGTGATATGAATTATGGAAAACAACTGGGTAATATCAGAGACATAGTGAGAGCCTAGGGTGAAGGGATGTTTTTGCTTTCTAGAGGTGGTGAAGCAGGCCTCCTGAATAAGTGATATTTATGCAATGACCTTGAAGAGCGGGCTTGGGCCAGCACATATCTAGGAAACAGTTATCCAGGTAGATGGCATAACAAGTTCAAAGCCTCTGTGGTGTAAACAGGTTTGGAATACTTAAGGACTGAAGAAATGGAATAAACAAGGAGAAGACTGAGGCTGTAAGTAATGAGTGAGGGGAACAGTGAGAAGTAATGAGAAATTATCAGACATCCCAGTGTAGGGGTTTCAGAAGTTATTGTACATGGATTCTGGAATTTAAAGAAGTCTATGCTGCAGATCAAAAGTTGACATTCATTATCATAGACAGAATTGGAATTTAAAGTATTGATAATGGATGAGATCACTAGAGAAGGAAAGATAGAGAGAAGAATCATGGTTCAGAGATAAACTAAAAGCATGGAGAGGACTAAAGCTGAAGGTGTGACAGACACTCAATAGGAACTGAGGCTTAGCTAGAGAACTGGCCACCCCTGCACGTGTATGACCTGACAGGAAGCAAGCCAGAATAAGTTCCTTAAATATGTCTCCCCCATCCTCCAACCTCCCCCTGTTTCGTTCCATTAGTTGATCTCAGCAGGAAACAGAAAGCAGGAAGTTCAGCTGAAGCAGCCCATAGAAGCTAACCTGGGACAGATCAAGGGGAAACATGAGAATAACAAATCTGTAGGGGAAAAGGGAAAGCATTACCTTGCATATACAGTGTGAAGAATAAGTGGGATTTAACCAGTTGGTGATGATTTTAGAGAGTATGGTGGAAGGAGAAAGGACAAGGAAATTGAAGAAATGCACAAGAAAGCCATAATAATAATAATGCAATATGCAGGGCGCCTGGGTGGCTCAGTCGTTAAGCGTCTGCCTTCGGCTCAGGTCATGATCCCAGGGTCCTGGGATCGAGTCCCACATCGGGCTCCCTGCTCAGCAGGAAGCCTGCTTCTCCCTCTCCCACTCCCCCTGCTTGTGTTCCTGCTCTCGCTGTCTCTCTCTGTCCAATAAATAAATAAAATCTTAAAAATAATAATAATAATGCAATATGCATTCTGGTGAAAGAAAGTAGGGGAAATGGGAGAGAGATAGTTCAAAACAGTAAGGACAACAGCTTTTAGATCCTGGGATAGCTGAAGAATTGCTGGAAGCAGATTATTATCCAAAGTGATTAGGAAAGAAAGGAGGTGGTGGTAAGAGAGGATGATGCCTATCCTGGTTTCAGTTTATGCTGAGATCTATTGTATGACCATGGAATTATGTGGCTGAGGAAGACCAGAGAACAAAATAATTAGAGGAATTATTATAAAAATAATTATATTATTATATATTACAATAAACTTATATAATGATATATATTGTTATCATGGCATATGATAACAATATATATCATTATATAAATATAATTATATTGCAATTCTTAGGTAATGAGATTTTCAAGCTAGGAGAAACCAAAGTACTGAAATTTTCAGCCATGTGAAAATTGGAATTACCATGAATTAACGATGTTGTATTAGAATGAGTGACTTGTCAGTATCTTTGTGAAATAAAAAAAAAGTTTTACATCAATTAGTACAACAAGGTGATGTGAACATAATAGGAGAAACAAAGCTTAGAGATTATGCTGCGTGTGGAATGTGAATTCCAGAGGTAACACCTGAAAGTTTTATGGAGGTCATGAGGAGTGGACTCTGAGGTGAAATATGGGATTTACAGACTGAAACCGGGTTTATGCAGTTGGGCTTGGGGCACCTTATGGTGAACAATACAAGACAAAGATTTAGATCTGGGCAGGCTTAGTGCAAATGATGTCAGCCATTTTGTTGAGGTGAGGCTATGAGTCTGAGGGTGGAGAGAAAGAAAATTTCGTTTTGTGAAACTGAAATGATCTTGACTCTTTTTCATGTTAGTGTGGACGCCAAGAGTGGCGACGTATGATCAAGAAGTAGCTCATTATGGTACGTCTTTATAAATACATATTTGTATGTATTCCTATAATTCTTTCTATAATTATTTCATACAAACAAAATAATAGTGTCAGACTGATTAGGGGTATTTTCCAGATGCTGGTATTATTTGGGGTTATATTTTAAGTATTTTGCTTAGGAATATTTGTTAAATCAGAAATATTTTTCACTACTTTGTGACTATTTTACATATGATATTTTTTGAATAATAATTAAACATCAGGACTTACTCTCTGTGCCTTTTGTGGAAACAATCTGGCAACTATTTCTGACATAACTGTCTTTGAAAAGAAGGGTGAGTCAGGAATAGACAGATTTCTTGGGGGTAGAAATTAAAAGACAGGAATCTCTGTAACACTGGGAGCCTTGGTCCGGCAAGGCAAGCTATCTGTCTCATTGATATTCTGAGTCCTGAACAGACACTTTAATTTTCTTAGAATAAGCCTAAGGAAAACCCAAGAGCAGTGAAGTCATTTCATGGACCAAGATAGCTCACCGAGATCTTATCTGTCACCAATCACATCCATCCTCAAGAATGGAGGCCCAGACATTGAGAATATATACTCTAGGAACAGGAATAGGAATTTGGGAATATAGACCACATAAACTGCTGTGGAAGCAAGGGAAGGCAGGATTATGGTGGCATGCGTAGTTGATCACAGGTCCATTTATGGTCAAAAAAACCATAAGTATTTTTCTAATTCCGATGTATTATTTTTGGATTGTGTAGGTTGACAAAAAAGACTTGGATAAACCAGTCTGGAAGCCATTCTTCCTCTGCTACTCGCTGCTGGTTCCCTGTTCTTGTTAGGTATTTTTTAAAGGAGAAGTATGAAGAGGAGGGCGAGTTTGGAGCACCACTGACTAGACTTTTATCTGTCTGTCCATGTAGATTTGGAACAGATGACAGTTGTACTTATGTATTTACTCCGTGATTGTTCTTTTTCTTTCACTTTAACTGAACCCCAAGCAAAAATGTATTGTGGTCTATTTGCGAGGGAAACAAGTTTATTTACCTCAGAACAGTGTCTCTTCCACTCCTGCTGAAATATTTTGGAGTAATAAGCACATTGATAAAAGAAAGAAACATGATTAGAATCGATTGTATGTCTTTTATTATACAATTAATATTTTTATATTACCCATTTATTTTTTATCATTCTACTTACCACTCCTTGAGTTTATATTCTTTAGTTATCTTTTACTTGCTTGTAGTTTGTTTCTCCCAAAATAAAAAATGTTGGCAAGGGCACTCTTTTCCTTGTTGAGCTTTGTATGCTTAGCTCTTGGGATGAGGGGCAGTACCTGGGGGGCTCAGTTGGTTAAGTGTCTGCCTTCAGCTCAGGTCATGATCCCAGGGTCATGGGATCTAGACTTGTGTTGGGTTCCCTGCTCAGTAGGGAGTCTGTTTCTCCCTCTACCTCTGCCCCTCCCCCTGTTCATGCTCTCTCTCTCTCAAGAAAAGAAATAAAATCTTAAAAAAAAAGATCTTGGGATGAAAGCAGGCAGACAATGAATGAATGAAAGATAAAGGAGTGCTATTTATTTCAAATTTTTGATCCAGAAATGCCCCCAGGCAGCATATTCACTAGCCAGGACTTCTTTCAGAAAACATTATTCACAAAGTTTTAACTTCTTCATGTCCTATGTTTTAAGGAACTAATTCTACTACAAACTCAATTCAACTAAACATAAGCCTTTGAAGTATTTCTATAAGAAACCCAATCCACACATACCTATAAAATGTAAAGGTAGAAACCAGAGTTGAAAATGTGGTTCCATTATAAAAGAAATAAAATTAAACAATTTTTACATATACATTTTGTCTACAGTTTAGATCTTTTTATGTTTATAACAGCAATGTCCACAATAGCCAAAATATGGAAAGAGCCCAGATGTCCAACAGATGAATATATATATATAATATATATATATAATGGAATACTACTTAGTCATCAAAAAGAATGAAATCTTGCCATTTGCAATGATGTGGATGGAACTAGAGGGTATTATGCTAAGTGAAATAAATCAGAGAAAGACAATTATCATATGATTTCACTCATGTGGAATTTAAAAAGCAAAACAGATGAACATAGGGGAAGGGAAGGAAAAATAAAATAAGATGAAAACAGAGAGGGGGGCAAACCATAACAGATGCTTAACTATGGGAAACAAACTGAGGGTTGCTGGAGGGGAGGTGGTAGGGGGATGGGGTAACAGGGTGATGGGCATTAAGGAGGGCACTTAATATAATGAGTACTGGGTGCTGTAGGAAACTGATGAATCACTAAATTCTACCTCTGACAAAAATAATACAGTATATGTTAATTAAATTTCATTTAAATAAAAAAATTAACGGAAAAAAGAAAAAAGAAAATGTTTAGATTATGTCACCATTAATTCTAAAAAGAAAATGATTATCATTATTGAATGCTCCAAACATTTCTTTCTGTTGCTACCAGAAATAAAAGGGTAAGATCTATTTAACTGTTATAATTCACATTTTGAATGCTTTGTTAGCCAAATTCCCATGATAGTCATTTATTTCAGTTTCTCCCTCAAACTCTGTATGTGTGTATATGTGTGTGTATCTCCATTAGTTTTCGGATCATGTCAAAGGATTACCCAAGATGACCTTGCTTTATATGATGATGAATATTATGATTCTAAATAAAATAATTCAGTTGTTGTTTTTTTTTAAGCACAAGATCAGAATAGAGGCTGGTAAAGTTACTGGTCTATGTCACTTATGACACACACTTTTACCAAAAATTACCCAAAAAGTATAGGCATAAATTATAAAATGCCCATTAACAGTGGTTTGAAATGATGTAATAAGCAAACAGATTTACATGATGAAACCAGTAGTTTCCTTAAATTCAAAATATAATGTAAGTCCATTTTATTCAAACAATTGTTTAATAATTAAATAAGAAAGATTTGTGTTTTAAGAAGCTATATTTTGAAAAATTTGATATACCAAATCATTTACTTTGATAAAAATCGTCTATGATATAGAACATTAAAGATAAAATTCAATTTGATGTATGCACCCTCATTTTGAAAACTCTATTGTAAAGTGCTATAATATCTGTTGGTTTGACATTTGTTCTGAACTTCAAAAAATAACAAAGGTTAGAAGCATGTTTTGATATCACTGGAAAAAGTCATTGCTTAGTCACTGAACTTAGAAAGTCCAGGAAAAATTAATAAATTTAACAAAAAAATCTGCATTTTCTAACATAAAGTGAGGCAAAATCTCATTATATAAAATTTTTTAATCAAATGCCATTTAATATTTAAAAGTCATAAACACAAATTGTTAGATTTTCATGGGATCTACATGAAATCATACATGTTTAATTGCAATAATAAATTATTTTACTCAGCCAAACTGGTCTTCCTTGCAAGTTCTTCCTTTAACCTTTACAAAAATCTGTCCCAAATTTCAGCATATGTGCACATAGGTACGTACAGGGCCACCTAAGTGTTTCTCAGTATGTCCCATGTAATCCCACTATCTTCACCCTGATCCAAAATAACACATTAATATATTCTGTATATGATATATCTTAGTCTTTGTGTGTTTATAGATAAAGGAATTGATTCACATAATTGCCTGTACTGGCAAGTATGAAATCCACAAGGCAAGTTGAAAACTCAAGCAAGATCTCTATGCTGAAGACTTGAGAAAAATATCTTCCTCTCTGAGAAACTTCCAATTTTACTCTTAGGGGCTTCAACCCATTGAATAGGGCTCACCCATGTTCTCCAGGGTAATCTCTTTTACTTAAAGTGAACTGATTTTTCATCACTGATTTTTGATCATCCCTACATCTATTTAGTGTTCGATCAAACTCCATACCCTAGCCAAGTTAATATATAAAACTAACCATGACATATGCTATTTATACATTATTATTTTAAATATATTTCCCTTACCATCCTTAAGACTTTTATTTAGTTTATGTGCTGCATTTTCCAGTTACTCAAAAATATTTTAAACATAGAATAAGGAAACAAAATTATAGGACTTTCCATATTTAAGTTTAATAGTTGTATAAAATGTTACATTATTTAGAGGTCATTTTTTTAAGGGCTGAATTCTGAATTGCATTTAACACCCATGTATTTAAGGAAAGGTAAAAAACTGCTTTCTCAGAGATGAAGATGTCAGGCTATTATAAAATATTTCAGATTCACTATAAATATCTTTAATTTCTTTCTATTTTTATTTCTCTCATTTTAGTTTATTATACTCATCATAAGCCATTTCTAGCCAATCCTACTTATTTGCTTTCTCTTACCACAATATATACAATTATGAGTTAGTTTATAAAATTAATCAAATAGAAATTAACTGCTTCCCACATAGAAAGACAATCCAAAGCTCAAAGCCATCTCCACAAAAAATTTTGGGAAAGCCCTTTCTTACTCAAACAGTACCTTTATATAGAATTATTCATGAAGAATACACACATACAAATACACACACTAAAATGGAATTTGTTATACCCGCTAGTATGGAACTTGTTATACACACACATACACGAAGAAACACACACATGAAATAGAAGTTACTAGAATGTTTGGCAATTGTTCTTGTTTTAGTTGGCTTGAGGTGTTATAACAAAATACCATAAACTTGGGCGCCTGGGTGGCTCAGTCATTAAGCGTCTGCCTTCGGCTCAGGTCATGATCCCAGGGTCCTGGAATCGAGCCCCACATCGGGCTCCCTGCTCAGCGGGAAGTCTGCTTCTCCCTCTCCCACTCCCCCTGCTTGTGTTCCTGCTATTGCTGTCTCTCTCTGTCAAATAAATAAATAAAATCTAAAAAAAAATTTAAAAAATACCATAAACTCAGTGGCTTACATGATTGACATTTGTTCCTCACAGTTTTGGAAGCTTGGAGGTCCAAGATCAAGGGACCAGCATATTCGGTGTCTGGTGAGAGCCTGCTTCCTGGTTTGCAGACAGCCACTTTTTGCTATATACATGCCTGATGGAAAGAGAGAGAGAGAGAACAAGAGAACAACATTCTCTGGTCTCTTCTAACATAGGCACTAATTCCATCATGAGGACCTTACCCTTTTGAACTCATCTAAACTAAACTTAATGACCTCCCAAAGGCCCCACTTCCTAATACAATCCCGTTGGGGGTTAGGGCTTAAACATATGAATTTGGGGAAGACACAAGCATTCAGTCCATAACGGTGTTTATTCCTCTATGTCATTTCTCCAACCTTCTCCACCAGGCAAAAACATGTATACATTTCCTGGACATTCTTCTCTATGTTTTCAGAGAGAATTGTGTACCTCTCACTAATGTTAATATTTATCCAAATAAGTAATTACATAGTTTTCCACTGCACTTACAATTGAATAAAGAGATGAGCTACTTTGCAGCAGTTATCTTAAATATATGTGTCAAGCTATGATTATCAATAGATATGATTATCAATATATTTTACGAAATCAAAATATGCAAGTATATTTCTTTGCCTTCATTACTATTGTTATTTATACTACATCATAAACTTGCCCTTTAGATCCTTGAGTATAGTAGTTTTAAATGGATGGAAGATAAAGACTGATGCTATCTTAGTCATTTTAATTCTGTCATAACACATGCTTACTTTAAATAAACAAAAATATTAAATAATTATGGAGACAAAAACCTTAACGCATGTCTAGAAATACTCTTCACTTTTATTAAAATCAGATAATTCTAGAAGTGTGTAGATTTCCTATGGCTGCAAAATTATAGCCATAATTAAAGACTGCCTATTCTAATCCTTTATTGTGATCCAATTGCTTTCAGTTCTTAAGTAGTAACTAATGAAAGCAATGCGTTCCATTTATTGGATTCATGGACAGACTTGTTTCTCCCATATCTAGCTTATTTTTGATGATGGTTGTTACATATCGATTCATTTTGAGCCACCATTATTTAAATCGGCCTCAATTTTTGGTGTTTCTTTAATGCAGAAACAAAAAGTAGACTGAATTTTTTTTCTAATAGTGCCATGTAAATAATAAAAAAAAAGATGTCTACTCTGCAGTTTTGCCCTGTATACAGGGTCTTCTTTGCAAGTCTGTCCCATTCTTGTTCATTTTAAACTTGTACTGTTTCAAAGAGATCCATTTTTTCCAGTGGCTTGTTTTCCAATAGTTTTTTTAAAACATTTCATATGTGCTCAAAACAGAGATGTAAATATTATTAGTTTATTTATTTTTATCCTGCATAGGGAAATGAAGACAAGATGAAAGAAAAAACATTTTTTTTTCTACTTGGTCTTGATGGTTAGTATAAATCAATACCTAACTTATTTACTTAGAAGACTGCGTTATACACTAACACATATTAAACATGGTTTTCTATATTTCCATAGTGAGATAACAACATTCTTTATGAAATCTCTTACATGGTGTTTTACAAATTTCTAAAGGATTTCTAATTACTAATTTAATTTCAGTGCCTTCTCTCTCCACCTTTCTGGATTACTGGGTTCCATAATTTGGAATATTCAGAGCCTTTGCCAAGAATTAAAGCCAATCTTTCCTATCACCTCTCATTGTACAATAAATATAGGATTTATATTATTTATTCATATTTCTGAATATTGTACTGAATAGCACTTGCTGTTAAGTGTTCATTTGTGATGGACATCGAATATCATATGTGTTCTTTGGAGTTTAGACACCAAATATCATTTTTGCTTAATATTTGCTAAAATATTTTAACTTAAGGAAATTTAGGTAACAAGTATTTTTTAAAAATAACTGACATCTTTTCCTTACAACTCTTTTGTGCTAAATCTACATTTGAATGCCCTTTAAATCTTCTCTGCCTCAGCTAATTCAGAGACTATGAGAATTGTGAACATGTAGTGTATAATTCAAAGTTCATGCTGCATTTTGAGGGAAAAAGGGAGATTAATGAAGTCAAACTCTTTTGTTTTAGTGGGAAAATGAAACCTACTGAGAAATGCTTCTAAATGGTGCATAACTGTTTTATGAATCAGGCAGAATGAGTTGGTGTAGGGTTATAAAACAATTAATGTTATTCACTGGGCCTAGAGTAGTAAAGTAAGAGTTCAGTGCTAATAGCATTTCATCACTGGAAGTAGCAGAGAACAAGAACCTATTTATCATTGAGCTCTAACGGCAAGTACAATTTATGGCTGGAAGTTTTTGTTTCACTTATGCTGATAGAACAAATAAAATGTGTGAAGAATTAATTTTCTGGAAGTCAGGTCAACAATGATGATATTTAAAAAGGATAGGACAAAGCCAAAAACAAGAAAGAAATTGCTTTAGTGCTTAGTCACATTGATGAACTGTGTTATCAAGTTAAATTAATCAATTCAGCAGTAATTTAAACATCTCTTCTAATTTTCAATGAATAAAATATAACATAAGTCACTGGAGATAAAAGAAAAGACTTTTAAATGTATATTCATTAGTTTACAGTGTGCAACATATAATGACTGGCTTCATTTACAGTATGCAGTTTGCTTGAGGAAATTACCAGGAGCATCAGAAGAAGTTGAAGCACACCCAACATTAAGTGGATACAGCAGACACTACTAATTATGAGAACATTTTAATATTTAGGAGACTGCATTATTCACTGGGCAAAGAATATATGCAAACAGTCACATTACACATTTTTATGGCAGGACTGAAAACATTTGAATATTAAAAACAGAAATGAGAACAACATTTTAGAAGAAACAAAATTGAGAGAAAAATCACAATACTTATTACTCATTGCATAATGATGCAAAGTTTATGGCCTGAACTATGAAGTAACTGCGTGTCCTACTGTTTGCCTAGATGTGATAGGCTGAAAACCTTGAGCTTATGGTGGTAAAGCAGATTTTTGGAGCAAGATAAAAATGTGTTAAATGCTGCCAAATCTGGATTTCAAGTCTCTATAACTAGATTTTATGTTATACAGTAGTCTAATTTGACAAAGTGATAATAGACTTCAATGAGAGGAGCACCAAATTATACTGGCTCTGAACAGAAAATCTCATTTGAAGACTCAACTACTCTCGTGTTTAGCTAGAGTATTACACTTTAATGAGAAACAGGCACTCAGATGCCAATCAGCAAGTCTAGACACTATTTCAATATTGTGTGACCAGATGAGAACTCTAAATTTGATTCTCATGTTCTGAGAATTAATATTCAGCATTCATGGTGTTATAGACCTCTGTACATTTCCCCTGTCCTGCTTTGAAAGAAAGGTATTTCTGCCTCTGTTCTTTTACACTGTTATCCACAGATGCTCTGATCCTGATATATTTCTAATCATGGAATTCACTTGCTTAAACTTTATCGGTGGGTTCTAATTATTCTCAGGATGCAGTTAAAAATCCTTAACGTTATCCACAAAGTGTTCCATCATTAGCTGCCAGCTAACTTTCTAGATTTATCTTCTATCCATATACAGCGATCGCCTTGAAAATATTTAAACACTGGTACATCACAGGCATGGAACTGCCAGAACACATTCTAGCCAATATGCTAGGCATTATCTCTTATGCTTTTTTTTTTAAAGATTTTATTTATTTATTTGAGCGAGAGAGAATGAGAGAGAGAGAGCACGAGAGGGAAGAGGGTCAGAGGGAGAAGCAGACTCCCTGCTGAGCAGGGAGCCCGATGTAGGACTCGATCCCGGGACTCCAGGATCATGACCTGAGCTGAAGGCAGTCGCTTAACCAACTGAGCCACCCAGGCGCCCCTCTTATGCTTTTTGGATCTTGGGTGGTTGGAGGGTCTCTAGGGAGAACCAGGAATACGTGAGGGGCTCAGGGTAAAGACGTTGATTTCTCTTTCCTCAGCTACCCTCCTTCCGGGTTCTAGCTGTTCTAACACATCCTCGGACATACAGTTTGTTAAACTCCTCCCAATCACTGGGATCTTCATACCTGCTGTTTTCTCTTCCTGAAAAATCTCTCCCAAGATGTAACATTTGAAACGATGAAAATGTAACATTTTCATCTGGCTAAGTATTACATATCTTCCAGGTCTCAAACTAAGCATTACTTGATCTTCACCACAGACTGGATTATTTTTTTCCCTAGTTATTTTCCTCATATACTTTCCTGTACTTTGCTTGCACACACAAAAAGATCTTACTTGATACTATTGAAATAATTAATTATTCTTCCTTATTTTCTGACTCCAAATGCGTTTTTTTAATTGGAGTTATAACTACCTGTATTCATAATTAAAAATGCCAATTTGTGGAGTCCACTTTACAACCAGTTTATCATATTATTTTTGTATGGCTCAAGTATTGACAATTTAAAAAGATTCTTGGTGATTCTTAATGAACTATTCTGTTGAAGACAGCACTTACGTTCACTGTATCTAAGCACCTCTCACAGAGCATAGGACACAGTTGGTACTTGGAATGTTACTGAATGAATGTTACAAATACACATCAAAACCAGTTCATTTATAAGAGTTTATTTCCAAGTGTCAACTTGTGAATTTAGATAATATGAAATGAGCTGGGAAATGAGTTAATGCTTGGATCCAACAAAACTTTATACTATATTGCAATAATCAGTGATTCCAAATCCTTCAATAGGAGAGTTTTTCTTGCTCCAAAGTTCCTGGGGGCAGATGCCAAAAAATAAGCTGTAAATTATTGGTCAATATTAATCTTATCACTTCCTACATGCTTTTTTTCTTTTTCCTCCCCCTGCCCCCTACCCCCACTCTCCCTCTTTCTCCTACATTGATTTATATGTTCCTTTTTCTTCCCTTACTAACTCCTCAACCAGTATGTTAGATTTCTGTGGTTCCCACCAGTACCCGAGTAGATGGTTTCAATCTCCTCCACACTTTCAAGCCCAGGAAAATAATCAGGTAAATAATGTGTGTGAAAAACAGAACACTGAAAATTTAAAGTGGTATACCAATGATGATTGCTGTTTTGATATAGAAATCAGAGGACTACATTTTTAGTACTAGTGATGACCTTTTAATACTTACAAATTTATTTATATATTTATTTTAAATATTTATTTATTTGAGAGAGAGAGGAGAGTGCACAGAGGGGCAGATGGGGTGGGAGATGAAGAAAGAAGGAATTCCAAGTAGACTCCACACTGAGAGAGGAGGCTGATGTGGGGCTCAATCTCATGACCCTGAGATCATGACCTGAGCCAAAACCAAGAGTTGTATGTTAAACCAACTGAGCCACCCACGCACCTTTGTACTAAATTTATACAAGTCAAATAAGAGAGCATCAATTCCTGAATCAATTAAATTTGGAGTAACTAATTCTATATTTGCATCTCATAACGCATTTTGAGGTTCAGTTAAGTTTTCAGGTTCATTTAAGTTATTTATAAAGGCTTTATAAAATGTCATTTATTTTGACACATATAATCATGGTCTTATATAGGCAAACACCAAGATAGTTTTTGGGTAAAACTATCACTCAACAAAAACCATGCAGAATACCTATGTGTTGGTGAATAAAAAGTATAGAGTTTTTCCATTTCTGGGAATGTTAATGTAAAAACACTAGAATATTAAGTAACAAAAAACCTTAGAGACCTTCTAGTCTAAATGAGAATTGTACAGACATGTATGAGGAACTTATGGATTTGGCCAGTTCAGTGACTTGCCCAATTAAGAAGCAGCAGAAATGAGATTAAAATGCACAACTCCTGACTCCCAGGGGAATTCTCATTTCATCACATGATGAAGGATTTATACAAATACTACCTGATTTTCAAAAGTATCTAAAGCTTATGTCACTCATATGCAGAGCTAAGTCTGTTTAAGTTTCCAAACAAGGACCTTGGAATTATTTTCCTATTATTAGATTTTGCCAAATGATAGACTCTTATCAAGCAATAGATTAGCTTAAATATCACGTTTCACTTTACATATATATTTTTTTTTCAGTATAGTTGACACACAATGTTACATTAGTTTTAGGTCGACAACATAGTGATTTAACATCTCTATGTTATACCATGTTCCCTGCCAACTGTGGTTACCATCTGTCACCATACAGTGCTATTACAGTATCACTGACAATATTCCCTATCCTTAACTTTTATTCCCATGATTTATTCATTCCATAACTGGAAGCTTGTATCTCCCACTGCCCTCCTCTCATTTTGCCCATGTCCCTTCCTTCTGGAAACCATCAGTTTTTTCTCTCTATTTACAGGTCCAATTCTGCTTTTTGTTTGTTTATTCATTTGTTTTGTTTTTTAGATTCCACATATCAGTGAAATTTTATGGTATTTGTCTTTCTCAGTCTGACTTACTCATTTAGCATAATACCTTCTAGGTACACTAATTTCGCAGATGGCACCATCTTCTTTTTTATGGCTGTATAATATTCCTGTGTGTGTGTGTGTGTGTGTGTGTGTGTGTGTGTACACCACATCTTCCTTATCCATTTGTCTATTAATGGACATTTAGGTTGCTTCCATATCTTGACTACTGTAAATAATACTGCAGTAAACATTGTGGTACATATATCTTTTCAAATTAGTGTTTTTGTTTTCTTTGTGTAAATAACCAGTAGTGAAATTGTTGGATCATATGGTATTTCTATTTTTAGTTTTTGAGAAAACTTCATACTATTTTCCACAGTGGCTATACTAATTTACAGTCCCACCAGTAGTACATTAGAATTCCTTTTCCTGTACATCCTTGCCAAAACTTGTTATTTATCTTTTTTATTTAGCCATTCTGATGGGTGTGTAGTGATATCTCATTGTGATTTTGATTTACATTTCCATGATGATGAGTGATATTGAGCATCTTTTCGTGTATCTGTTGGTATTCTTTTGAATAATGTGTATTAAGGTCCTCTGCCCCTTTTACCATATTGTGGGGTTTTTTTTGGGGGGGAGGTGTTGAGTTGTATAAGTTCTTTATATATATCAGATATTATCCCCTTATTACATACACCATTTGAAAATACTTTATCCCAGCAGTAGTTTGCCTTTTTTGTTTTGTTGATGGTTTCCTTCTCTGTAGAAAATATTTTTATTTTTATTTAGTCCCAATAGTTTATTTTTGCTTTTGTTTCAGTTTCAGAAGCTACAAATTTAATAAACATATAAACTATCCATATAAATAGTCACTTAGATGAAAATAGTCAGTAAACTACATGATATAAATCTTCTTTGTTATAATTAGAGATGTACTCCTTCTTGTAAAAAATGGATGTGTTTCTTTTGACAAAAGCCAAGAAACAAAGATCATTAGCACTTTCTGGTGCTTATTTGAATACAGGTATATTTCAAATGAATTTGTAAAAATAGGCCCTTAATTACTGTGCTGTAACTGGGATACACTTTCATTTTTATTGTCGTAAGGATTTATCCTTGGCCAAACTGATACATATTTTAGGGTACTGGTTTTCACATCTGTTCTATTAAGGACACTTACAAATAGAAAGAAATTTTGCTGTTCCTTCTAGAGGAATAGTCCAAGATGGAGTTAACTCACTAAGCCTCCAGAGAACTTGACATTAGATAATAGTCCAAATGACAAAAATACTGCAGAAAAGGTTACAACAACTTTGAATATTTTCCTTCTACAATATTTTTTCTGGTTAAATTGTTAAGTTCCATTAAGCATCATCTTTAAGACATGTTTTTATTATGATGTTTTGACTAATAAAAAATAAATCCATCCCTACAATCATTATGATGTTGATAATGAAAAGAAAACTATGATGCTGTAGAATAAATATTAATCATCATCACAGGACTACAGATTAGTCTCTCCATTTTATTATCCCACATTTTAATACTAACTATATGTACAGTGTTATTAAAAGAAGCACATTTCATTTTAAATGGATGTAAGTTGTTTTAGAAATTAAAAAAAAAAAAACACACAATGGGGGCACCTGGGTGACTCAATTGGTGAAGTGTCTGCCTTTGGCTCTGCTCATGATCCTGGGTCTTGGGATCAAGCCCTGCATCAGGCTCCCTGCTCAGTGGGGAGTCTGCTTCTCCTTCTGCTCTTCCCCTGGCTTGTTCTCTCTTTCTTACTCTCTCTCTCTCAAATAAATAAATCTTAAAAAAAATAAAATAAAAAATAATAAACCATGATGTACACTTGCTTGACTGCCTCAATATGTTGGTGATACAAATAATCAAAAAGAATCCCTCATCATATTTATTAATATTAAATTCTAAATGCCTATTCTGTATAATCATATGACTTCAAGTGCTGTAACAGTTTTTGTGCTTGTGTTTATTTTCTTTCAGGATGTTAATGCTAATTCTTCACTCAGTAGATACTCCATTAATTCTCCTGATTTGAGCTTGATTCTGTCAAGGCTCTTGTGAAATTCAGCTTGAAAACAAATCAGACATTACTTTTGAGGTTAATGAAATCTTTAATTAATTCCTGTTCTTGGTTTTAGTCATTTCTTACAGTCTCTAATCTAGTGAAAGATAAAGTATTTTTGAGACTTAGGATGTCAAGAGAAGGGCACCCATCGTTAATTAATACCTGTCATGACTTAATGTATTATTGGAGACTGCCAAGTGTGAGAAAGCTCATTTTATTAAAAAATCATAAAATGGACAATTATGCCCTCATCTGGAAGTTATTCCTGGTCTTCCAGAGTATGTGAACAAAGGTTTTTGAGGATGGTCCCTGAGTCTGCATTATTTCTTTTTATAGGGGTCAAATAGTGAAAATTTTGCATTTGAATGTCCTCATTTATGTATCTTAAATAACTTTTCCTTAAAATGAGAGTAAAACAGCACATGATTATCACATCTTACATTTTATTAACACTTAAGAAAATAACTTAAAATGGCAATGTTATGGGGTACCTGGGTGGATCACCATTAAGCATTTGACTCTTGATCTCAGCTCAGGTCTTCATGTCAGGGTCATGAGTTCAAGCCCTGTTTGGGCTCCATGATGGGCTTGGAGGCTACTTAAAAAAAGAATTGAAAAAAAAAAAAAGTCATGTTATGTTGGTTGAATTAATAGGACCATTGTCAAATCAGATAAGAATTAGGTTTGTTTGCATTTTCATCTCCTCCTTAACAATAAATCAGTAATAAGATAGCCTCTATTGATTTGTACATCTTTGGTAAATTTTGTAATTATTTAACTATTTGGATTTGACTGTTTTAATAAAAGAAGTTTATTTTAGTATAGATAGGGAAATAACACTTATGGTAACATACTATACTATACAATATATTATACCATGATATAAAATAAAATAATGGGTTTGTCAACAACATATCTTATGAGTTTTACAAAAGTTATAGTACCATAATCAGTATAAAAGTGCTCCAAAATACTGTTTCCAATAAAAAATTTTAAAAAACCCTGTAGTTGCCTCTTCCTATGTAATGTATTTTATCAACCATTTTGCTAATTTTCACTTTAAGGTTACTCATTTTAAATCACATGACAACTATTTCAATTTAATAAGCCTTTCCTTTTAGACATTGAGTACATACGTGTATTCAGATGGAAAATCCCCACAGTGATTACCAAAATATTTCAAAAAATTCTATAAGAGGGGCACCTGGGTGGCTCAGTTGGTTAAGCGACTGCCTTCGGCTCAGGTCATGATCCTGGAGTCCCGGGATCGAGTCCCGCATCAGGCTCCCTGCTCAGCGGGGAGTCTGCTTCTCCCTCTGACCCTCCCCCCTCTCATGCTCTCTCTATCTCATTCTCTCTCTCAAATAAATAAATAAAATCTTTAAAAAAATTCTATAAGAGTATTACTGTTAAGAGTAATTTTTATTGAAAAAAAGTTCTCTATAACAGTCTCATGGTAATTATTACATGGTGAAGGAAAAGCTTTATAAGTCACATAGCTTCCTGTGCCCCACACATCTGACTGGTTCTTTACATTGGAAGCAAAATTATCTTTAAAAAAATGCAAATTTAATAATTTAATAATACCATTAAATTTATAAAATCTGCTTAAGTTCTCATTACTCATGAGCCCAAAACACACACCTACAAGTTGGCCTATGAGATCCAGTATTTTCTATTCCTTGTAAAACATTCTGGCTTTATGTCCTACATTTCCCTCTCCAGATGGCTGTCCTCTTGTTTTCACTGGCTTGAGATGTGTTCCTCAAATATCTCACGCTCTTTTCTGCATTAAGGACTTTCATGTATATTGTTCAGCTCTTAGAAATCCTTTCTGCAGAGCTCTGCTTCCCAAACATTTAGTTTTGTCTCTTTAACTTCTAACAATTCTTTATATTAGGAGCTAAAAGTCATTTTTTCAGGAAACCTTCCCTCATCTTCCACGTTAGCGAAGTGTGCATTATATGCTTTATGAGTAGTGATTTATAGTTTAATTTTATAACAATTATCTGTATTTGGTAATTTCTAATTTACTTGGGTGACAATTTGTCATCTGCTACTAGGCCATAAACTGCCAAAAGATAAAATTTATCTTTGTTTTAAAGATTTTATTTATTTATTTGAGAGAGAGAAAGCGTGAGTGGGCACAAAATGGGGGAGGAATGGAATAACAAGCAGACTGAGCCTGAGTATATGGGCTCAATCCCAGGACCCTGAGATCACGACCTGAACTGAAGTCAGATGCTTAACCAACTTAGCCACCTAGGTACCCCAAATTGTATCATTTTTCTCACTTTTTTATTACCAATGCCTGGCCATAGGAGATGCTCAATAAACACATGCTAAATAAATGAATTAATGGGTAGTGGAATCCTTAAAATGCATGAGTTTATATTGAGATATTAAGAAAGATTCTTAATAATACAGTATCTTTGAATATCTGTGGTATCTATAAAAAATGAGGTGCTTCCAAACAAAATTCCACTAAATTTAAACTGGTTGTGAGATCAAAATCTCATTATCTGAACTAAAATAAATTCACAAATTGCATATAAATCTGTTGTATCATACCTAAACTTATCTAGCCCCAGCATACTGGAATAGTTACTTTCCATTGTTCATTGTTTTTGTTTTCTGTTGTTGGGGAATACTTATTTATATAGATGATTCTGATGGCATGGATTTGAAGCTATACTAGTAAATTCTTTAATATGACGTTCTGACAACTTCTAGGAATATGAACCCACTGAAATTTCCAACCTTGACTTCTTATTTTATGTATAAAGAAAATTAGTGTTGGCATAGTTTTAATTTACTTTCAACCAAAATAACTGATTTGAAGCTGGGTATGTCAGAATCCCTTGTAGGGGGAATTTTCCAACTGCATATTTTAAGACATCACCCTGTTGAGAAAATTTTGAAATGCAAAGCATCCCTTAAATGATGTGTTCCATCCCACCTGTAAAACTTTAAAAAGGATCATTGCAAAAGTGTAGCACTGCTACTGTTGGAATCCTGTCAGACTTCTTATATGTTTCATGGTTGCAAATATGTTGAACACTACTGACTTAAAAAGAAGACCTACACTATAAGAGAAAGGCAAGGAATTATGGGAAACTCCCACACTCTTTCAACTAAATATTTACTAAGCAATCTTTCTTTTCCTATTCTGCGATTGCTATCATTGTATAAACCTTTAGATGATTAATAAAAGGGATTTATCACTATCTCTCAAGCCTCCATGATAACCAAAATATATTTCTTTTCAATTTTAACACGACTTCTCTTGGTTTTCTCTGATTTTAGAAAACAATGAATACTATATTCAGTAGAAGGAAAAATAAGACTTTAAAACTCAAGGAAATAAGAGGAGTTATCCATAGCTTTTATTTCAGCCACAGTCAAATCCACTCTGAAGGAATGCCTGCTCAGAATTTGTGTTTGTCTTTTCAACTGAAGAGCTTTAAACTGGAGATGCAAGTGATAGATGGGTAAAACCTTTACATATTTATAACATGCTGATTGGAACTAATTACAGAAGCACATAAATGTTGAATTTATTTTCAATAGAGCTGGAATCAAATTTATAGTACCATTTGCATTCAGTTAACTCGACAAGGAAGCTTTCTCCATTTTTAACTTTGAAAAAATATTTTTTTTTTCTCAACCAATTGCTAAATGGCAGTTTTGAATTCCAAATTCAACTTTGATGTTTAGTTGACATGAGAAATTGAGAAAGTAAATCAATTTTTCTAATCAGGAAGACACACAGAAAAATTAATGTTTACTTCAGAATTTTGACATTTACACCACAAGAAGTTTCAATGCCTTTTATTTAACAGGGAGTCTAATACACATTACATTTCTTCACAAATACGTTAGCTTTTTCTCTTCAGTCACTCTGTTTGCTTAAACTTTCTCATCTTAAAATTACATTTTTTCTTGTTATTATTTCCAGTGAAATGTGAGCAAAAGTGATTTGTTTCATTTCCAGGTGGACTAATTTATAAATATAGAGGATGCTCAGTGTCATTTTTCCCCTTTTGAGGCAATATTTCTAATAGTGGGTGGCTACTTTGTGAGGATGACGATGACACAGATGAGAGACCCTAAATGACCCTTTTATGTATGTGACTTGAGTGAGATATTGAGAAAGAAAAAATAAAAACAAACAAGGTAACTGCTGTAACTTTACTGACAGTGTTTGGGGTTCTTTGTTATTGCCCCATAACTTAATCTTGCCCGATTCACACTCTTTTCAAGACTATGACAAAAATGTGGCTGAAAATGTAAAACTTTGCTAAAAAATCCCCCAAAACATATTTGTATAAAATATCCATTTGTTCTCCATTCCAGAAGATGACTTTAGAGAAAGTATAAAGTTTGCTTGTTACTTATTAAAATGGATTATAGAAACCTTTCAAGTATAATTTTAATAAAACTTGGGGTTTAATTGTATTTTTTAATCTGATGTGTCAATAATCATTGTATTTCTGTATATATGTATATTGTGCAATTAAGGACCTCATAACTTTCAAAATGCCATACGTTTATTTTGTAATGTTTATTTTTTGTGATAAGTGCAGCATATTAAAACATTCCATTTTTTCATTTCACATCTCTCATTCATAGTATAGTCTAACACCATTAGCTTTTACATAGTTCTCTTATGTGTGTATTATTAAAATTTATTGAATAAAATCACATGAGGTAAATTAGTTTCTATCCATAGTCACTGCCTAACAAATACTACCTTCCTTCTGCCCTGTCTTTCTGATGTATCCACATAGCATACCCACAGTCCTGGTTACTATTTCCAGTTGTCCTCTTTCTCTGACTTGGGAGCTGTTCACTAAGTGAGCAGCACAATAAATGAAATATAAATCAGCAACCCTATAGGGTGCTCAACAATTAAGAGAAATTTTTCTACACTTTTTCGGTCATTTCTTGTCCTACCTTTCTAAAATATTTCGGGCATATATCTTCTTCATTATTAAATCTCCTTTTTAAGCCCTCTTTTCCCCCTTTTCTCATACATCAAGATAATAGATACTTAGGAAGAAACTTTCAACTTCCAGATGCCAAACCTATAAATCTACCTGCATCTTTACTTAGCTCTGTCTTTCCTCCTGATTCAAAACATTATGTGTGATTGCACTTATCAAAGATGGACACTTTAGGACATGCAATGCACTCTATCTGCTGCTACCTCTGAATCTGCCTTACGTTGCATTTGCTTCTGTCTGGTCTAGATCCTCATTTATCAGTTATCTTTTCTTTCTCATGCATGGACATTGTCTCTCACACCTATGCCCTTCTTGAAGTATTCAAATGTGACTTAGAGTTAAATAAAAATTAAATAGTATAGTACATAAAGAAAGTCTGCCACATTTTTATTTATGAAGATAATTAAGATTAAATTACTATAAACATTTGTCCCACTTAACATGAAGAAACACATTCCCATTTGCTAAGCTAGTGAGATTTAGTTACAAAATCTTTTCATTTGTAAATTGCAATAAAGATGACAAATTTAAAATTTACGATTAAAGAGCCAATTCATTTAAGCCCCTTTAAATGTATTTTCTTAGCTAAACCATCAAATATGCAAAAAATCACTAACCTGTCTTCGTGTTACCCATATACTCTCATTAGTCCATCCAGTCTATAGCACATTTTCTCATCACTACGTGGGATCTTGTACTTCATCCTTGTAAAGAGAAGTCTTTCAAGGAAACTTAAAACACATCATACTCTTAAAGAAGCCAGAATAGCAATTGCAATATATCCCTGGGATTAGTCAACTACAGGCCTCCTTTTCCCAGGCAAAGTTCATTAAGAATACCCAGAAAAAAAAACATTATGTGACTAGGTTAATTTGAAAAAAAATTCCCAGTTTCTTTAGATAAATGCTACCCAGCAACCCCACCCCTATTGCCATTTGTAACAGAGTTGTAGGTTTAATTTATATCTCTCCTTTGGAGACTTTGACAACTTAAAATATTATTTTATTAATCTTATATTAAAACAATCAATCTCCTTACTGTATTCCTATAATGAGATCTTTAAAGACTGAAAATTTGTCATATTGGTTCATATATACAGATAGTAAGAACTCAAAATATATACAGATAGTAAGAATTCAAAATATTTTTGTTCATGAATTTTATTCTACTTCATAAGAGCTAGTAATGTAATATTGATAATGTAAAAATATTTAGCAATTTAATGTGATAGCCTCTGTACATACCAGCAATATTTTATTTATTTTATTTAAATATTTAGCTAATTATTGTGATATCCTCTGTATATCATATAGGCAATATGCTATTGATTTATTTAAAGAGTTTAAATTCAAAACTCTTATTATTCCCAGAAAATATTACTTTAAATATCCCAAGCAAGGATGGATGTTTCCTAATATAACATCTGATACATCTCAAATATGTTAGTCCATTCTGGGCAAAACAGCTTGGAAATAAAATCTATAATATAGTTATATTTGTCTCATACTTAAATGTCTTTATACACACTCTGTATTGCACAATGTGGATACTTTGGCAGGGGGGAGGGTGCAGGCATTCATGATAAACACAGCCTTAAAAGAAAGTTAGAAGAAAGAAAAAGAAAGAAAGAAAGAAAGAAAGAAAGAAAGAAAGAAAGAAAGAAAGAAAGAAAGAAAGAAAGAGAAAGAGAAAGAGAAGGAAAGGGAAGGAAAGAAAGAAGGAAGAGGGGGAGAGAGAAAAATGTGAGTTAACCAACAAAACAAGTATGGATAAGAGAAAACCACAAGAAATATGTCTACAGGCTGTTTAAACAAACAGTTTTGTTATTGTTCTTCTACATCTAAATTTTCCATATATGTGTCTGTTACTTTCTGACTTTTAGTTTTATAATTTTGCTTTGCTCTCCATTCTTCTGGATCTTGAGAAACAAACTCCATTCCTGGCATTGATGTTTTGTTTACCATAGATCAACCCTTATGATACAGCTCTCAGTGTTAGGTGCAAAACCTGTTAATATGGAATTTGACTTGATTGTTTTTTTTTTTTAATTGGTATTGGAGTTTGACATTACTGACACAGAAATACATAGTGATTACTCAATCTTCAAAAAAGACAGTGTTCATTCTTGAGATTCATAATTTATTTGAAGTTATAAAATTGATCAGGTATCAAATTTGATGTATTTCATATCACAAATTCCACAGAATAAAGTGAATATAGAGTTTTCCGAAACATTTAAGTACATATTGAATGGAAATCAGAAAGATGTACTTATAACATTGAAAATCAGGAAACGAAATAAAGCAAAATAAAACAAAACACAGCCTGGCCTGATTTTGTAAGGAATTATTCTTCTGTTGGCTATGTTCCAGTAGATTGATTAAACCCATGCGGAAATCCAATCTACAAGATTCTGGAAGATGGATATTTATTTACCAAATCAGTATGGTACATTATTATATTTCAGATTTTAAGTTTCCTCTTAAACATTAACAGTGTGTGAAGATTCACTGTTTTTCAAGCAAAATATAGGTATTGTTTTAGCAGGTGGATTAGTTAGGTATGAAAACTAAAACTTCAAAGTTCACTGTTTTAACTCTGTAGAGTTTATTCTTATTCTCACTTTCATTAAATGAGGATGGTTCAAGGCAATGAGTGGACTTCCATTTGATGATCTAGGGACCAGAATTCTTTCCATTTCTTAGTGCATCTAGATCCATAGCATTCAATGGCAGATTGACAGAGAAGAGTTTGAGAAGCATGACCTATTTCCTACCTGTTTCGACATAGGCATTTAGTCTCCAGGGGCCTGGAAAGTCTAGTGCAGGCTGGAGACCTACTTCTCATCTAACACATCAAGAATTGTTATTCTAAGTAACATTGTTTACCATTTTCTTTTTACAATAATAAATGCTACTTTGGTTAAGTTTGGACATTATACCAAAGGTCTTTTATCAGGAAAAGAAAAAAAATGTTCAATTTTGCCTTAATACAAATTAAATTACTATCTTGGTTCCAGGTGGACAGAAATAATTATTGATATCTATCTGACTTTGGTCTGCATCTGACTCTTTTTCATCAAAATTAAACGTGGAAATGAAAGCTTTGCTCTCAAGGGTTTATTTTTCCTCTTAAAATAAATGACGTGAATTACTTCTCTTTTCAGAATTATCTTTCCCCAAGTGTTGCTGATGGCTTCTTCTTAAAATGCTTTGCATTAGCAAGTGCCATCCAAAGGAAAAGCTTATTTCGACTTGACATTAATTTTACACTCAGTGCGTAATACTCGACCTTGTCATTAGGTCAGCTACAAACTGCCGTGACTGAAATGTAATTTTTCTACTACGTTGCTATTTGTCCTCTTATTTGTACCCTGAGGTATACAGGTGCCCTCTACTGTCATCTTTGTCCCCTTGTTATATTGCTCTTTTACTCATTAGTTCTCATCACTAACATACCTTTTTTTATAAAAGAAAAGTTGCTTCTAAAATAAATATACCAAATTTATTCTCCCTTTATTTCCTAACACAACAAACAAGCAAACAAAAAACAAACTTTAGTAGCCAAAACACTCAGAAGTTTATGATTATGAAGGTCACCTATCCAGTAACATTCTATAAGCAGGTAAATGGCACCATGTGTGTTCCCTCTTCCTTTGCTGTGGTCTCCCTTTCAGACTATGTTTTTTTTATAATGTAATATGATATGAATGTTGTTTCAGAATCACCTATTTTGAAACCATCTCTGTAAGAATAACTAAACATTTCCTTATGGTTCATGCAAATACTCTCTTGGATATCCTTTACATTTCTCTGCCTTTCTGACAGCTGTATCTCTCCAAATTGAAAACTAGATAACATTAAATGCAAAGGGACAATGACAAAATTTTTTCTATAATATAGGTATGCTTTTTAAAGGGTCAATATAAAATAAACATGAGAATGTGTTGTGGAGTTGAAATTTTTATAAAATGGCATAATTTTGGAAATAATGATGGGGTCATGTTTTCTATAATTCAAAAAACAGATCCAATTAAAATCAAATTATAATACTATAACATTAATACCAATTTTATATAATTATACATTTAAATTAAGTCCAAAAATATATCATTCTCTTTGAATAGTCAATAACCTTCTACTTGCTGTGTATGGCTAACTGATTGTCCCTCACTTGACATATTCAACTAAACCTTCTTTGAGGACTACATTTTCTCTGGAAGCATTAGGCCATTGAACACCATACAAATATTTGTGATACCTGTCTAAATGTATGGTGATTGTGCAAGAAGAAGATGGGGACAAATAGAAGGAGAGAGAGGGAGGAGAAGAGGAGGAGGAGGAGAAGAAGAAGAAGAAGGAGGAGGAGGAGGAGGAGGAGGAGGAGGAGGAGGAGGAGGAGGAGGAGGAGGAGGAGGAGGAGATGGACAAGGAGACAGAAATTAAATGTGTCCATTCAAATATGGGATATAGTGAATAAAAGAAATGAGAAAGCTTATGGGTGGAAATAAAAAAGAATAATCCTAGGAAATTATATCTGAGACTGTACTATTCTTTTTTTTTTTTTTTTTCCCGGAGTGGAGACTGAGTGCTGCTATCCTCACTAGGAAGTTAGTCATATTAGTTATTAGTTATTTATGCAGTTTTTTTGCTTGAGGTTATCCTATAATTTGGTTTGTTTAACTCAATTTTCCTGACAAATACCATAAGCTTGAATATAATTTTGCAATTGCTTTATGTAACTATTAAAAAATATAATGAAAAGAAATTTCATGCAAAATTATTTAACATTTAGGAACCACCTTAAAAGTATATTAATATAATATTATAGTATAGTATAGTATAGTATAGTATAGTATATTAACTATGTTATGTTGTTAGGTTACATTAATTGTTACTGCTGCCCTATCCAATTTATCTTCAATAATTTGAGCAGTTCACTAAGAAGCAGCTGAGTAAATGTAAGTTAGATAAATAACTGAATTTATAAGTCTGTCAGAGAAAGACAAATACCATATGATTTCACTTATATGTGGAATTTAAGAAATGAAACAAACAAGCAAGGGGGGAAAAAAGAGAGACACAGAGAGGCAAACCAAGAAATAGACTCTTAACTATAGAGAACAAGCTGATGGTTACCAGAAAGGAGGTAGTGGGGGGATGGGTCAAATGGGTAATAGGGATTAAGGAGTACACTTGGGGTGAGCACCAGGTATTGTATGGAAGTGTTGAATCAGTATACTGTACACCTGAAACCAATATTACTTTATACTAACTAATCAGAATTTAAATGAAAACTTAAAAAGAAACTCCCATCCATTGCTGTTAGGAATGCAAAATGGTACAGCCACTTTAGAAGACAGTTTTATGTTTCCTTACAAAACAAATATATTATTACCATACAAGAAAAAAATCACAATGATATATCATTGTATAAATATTTGAATGGCTAAAGTTAAAGACAGATTGACAACACCATATGTTGATGAAGATAAGGAGCAACTGGAATTTTTACTTTGTTGGTGAAAACATAAATGGTATAACCATTTTGATAAAAGGTTTGGCAATTTTATAAAATTAAACAAACCCTCCTATGACGAAGTAATTGTAATTGTAGATGTTTAACCAAGAGAAATGGAATTCTAATGTTCACAAAAATATTTGTATAAAAATGTTCACAGTAGTTTTGTTTATATTTACCCCATCTAGAGATAACCCAAATGATGCCCATCAACAACAAAAATATAACAATATGAATAGTATACATTTAATTATAAACTGTTTTTACACTCCTGACTTGTAGCAAAAAAATAAAACATAATTGGAAGTATATGTGAAATACTGGTAAAAATATTTTAAATGTCTAGATCTTTTTCATAGTCTCCTGTCAATCACATAAATTCTAAAGGAACCCAAGTATGTGCAAACTGGAATGAAAATCATAAATGAAGACAAGTTAACAATAAAAAGGAAAAGAAGTGATGATGGGGATGCTGAAGAAAGCTACATAATTAGGAATTAGAATATTCCCATTTGCAAATAACTTCCTTTGACTCTCTTCTTTTGAACCTTCAACCCTTAAAAGATTTAGTATCCTATTCCAAACATGTAGATCCCTACAGTGTTTTGTCTGTATTGAAAATAGTGTTCATAAAAAAGTTTAAAAAACCCTACCAGTCAATGTGGTACAAATCCATGATCTGCACACTATATACAATGCAGAAAGGAGCTGAAAACTGGGGAAAAAAATTGTTCCTAAGCCCAGCCAGGGTGAGGTAAAGGAGACTCAAAATTAAAAATTCAAAAGTGTCAAGGAGCAAAAATAAAATTAAAACTCTGGGTGAGTTCACTGAAGATGTCAGTCTAAAGAAACCATGATGAAGGTTGCAAACACAAATACATATATGTACCAACCTGGCAACCTCATGGAGGAATGCTGGCTGGGGTTTGAAAGTAAATAGCAGGTGGTCACCGATTTTAACCATCTGAGAAGCAGTCAAGAATAGTGAGGATTGTGGCCTACAGGAGATAAAGTACATGCATATCCCAACTAAAGGAGGCAGAATTCAAGCAGTCACAGCTAACCGCTGCCCTGTGGGAATCCAAATTCAGTACAGGCACATTTTCTGGTTTTTCAAAAGAAATGAAAATTATTAAGTTTTTATGAAATTTATAGATTTAGGTTTCACAGATTGAGAACATATCCATATCTAGGTATGTGTACATTTCTGTCCCCCCAGCCAAGCCTGGTAAAAATATTCTTCTGCTCATTTACATACAATATGGAATCATAAAGAATATGTCCATTTCAGATACTCTTTGCAAAGCTTCTGCCAATGCCACTTGGCTTCTCATCTTGCAATTTTCTCTTTGTGTGCTATGAGCCCTCACACGTTCAAAGTGATGACATAACAAGAAGAGTAGCTCATTGTCAACTTAACTTTCTTTAGTCAAAGAGTCATGTTCAGACTAAGTACTTCATTTTCTTTAGCATTCTTAAATTGCATCCTCAAATATACCACAGTCAACTACATGTTTATAACGAATGAAATTTAAAATTTCTCATTTTCATATCTGTTAATAAATAAGTTTACTCTTTTTTTAATATTTGGGAGTGTAAGCCTGTTTCTATGCTCATGAAATGCTGGATGCTCATACGTTGATCTTAATACCTCCAATTCTGTTTTGAGATTATTGAACTTTAATCTCGTGGTGGACACGGAATCATACCCTCATTCCTTGCATTGAACTCACACAGAGTTGTTTTCTGAAGTTATCTCTTCGGCTCTCCTTCAAGTCAAACAGAATCTAAACATTTCATTGTATTTATATAGATATCTCCTCTATAATTGACACGGGATTACTTTTGTAGACCTTTAGAATATAAAAAATAAAAATTATTATGTTTGTGGCTGCAAGTATAAAAAAATCCAACAACGGGGATGGTAGTAGGGCAATTCAGGTATGGTTAATTCCATGTCTAAATAAGAATGGAGCCTTCAGTTCTTCCCTCCTCAACATGTTGATTCTGTACAAATAATTTCAAGATGACATTCCCATTTCAAGTTGTCACAGGTAGAGGACAGGATCAGGAAGCAGACCAAAGAATATTTCTATCTTTTATCTCCTTTAGGAACAAGAAAAACGTTTCATAGATTGCTTTTTGGGAATTTTTCTGTATGTTTCAATTGCCACAATTTTGTCAGTTGCCCTTACCTAAAACAATCATTCACCAAGAGAAATGAGACCGCTATTTCTGGGAAAAATTGTTTCTTAAGAGAGGCAAAAGAACCCTCGAAAAATACAGCAGATTGGAGGCTTGTGAACAATTTTGGAGTTCTAATAGCATCGAAGGTGTCCAGGAGATAACTACAAAGAGAAAACCAAGGAGGACCGCCGAAAACAAAGGCAACTCTGGCTGTTTTCCCTTGAGTACTTTGCCCCTTAATCGGAAACCTTTATGTAAAATAGTTTTTGCTATATTCTACCAAGTACTAGAGTAGCTAAAGGTCTTCCTCAGTCTTGACCACAAGTGAGCAAAATTTCTATGTTCCAATTTAAATTCACAATTTTCTGATGAGGTATAGTTAAAAAGGATTTACATTAAGACTTATTCAAGGACATTTTGGCTCTACAGACTTACCAGAAGAAGAAAATATCACTTCTAATAAAGCGGGCCAGGAATTATTTTATCTAATTTCTCCCAAATATGCCATTTTTGGAAGAATTCCTGGTAGAAGCAGTATTAATAATCACACTGCTAATGTTGTAATAGGTTTGGAACTTGTGTACAATGGCTCCAGGAAAGATTAAACCTTTCATGTTTCATTACACAAGGGAGGTGTATGGATGTCTTTTGAATGTGGGCATTATTTCTTTCTGAATTCAGTTTACCCATCAATAAAAAGGATAATAACACATACTGTAATTATCATTAAGTTAAGTGATACATTACCTTTCTAGGACAAAGAATAATGCCTGACAAACAACTGGCACTGTATATATAATTTTCATTTTTCAACCATCTCCAAAAACTAGGATCAAATTCCTTCCACTTTTATATGTCATTGAATTTTATTTCCATATGTTATTATTTCCACATATTAAAAAATGCATTGTAATGCTATGCTATGGAAAATAATTGTATTTTTATTATTCAAGATATTCAGGTATGATGTAGGTACTATTCATTGATCTGATGCATACTAGTATCTCACACCATGTTAGAATTCTTAAAAAGCTGAAATTTTATACTTTGAGTCTTTTTTAAAAAAGATTTTATTTATTTGTTAGAAAGGGAGAGAGAGAGCACAAGCAGGGGGAGTGGCAGGCAGAGGGAGAAGCAGGCTCCCCACTGAGCAAGGAGCCTGATGCCGGACTTGATCCCAGCACCCTGGGATCATGACCTGAGCTGAAGACAGATATTTAACTGACAGCCACTCAGGCATCCCTATTAGAGTCTTTTTAATAATTTACTCTAAGTAATATACTAATGGATAGGATGACAAAGAAAGATGATGCTAATTTCTTTTAAGTAAATGTATGGTTGCCTAAAATATTTCATGGTTTTAATATCATACTGAACAAGAAAACTAACCAAGAATAATGTAATTCACAGTGATGCATTAATCCATGTTTTATATATTTTACTTTGTGAGTTCCAGAATGAGGATATTTTCCAATTATCAAAGCATTATTTTATAATATACATTATAGAATTAGTGTAGGCAAATATTCTTATTTCCCTTTTCTGGAGTTATCACACATATGAAGTCTACATATCTTAAATGTGCAGCTCATGTAACCAATACTCAGATCAAGATTGTGTAACTATTACCCAAAAAGGCTCCCTTACACCATATCCCAGACAGGATCATACCCAATTGTAAATGCTAGTCTGACTTAAAATCATAGATTAGTTTTGCCTATTTGTGACTTAACACAAGTGGAATCATACAACACAAACTCTTTTTTTATCTCACTTCATTCACTAACATTATATCTATGAAATTCATCCACAATATATCTATAACAGTAATTTGATCTTTTTCATTTCTGTATAGAATTCCAAGATAGAAAGGTACCGCAATTTACTCATTCTACTGTTACTGGACATTTGAGTTATTCCCAGTTGGGGATTCTGAGTAAAACTTCAATCCATCTGTTCTGGTGCAATTTTTTTGGACATATGCTAAGAAACAGAAAGCTGATTCCAAGTGTATGAGTGGGTTCTGCAATTTTTTTTTTCAAACGGGTACTAGCTAAATATTTTCTTCATAATGGTTATACAAATTTTTGTTCTCACCAGCAATATAGTATTCTCTCCATTATTCTACATTGACAACTCTTGATATTTTGTTTTATTTATTTAGACAATCTGATGGATACGCAGTGATTGTTTCTTGTGACATTAATTTGCATTTTTATGATGAATAATGATTTTGAAACACTTCCATAAGTTTTTAAAAGATATTTTATATTTCTTGTAAAGCACATGTTCAATTCTTGGTAGCCTCTTTCTTATGGAAATATAAGAATATTTCTGTGTGGAGGTATTATTTTTCCTTATTCCCAAATGATAAGATCTTCCAAAAATAATAAGTTTTTAATTTTAACGAAGTATAATTTTTCAACATTTGTTATAGTTATTTCTTACTACGTGCTATCTTAGAAATCTGTGTGCACAGACCAAGTTAATGAAGACATTCTTTTATTTTCTTCTAGAAGTTTGATCACTTTAGATTTAACATTTAAGTCTATGCACTATCTAAAATTAATTTATACTTATTTGGAAGGAGAAATGGGTTAAGATTATTTTGTTCCTTTATGGATATCCAATTGATTGAAAAGACCATTCTTTCCCCAATAAATTTGCAGTGGAGTTTTTGTCAAAACTCAGTTAAAATTAATATGTGTGTCTCTAATTGGACTCTGTATTCTGTCCCATTGGAACATTTGTCTGTTCTTGAGCCAATATCACATTATTTGAATGACTGTATATTTATAGTAAGTCTTCATAAGTGGTAATATACATCCTCCAGCTTTATTTTGCTTCAAAATTCCCTTGGATATTCTAGGTCATTTGCATTTCCATCCACCCATTTTAGAATCATCCTTTCAATTTCTAAAAAATAAAAAGTCCTTCTGGCTTCTGGGATAGCACAGAATCTTTAGTGAAATTTGGTAGGAAGTGACATATTACTAATACCAATCTAACAATCTATGAATTTAGAGTAACTGTACATTTATTTAGATATTCCTAGGCATTTACTGTTTGGGTACTATAATAAGTAGAATTATATATTTAAATTCCCTTATCATTGTTAATTGTTAGTATAAAGAAATGCAATTGACAAAAATACATTTACATTGTATTAGCTAAATTCAATTATTAATTCCTTTTTTTGTATTTATTCTTTTTTGGGGAGGAGATGATTTTCTCTGATGTTATCCTGACAGGCAAAAAAAATCAACTTTTGCCCAATTTTAAGAGTTATTATGTTAATATCTTGCCATATTACATTGGATATGACCCACAATGAAATATAGACTAGAACTGACAATAATCATAAACATTTTTCTCAGTCTCACGGGCAAAATATTAGATAATGGCATTTATTTTTTCTATGTACATCAAACCAGATTAAGGATCTGGTAAAATTATAGATATGTCATGAATTTATTCATCTAATTATATTATTTTTATTTTTTTTAAAAAGGAAACCATTGATTAAATTTCAAGTGTTAAAAACAACCTTCTAGTCCTAGAATAAATCTTACTTTTTAACAATATAATACTCTTTTTTATATATTTCTGGATTATTTCTGCTAGTTTGTTTAAAATTTGCAACTATATATTTTTTAATTTAAATTCAATTAGCCAACATATAGAACATAATTAGTTTCAGATGTAGAGTTCAGTAATTCATCAGTTAATTTGAAACTATATTTTTAAGAAAAACTGGAATGTGGGGAGCCTGGGTAGCTCATTCAATTAAGTGGCTGACTTCAACTTAGGTCATCATCTCAGGGTCCTCAGATGGAGCCCTGTATTGGCCTCCGTGTTCAGTGTGAAATCTGCATTTCTCCCTCTCCTTCTACTGCTCCCACCACTCATGCACCCTCTTCTCAAATAAATAAAATCATAAATAAATAAATAAATAAATAAATAAGAAAAACAGGAATGTAATTTTTATTCTATATAGAGAAAGAATTTATATAAGATTGTTGATAGCATTTCTTCCTTAAATGTTTGGAAAAGATTTGTTAGTAAAGCCATCTGGACTTGAAGTAATCTTTATGGAAAAATTTATCTCTATTTTCTCCTGAAGAATTTATTATAATGTGTTCTCTGAAGGACTTTTTCTTTTTTTTTTCTTTTTAATAAAGATTTTATTTATTTATTTGACAGAGAGAAACAGCGAGAGAGGGAACACAAGCAGGGGGAGTGGGAGAGGGAGAAACAGGCTTCCCGCAGAGCAGGAAGCCTGATGCGGGGATCGATCCCAGGACCTTGGGATCATGATCAGAGCCAAAGGCAGATGATTAACGACTGAGCCACCCAGGTGTCCCTGAAGGAACCTTTCTATATGAAACAAATTTTTTAAAAGTTTAGTTGTATAAGTTATTGTAAATGCTCTAATTATTCTCTATATTTCTGTAGAATCTGAAGTAGTATTTCTTTTTTATTCATAATATTGGTAATCTTAGTTTTCTCTAATTTTTATCAGTCTTGTTAGGATTTTCTTTGTACTTTATTTTTTAAAAAAATCTTGTGAGTTTCTCTATTGCATGTCTGACTGCTATGTTACTGGTTTTTGCTTTCATTTTTATTATTTTCATTCAGTATTTTTGTTTTATTGTTGATATATTTATTTCTGTATTTATATATTTACTGTGTATGGTCCTACACTGGAGTTTACATCATTGATTCTGTTTTTGTTAGAATGAATTTACTTATTAGAAAAGTTTTAAGTTTGGGCACTTGGGTGGCTCAGTAGGTTGAGCAAAAGACTCTTGATTTCAGCTCGGGTCGTGATCTCAGGATCATGGTATTGACCACATTGAGCTCTGTGCTAGGCAGGGAGCCTGCCTGAGATTCTCTCTCTCCCTCTGTGTCTCCCTGCACCATTTGCTATCGCACCAAAAGAAAAAAAATACCTAAGAACAAATTTAACCAAGGAAATAAAAGATCTGTACTCTGAATACTAAAACATTGATGAAAGAAATTGAAGATAATGCAAACAAAGGAAAGATATTCCATGCTCATGGATTGGAATAATTAAGATTGTTAAAATGTCCACAGTACCCAAAACAGTCTACAGATTCAATGAAATGCCTATCAAAATATCAACAGCATTTCTCACAAAACTAGAACAAAAAATACCAAAATCTCTATGGAATCACAAAAGACCATGAATAGCCAAAGCAATATTGAAAAAGAAAAACAAAGCTGGAGGTATCACAATTCCAGATTTCAAGACATACTACAAAGCTGTAGTAATTAAAACAGTATGGTACTAGCAAAATAAATAAATAAATAAATAAATAAATAAATAAATAAATAAATAGAAAAAAGAAAAATACAAAAAAAAAAAAAAACCCAGAAGAATAGAATAAAATAAAGAGCCCAGAAATAAACCCATGTTTATATCGTCAGTTAATCTATGACAGAGGAAGCAAAAATATATAATAAGGAGAAGGTCTCCTCAACAAATGGTCCTGGGAAAACCCGACAGTTACACATAAAAGAATGAAACTGGACCTCCTTTTAACACCACACATAAAAATCAACTCAAAATAGATTAAAACTTCAATTTGAGACCTGAAACCATAAAAATCCTTAGGAGACAACAGGCTTTGTGTTTTACTTGACAGAATAATTCTGTATTCTATACATTAGTAAACATACTGACATAATAGGCTTTAGTTTATCATCTTGCAATTTATTTTCTAACATTTCTACTTTTTACTTGTATTTTACCTTTTCTTTCTCTTGGATAATTGAGGTTTTGCCCATACTAGGCTTTTATTTTTCCTTGTATTCTTTGATATTATTTAGTTGTACCTTATGTTATTCAACTGTTCTTCCCTAATAGATTTATAGATGTTCTTTTCTTCTTTTAGCAGTTACACTACCAATTTCAATATGCATCAATGAATATTGCAACCTACTTGAAATTAGTACTTGTCACCTACCCGAATGGCAAGAAACTTCCAGTAGTTTAACATTATATATTCCCCTTATTCCATTTTTGCTATTATGATAGCATATTTTATTTTACATATGTTATAAATCCCATGATATTTAGTATTAATCTAACACTGATTTCTACTTACCCATATATTTATTGCTTGTGGTACTTCTACTTCTTCACTTCATCAGGAGATTCGTTTTCTCATAGGAAAGGTCTATAGCTTTGAATTATTTTAAATTTTTGTGGGGAGGTTAGAAACATCTTTATTTCACCTTCCTTTTTAAAGGTATTTTCACTGATTATAGACTCAAACAGCTCTATTTTACTGTTACAGGTTGGAAACTGCCCTCAAGGAAACAATTATATGGACATGGGTCACAATTTATGATCTTTCCTTCTTTTCAAGCCATTCACCCTGTTTGATTATCTGGTACAATTGTTTTAAGTATTGTATCAAGATTTAATTGGAGGGAGAGAGAGTCTGATACCTACCACTCCATCATGGTCACATTCAGAGGCCTTCAAACTTTCTTCATACTCTAATTCATCTGTGGTATTTTACCTATTATTTAAAATGTTGAAAAGCCTATGAAAATAGACCATTTTTTATTATCAATGTAAAATTATTATGTAATCTGATAGAAACTAATATAATAGAAATTTTTTTTAAAGATTTTATTTATTTATTTGAGAGAGAATGAGAGATAGAGAGCACGAGAGGGAAGAGGGTCAGAGGGAGAAGCAGACTCCCTGCTGAGCAGGGAGCCCGATGTGGGACTCGATCCCGGGACTCCAGGATCATGACCTGAGCCGAAGGCAGTCGCCCAAACAACTGAGCCACCCAGGCGCCCCTATAATAGAAATTTCTTAATAAATTATTCAAAATTAAGACTTTAACATTCCTAGACACCCACATTTTCCCCCACAGTTTAATTGATTTTGAAGTGGTCTCCAGCAATGTTTATCTAATGAAGAACGACTTAAGATGACAAATAAAAACATCACCAAAATTGTAGATGTAAGAAAATAAGTCTATTTTTATAAATAAGTTGATATACTAATTACTGTGTTAACCATAGCCATGGTTTGATATTTTTTCTAGAGTTAGTTGAGATTGTTAAATGAGGATGTCTTCTTGAATACACAGTTCTATTATACTGTAATAATAAACATTGCTAAATTATATATGAAATAAGTCATCATATATTATTATGATTTTTGAATGATACCTGACTTCAACTTCCAGTGTTTCATCTGATGATTGTTCAGATATGTGTAGTCTTTTGTCTTGTCTCCCTTCTGTAGATACACGAGTTAGGCTTTGCATAGTGGTTCCCATTTTTGAGATTTCAAAGGCTCTTACATTTCATAAGGTTATTGATGTCCTTAAGGTTTCAAAGATTCTTGTCTAATTAGGCATCTGGGCTTTCTAATTTCTTTTTTCTTATTGTAGGTATGTATGTCCTCTACTGTCATATCTCCAACACAACTCCTAAAATATAGCATGACAGCTATTTTATATTATATTCTCTTTAACTTTTCCAACATATTAATTTTGTCCTCTATATTTTATCTGTCAATTTTCAGAATGTGGGAAGTTGTAATATTTCCTTCTACAAAGTTGTCTTTTCTTCCTTTTGATGATTTAACCAATATGAGTGCATGAAATATAATATCTGATGTTTCAATTTATAGGAGTCTTTATCTTGGTGAAAATTATATATTTAGATTTTTACATTACATATAAAGGAATTTCACATTCTCTAGTCAATAAGTATGATAACCTAGATAAATAAAACATTAATATATACACAGACTCTTTACTCCATTCTTGATGCTGAGGGATCCAGTGTTGGTTATAATCTAAACAAATGGTCTATTCCATGTCATATTCATCTTTTAAATGCTATGAATAATTTAGAGGTTTCAAATGTACACTTGCAAATTATGCTTCAAATGAGAAATATTGTTTTTCTGATAATAGTTAAGCACATATTTAATGATATTTTTGGGCAATAAATTTAGAAGAATAGTTCATTAAAAAACAGGGTGAGATTATAATCTTTTTCATACATTTTTTTAAAGATTTTATTTACTTGTTTGAGGGAGAGAGAGAGAGAGAGAATGAGAGAGAGAGAGATAGCATAAGAAGGGGGAAGGGTCAGAGGGAGAAGCAGACTCCCCACCGACTGGGGAACCCGATATAGGACTTGATCCCAGGACTCCAGAATCATGACTTGGGCCGAAGGCAGTCGCTTAACAAACTGAGCCACCCAGGGGCCATAATTTATCCTAGATCTTGATTCATTTTTCAAAATTACTATGTTTCTGGAAAAACAAAATTACTATGTTTATATAAACATCATATTCATGAAAATACATGTATATATGTGAAAATACCCAAGTTTTCTATTTATATACACACAGAGACAGACAGACACACACACACATCTGCACACATATCTTGCCTGTGTGATTAATTAAACATTTCAAACGTGGTCAAGGAAATATTTTCTTTTTATAAATACATGTGACTGATGTCATGTGAGTTTTCTTTCAATCAGCAATAATTGTAACAAAAAATAATATTGCCAGGGAACATTATTGGAAAAGGTATCATTGTAACTAAGAACAAGTAATCTTAGCACTACCTTTGTCATAAGCACTGGAAAATTGTTCCCTAAATGGAGAATTTCTAAGAGTCCCCTCTCTTTTTTTTTACTCTAGAGGAAATATGTTTCATCATCCATTATTTATATTGTGCCAGGGATACAGTGACAAAGAATATAGTTAAACATGAATTTATAGTTTTGTAAAAGACATTTTTCAGAATTTTAAAGGGAGGATAAACCACATTTCTATAGATCTGAGTATATTATCTCTTCAACCCTTGACGATAGGTTGAATGCTTAATATTATTACAGAAATTTGGCCATAAAATGTAAATTTCATTTTTTAGCCCAAATTAAGTTGTACAATCTTATCATTAGAAAAATATAAGGACCCAATAAGAATCAGACTTTACCATCAATAATTCCAAAATATGACTTATTTATATTCTAAAGCCTCCAACAATAATTAGTAAATCAAACATAAGTTTCTTAAATCAGCAAATCAGTCCTTATTAATTTTTGTATACTTAGATTCACATAATGTCTCTCACTTAAATGAATGGATGAATAAATGATGTCAAAATGAGCAAATAATTCTTGAACTAATTTACTTCTGCAAGGATGTTCATGTTGATCATTTGTTGCTTCATATTTCTATTACCTTTAATTGTATTAGTGTGACAGTACCATCAAACAGTATTATGACTGATATAAATCAGGTAAATTAGTAGCAAAACTTAGTCAAGAGCATACTTTAGTAACATGTTAGTAGTAGAGTAATAGAGATAGTGGTAACAGCAGCAGGGGTAGCAAAAATAACAAAAGAAATAACATATTTGCAGAACATATATGTAACAGGAAGGGGTTAAATGCCTTGCATACATTATATCATTTAATATTCACTCTAAGTCTCAACATTACTCACATTAGTATTTTGCTTATAGATAAGGAAAACTGGGGTCTGAAAAAGTTCTATAATGATCCAAATTTTGTAAAAATAATTTATAATAAAGCCAGTGCTTGAGCTCAGATGTTCTAGGGTTCATACTCTTAATCATTTGTATGTAATGGTGCAGGTCTAGGGGGATAGATAAATGGATGGATAGATAGATAATCCAAAGATAATACCTTTTTCAAATACCTAGCAACAAGTAGGAAAGGACTGTCTTCAGTTCAGCATTTGATGAATCATTTTCACACATATTAATTTGCAATGAATCAGGAAACACATTTAGGAAACAAATGAACACAAAATCACAATTGTAGAAACTCGGTTAACGATGGGGTGCCTGGGGGGTTCAGTAAGCTAAGAATCTGCCTTTGGCTCAGGTCATGATCCTAGGGTTCTGGGATCGAGCCCCATGTCGGGCTCCTGGCTCAGGAGGGAGTCTGCTTCTCCCTCTATTTTTTTTTTTTAAGATTTTATTTATTTATTTGAGAGAGAGAGAACGAGAGACAGAGAGCACGAGAGGGAAGAGGGTCAGAGGGAGGAGCAGACTCCCCGCCAAGCAGGGAGCCCGATGCGGGACTCGATCTCGGGACTCCAGGATCATGACCTGAGCCGAAGGCAGTCGCTTAACCAACTGAGCCACCCAGGCGCCCTCTCCCTCTACTTCTGCCTACCACTCTTCCTGCTTGTGCTCTCTCTCCATGAAATAAATAAATAAAATCTTTAAAAAATAATAAAAAAGAAACTTTTTTAATGAATCAATTATGATGAAAATGTATCAAACGAATCATGGTGAATGAAACATTTAGTGATTTCCAAAATTCAGAGATTTACAAAAATCTCTGAGCACCATATATAGCCACATTTGAACACCTGAGATAAAATGCAACAATGTGGGGATGATGATGTTGTAGGCAGGCTGATTGTGCAAGCAGGGATTCAAACATGGTCAAGACAGTGGAATATTCTAGGATATAAGATTTCATTTATAAAGGCAACAAGGCCACTAACAATAATATCAGATATGATACTGCCCTTTAAATATTATAAACGACCACACTATATCACCATACATTCAATTTGACCAGGCTAAGTATGAATGGACAACATCATTATCTGTGTAGGGTTCATTTAATAAAGGCTAGTGTTCAATGAACAGTTATATTGGATAGAATATCGATCCCTGAAGACAACCTTTTTAGTTGGTCATCATGGAGAAATGAGAGTGTTCTTAACACAGTTGGAATTTCCTGTGTTCTCGTATGTGAAGAAATTAGATGTGGTGTGAGTTGGGAGTAGATAAAATCCCATTCTGTCTCAGTGCTTAGATCCTCGTGAATGATGGGAATCTCTGAGACACTGACTATGATTATGTTTGAAGAACAGACATAACATTGTGTGTACATAGCATCTGTGTGTATAGAGTAGGGATTGGGAGTCAAGGGGAAGGGAGATGTGGATGGAGAGTTTGAAGGTGAGTGCAGAGCATATAAAGTAAAGAGGGATAAAAGACCCAGACTATGTAAGGACCTTTGGGTCATATTAAGTATCCTGGATTTTAAATCTGAGAACAATTAAATGTCATGAATGATGGTTCATTTATTTAATGTAGAGGTTAAATATTATTCCTTATGATTTCACCAGTTGCTTTTTTATGTCCTTTGTTCCTTTCATCTCTATTTCTATTTGTGTTGTGTCATGGCTGCTTCATCTCCTAATTTGACAGCCACTTAATTGTCTTGTCCAGTTTTAACTCCTTTCTTTGCTTGTCATGTCATCAGTGTCACTATATATTGTCTATTTTGTCAATTCTTAGAGAGAAACAACTAATAAGCAGTCTGAGAAATACTTGGGTATTTTTTAGACTTTTTAATTTACTCTGTATTTTAGTATTATATTTACCATTTTACGAAAAATTTGCTTTTCAGGAATTTAAATCTTATCTTGTTCTCTGTGGTGTATATATCCTTGACCAGCTTTATCTCATTAAATTAGTTTTCTTTTAACTGTATCAATTTCTACTTTAGTACCTGTCTATTGAATGGGATGTATAAGATAGAAGACAGAATTATATGTAATAGATGGCATTATTTAATTTGTGTTCAAACCCTGCAACATAAATATTTAAACCTGATTTTTATGAAAAATTAACCTTGCCCCCAATCAAACTAATTTTTAATAAATTTCTTTTTTGTGGTATCCTAAGTACATTCAAGAATGAAAAATTCATTATTATAGCAGATTCTTAGAAATCTGCTGTAAAGAGTTTTCCATTGCTTATTTTTTTAGTAACCAAAAGTTTTATGTGCATCAATGTATCAAATGTAGGCTTCTTATGCTTGACATGTACAGATATAATTCTTCAGGTGCTGGATAAGAAAGGAAACAAATATCTACTTAGGTAATTTTGTCCTCTGGTACCAGAAGTGATGGCTTGTACTAATAAAATGGTTTAATAGATATAAAAACATTGGCCATTTACAAATATCAGAAACATTCACTTAGCTGAGACTAAAAGTCTCTTGCTAATGAGTTAACACATCATCTAAAAAATATTATTTTCATTTTCTCTCTGACTTAATTCACAACTATTTACTCAGTTACTCCACAGTCCTGTAGTCTGGTTGGTTATTGGCATTCACAGAACCAAATTACACTTCACTTCAGTGTTGTAGGGAAGGAGCTGAAACTTCCCACATCATTCTGTAGGTCACACGGTCTTTAAAACCAGTGTCTACTGATACCGTTTTTGATAGCCGTGTTGTAGGATCCAGGAAAGATTTGACAATTGCTGGGGTAATTAAATAATGATAAAGCCTTTCATATTTCTATAAAAAATAAGTCTATGGTTTAACCCATCAACATGAAAGAAATACTCAATAATCAGCCTGGACTTTGTTAATTTAGCAACAGCATTATAAACAGGAATTAAAATCATTTTAGTTTTCAATAGTATAAGAACAGATTGGCTTTATGAAGCCAGGAATTAGAATAATATTGATTGATTATAATCTAGTTAGTAGCATAGAACACAAATGAAGCAAGGGAGAGGGAAATGGGGAGTTGTTCGATGAGTATAAAGATTGTATGGAGCCGAGATGTTCAACAGATGAATGGCTAAAGAAGATGTGGTTCATATATACAATGGAATGTTATTCAGCCATCAGAAAGGATGGATACCTAATATTTGCATCGACATGAATGGACCTGGAAGGTATTATGCTAAGTGAAATAAGTCAATCAGAGAAAGACAATTATCATATGGTTTCACTCATATGTGGAATATAAGAAATAGCACAGAGGACCATAGGGTAAGGGGAGGGAAAACTTAATGGGAAGAAATCGGGGAGGGAGACAAACCATGAGAGACTCTTGACTCTGGGAAACTGAGGGTTACAGAAGGGATGAGGTAACTGGGTGATGGGCATTAAGGAGGGCACATGATATGATGAGCACTGGGTGTTATACACAACTGATGAATCTTTGGACACTACATCTAAAACTAATGATGTACTATATGTTGGATAATTGAATTTAAATAAAAAATAAAATAAAATAAATAAAAGATGGCAAGAAAAAAAATTGTATAGAAGATGATCAAGATCCATAGATCTGCTATACCATATAGTGCCTGTGGTTAACAAAAATTATTGTACACATAGAAATTTGTTAGGAGAGTAGATATCCTGTTAAATAAATAAATAAATAAATAAATAAATAAATAAATAAATAAGAAAACTGAGAGCTTCATGAAGATATGGTAATGGCAATATGCAAGGGTAAATAATTTTCAGACAAATTTTCTCAGATGTTAAGAAAAAAATATTTTCCTTATATTGTAAATCAGAAAACCACCTTAATCATTATTGAGTGAGTGTCAGTCACCACTTCCTCCATTTCGGTGACTGGAATGGAATGCCCATGCAATTTGAAATTAAACGAGGTTTAAGAAAGAACCAGTACTATCAGCCTAAGCCTTTGAAAATGTCAGAAGCCTGTTTCAAGTCTCGGAAAACATATCCTTTACCTTCTTTATTTATATAAAGTTTCTCCAAATACCACATTCAAAGAGAATAGAAACTATATCTTATTTAACATTATTTTCACTTTGAATTACTAATACTGCAATATTTTGGCAAAGTACTATTTTTTTTAACATTTTAAAATGTATTTGATTAGGTTTGAGCAATTGTCAAAACACAGCCTACAATTTCTTCTGCTACTCCAATATCTTTTATCAAAAATAAACATTTGAAAAACTACTTTATCACTAAATGTATTTTAACATCAAGCTAGAAAGCTATCATCAAAACTTTATCATGTTCAAATGTGGCAATATTTTGCTATCTTAGAAACTGGCTTGCTAAAACAAATATGATGGGACATTAAGTTGAATTTTCCTTGTAAATGCAATGATAAAAAAATGTACAAGTTTTGTACAAAGATGACTTTGAATTTAGAAATACAAAATTTAAATTGTATTTAGAAATTTAGAATTGGAAATTATTTAAAAATTCAGAATTGGAATTTAAAAATACAAAATATAAATTGAGGGCAAATTTAATTTTCTCAAATATATATTTTTTCTAATTGTATACAAAATGATTCAAAATATATCTGAAAAATACAGGCTTGGGGAAAATGTAGGAAACTAATAAAGGTAAGAATGTTAATATAAGGGAGCTTATAACATGTACATTCACATGCCTTTTTATTTTAGAATTAACATATGCTATTTCGTTAGATATTTTTTTAGATAAAAGACTACTTTTATAAATATTATTTTCTTAAGTAAGCTTTATGCCCAATGTGGTGCTTGAATTCATGACCCTGCGATCAAGAGCCGCATGTTCTACTGACTGAACCAGCCAGGTGCTCTTATTTAAAAAATTAATAGTAGTTGATTAGTTGAGGGTTCATAGTAATTGATTACTTCTATTTAGACATAAAAATTATTAACCCAAATAATTACTTATTAAATAAATTCAAAACAACCTCATCTTTTTTGGCTAAAGTAAAAATATTTAATTAACATATACATAGTACTACTAGAGTGAATCATTGGAAAACTGTAAGCACTTTTTGTTAGTGAGTCCTTAAATAGGAAATATCTTATTGGGACAGCTTAACATAAGATTCATTTTAGGGAATAAAAGAAAATATGTAGTTTACAGAGGTCATGGTATTTCAGTAAATTATATACATAGGACTTCAAGTGTGAATCATCGGAAAACTGTAAACACTTTTTGTTAGTGAGTCCTTAAATAGGAAATATCTTATTGGGACAGCTTAAAGTAAGATGCATTTTAGGAAAAAAAGAAAACAAACTTTCAAACGTGTGTTATTTACAGAGATCATGGTTTTTGAGTAAATTAGTTCAATATGATTTTATTTATAGACCACTCTAATCACAAGGGAAAATATAAATGGTAACAAAAAGCAATACAGTAAAAAATGAATAATGGGAGGACAGAAAGGGGAAAAATCCCATCAAACTGCAGGATAAACATTAATTTTGGAATAGTTAGCATAGGAGGTAAACTTCCTCCATGACAAGGGAGTAGAAATTAAAAGGGCTTAAAGGAGTATAGTGGAGACTCAATTTCAGGAGTTGGACTGTGTGATAAAAATCGCAGGAAAGAAGTAAACATATTCTGTTGACTAAGGCACAACTTATATTGTCAAATGTTCATTGTCTAGTGGACTAGATTATTGTTATCTATTCTATGTATTGTTACTAGATTATTAATTGTTATCATTTAGAAAATCTAGGTAAATGGTATATGGAATATATACAATAAAGAAACCAATCTAAAATAAGCAGATTCACCTACTAAATACACATTTATAAAGGACCTGCCATGCCTCGGTCATTGCATTCAGCTTTTAGAATACATCTGTCAACATGAAAAGCAGTGCCCCTGCTCTCAAAGAGTTAGTATCTTAAGATTGTTTTTCCCACCGTTTTGGCAAAAAAAAAAAAAAAAAAAAAAAAAATACAGTAGCCATGACAAATCAGGCTGCTCTGCTGGAATCAAGCAATAGCAGTTTAGAACAGTAATTAAAATACGGTGTACAAGAAAATTTTCTAATCTTTAATTCTAGAAAACACATTGCCATGTCTTAAGGAATTCTAAGAGAAAAATGAAAGATTCTTTGGTAATGTAATTCCTAGCTGAAATAAATAATAAACTCATTCATGTTATAGTAGAATGAACATGAATAGTGAAACCACCCTGACTCAAAACGGATTCTGACGCTACCACTCACAAACTCTGAAACCTTTCATAAATCACTTAGAAACAGTTTCAGGTTTAGACTAAGTAAACGATATACTATAATTCAGCATTTTAAACATAGAAGCATTATAAAAGTTTCATGTTAATATTATTCAGACTCTTAGTACTTGATATGAAAAAAATATATATAGGTGAATCTACTCTGTTTGAAGTGAAGGTAAGGATCCAATTCCCTGAATGGTAGACCCTGATTTTGGCTATCCTGAGTTGGTTCATGAGACAATTTCCAAAAACACTACTGAAAACATAAGGAGCAGAGTTGAAAAATTCCTCACCCTAGTACATCTTTGTTTAGCAGGGAATATAGTCCAGAGAATTTATTTCCATTCTCTTCCACAGTTAGTTGTGGCCTACTTGCAACCAAAAATTAGTCCTCTAAACACCAGTTTATCAAATGCTCCACCATTGTCTGAAAAGAAATGGTAATGTATTACTCAAAGGGAAAGTAACAAATAGTATAATCCATTTTTTTAGAATGCCCTGCTGATTTGAACACCATTTTGTTAGATGTAAAAAATATCTCTCTTCCACTCTGACTTTATAGGATTTTGAGAAAGGGGAAATCAGAAGACAAACATAGAATTTGGAAAGGACATATTGTAATAATACTTCTCCATGATGTCAAGACAGGGACAATTTTTATTATTTATACCATGCTTTTCTCTGTCTCTCTCTTTTCCTAGATCCGTTTGCATTTAAAACTATTCATGTTATGATTAAAGATGAAAATCATGCCAGTTTCTAAGGCTGTAAATTAATTAATCAATTAAACTAATATTAACTGAATATTCTGTGTAACCCTGTTTACTAAAAATAAGCAATATAATGTTCATATAGGAAGTCCTATAATCAATATAATGATGCTAAGTTATTAGCCAATTCTAATAGGGTTTATTTGTGAACTCTTTTAGTTCTTCAGAAATTTTAAAACTTTTATAAGTAGTTGCAATTAAATACTGTGCAGTTGTCACTTTCCATATAATCTATTTATACTTCTCCCATTTATCATTATCATATTTCAAATAGAAATGTGATAGCACCTTGCTTCGCTCAATGTTTACTTTTGCCCAATATAATCTATTTGTCAATAGCTTATAATAAATAAGCTATAACTTGGCTGTCATTAAGTTGTACTAAATTGTCAAATTTAATATACTTGCATTGAGTTCTACTGGGTTTTTTTGTATTTGTGAAAAAAATGTTATTCAATGGACAAATCTATTGATATTTGGGAAATACTGAAGCATTTTTTATAGAAAGAGGCAGATGTAATAAGAGAAAGGAAGAATGAAAAAAAGGGAAAAAGAATTGAGATAATTAAAACAAGATAAAAGAGAAAAAAACAAAGGGGAGGGAGACACTTTAAAAGTCAAATAAGAAATATAGGGATAATTTTATTTATAATAATGCACAAAAGATAAGGGTATGAATAGTGCTATATTTATACATTAATCCATCCATGATTTATTGAATATTTACTATGTTCCAGGCATTCTGAAGGTTAACAGGAATATAGACAGTGCCAACTAGGAGGGCACAGTCTACTGGGAACACTGACAAGTCAGTGGACATCATATTTTACTGCATTATGAATGTTTTAATAAAGACTATCACAGCTGTTACTAGAGTACATACAAAGGACATCCTTATAGTTCTGTACATCAGAAGTCCTGTATGGGTCGTCAAGAAGTCCATAGGGTTGTGTTCCTCTCTGGGGTTTCCTAGAACAGAATCCATCTTCTTGCCCAATTATACTATCATCAGAATTCAGTTCCTTGCATCTGTTTGGTTAAGGCCCCTATTTTCTTGCTGACTGTAAACTAAGAACCATTCCCAACTCCTAGAGGCTGCCACATTTCTTGGCTCCTATTATCCTTCATTTCTCCTCAAAACTAACAATATCAGGTCTAGTCTTCACATTGGATCTTCTGACTCCTTCTTCTACCCTTCTTTTCCACTTTTAGGGACTCATGTTTAGACTGGGCCCAGCCAGGTACTGAAGGAAAATATCCTTACCTCAATGTCCTCGGCCTTAGTCACATCTGTAAGTTCCTTTGCCATATTAGATAACATAGATCTGGAGATCAGGGTTTGGACATCTTCAGGGGTAAGAGAGCATTATTCCATCCACAAGGGAAACAGCAGGTAAGCTCCTTAACAAAAACTTATATCTGAGCCCAATTTTAAAGAATAAGTGAGATTTCCCCAGAGGAAGAAAAATTAGTTTAGCAAGAACTTTTCAGAGAGAGGTTTTATGAGTCAGAAAAAAAGAAATGGCAGTTTTGAAAAAAAATGTCTTCAGTTTAGCAAGTTTAGATGTCATGAAAGGCTGAAGAGATTATCAGAATGAAGTGTTTTCTTATGCTGTGACTGGGCGTTTGAGTTTTATTCTAAATGTCGTAGAAAACCATGGAAACTTTTTAAGAAATGAAACAATATCATATGTTCATTTTATAAAAATTACTGACAGCAGCCTGAAAAGGAATTGCAGGAAAGGGTCAAAAGTGGAGGAATAGAGAAGAGTTAGGAGGATAATTCAATAAATGAGAGGAGAAGTGGTATCAAATTTATCAAAGGCAGTGACAGTGACCTTGAAGAGAGGATGGATTCTAACAATATCCAGAAAGTGTAAGTAAGAGAACTTGACAATAAATTGGATGTGAGGGATAAAGTTAATGGTGGGGGTTGGGGGGAGAATGATTTCAAGAATTGTAGCTTTGGAAGCTCAGGCTGGGAGATGAAAGTGTCAACCCATGTTCCTTTAAATGTATGCCTGAGGAATTGCAGTAAGTAAGCCTGGAAAGGCTGATTTAGTCACTGATATACTGGGTTTGGCGGCCCTACACTGAAACCCCAATGTTTATAGCAGCAATGTCCACAATAGCCAAACTGTGGAAAGAGCCAAGATGTCCATCGACAGATGAATGGATAAAGAAGATGTGATATATATACACAATGGAATATTATGCAGCCATCAAAAGGAATGAGATCTTGCCATTTGTAATGACGTGGATGGAACTGGAGGGTGTTATGCTGAGTGAAATAAGTCAATCAGAGAAAGACATGTATCATATGACCTCACTGATATGAGGAATTCTTAATCTCAGGAAACAAACTGAGGTTTGCTGGAGTGGTGGGGGGGTGGGAGGGATGGGGTGGCTGGGTGATAGACATTGGGTAGGGTATGTGCTATGGTGAGCACTGTGAATTGTACAAGACTGATGAATCACGGATCTGTACTTCTGAAACAAATAATGCAATATATGTTAAGAAAAAAAAAGAAGAAGAAGATAGCAGGAGGGGAAGAATGAAGGGGAGTAAGTCAGAGGGGGAGACGAACCATTAGAGACGATGGGCTCTGAAAAACAAACTGAGGGTTCTAGAGGGGAGGGGGGTGGGGGGATGTGTTAGCCTGGTGATGGGTATTAAAGAGAGCACATTCTGTGTGGAGCAGTGGGTGTTATGCACAAACAATGAATCATGGAACACTACATCAAAAACTAATGATGTAATGTATGGTGATTAACATAACAATAAAAATTATTAAAAAAAGAACAAAGAGATTGAAAACAATTACACCTTTATAAGATGTTGCTCAGTCCTTATAAAATCTATACCATTGCTGTTCCTCATTAATATCATATCATTTATGTATAATTCTAAATTGACATAAATTTAAATTGCTAATTGACACAGAAATTCAGTGCATTAAAAGTATAACAACCTTGAAGTTTAAAAGGAAGAGAGGACATATATCAAGGCATGACAATGTCTTTGGTGTCTATAAAGCCTCACACTGTAAGAAAGTTATGTTATAATGGAAGAATTAGTTGGAAATCAGTTACAAAAAGATATATCTTCCAGCTCTATAACTTCTAAAAGTATTTTAATAGAATAATTGCAATTTAATCCATGAAACATTTTCATGAATATCCTTACAAAATAATTTAGATATTATTTTCACTTCTGTTACTGATCTCTACTAAAAGTTACTAGGGTTCCTGGGAGGACCCTTGATTTCATTGCTTTAGGTAGGAAAAACAAATAGGCTTGGCGTGAACTCTCTTGTCACTACCTAACATTTAAAATACATTCAAGATGTGTTGAAGCCATCTTAGAGGGTCTCTCACTGGCTACATTGTAATAATTAAATAAGAAATTAAATATTAAAAAATAGGATGATAATTTGGATCATCTGAATTTATAAAAATCTATAAGTTCAAAAGAGAATGTTGAGTACATACACAAGATTAAAAGCATGACAAAACAGAGTAGTTATCATTTTAAATTATTTTTATTTTAGAGGGGCATTTTATCCTAATGAATATGTACTTGGTCATGAAACATATAAACACGTGCACAAACTTTTAAAACAGAAAAGTACAAACACTAAAATGTTCAGACAAAAGTATCCTCAAATACTGAAGAAATGCAGCAAAATAAGGAAGGTTAGAAATGAGTCCAAATATTGATGATCACTAGTGATCACACCAAAAGATCAATTATTAAAAAGATAAGTCACTATTTCAAAAACATAAATTAGTCAAATATTTCAAAGAATAGGCTTGTATAGACATGATTCCTTAGTCAAAAAATGGAAAAAATTACTAAATTCCTTTATAAATTTTGAAGAAATACTGTTAAGCTATATATAGGTTTTCAATAATAAAAGACAGACATAAAACCCCATGATATAAAAAGTGAAGCTTCATTACATTAGAAAAGAAAAGAGAGAGACAGACAGACACACTCAGGATAATATTGAATGCTTTAATTTGAAACAATCTCCTTGGACTATGCACTCATACCTTAGGGCCCTGGCAAGAGTCAACTCTCCAGCAATCATAAATTTAGAACTTTGGGATCGTCTTCTTTTTATTATGCATTGAAAGAGAACTAGAATAGATGTAAAAATAATAGTAGAGTAAATGAAACCCTAGGAATATGAGGAAATGACAATTGAGTGAAACTGTAAAAATAAGATGCAAAAAAGTTTATGTTACAAGCACCTTGTAACTTTGAACTCTCTGTCTTCTTAATTTGGTGAGGCTGTGCTCTGCCTGGAATCTGTTTCCCCACATTGCAGTTTGGGAAGGGCCTCTGGGTCCTGCAAAGTTCTAATGTCCAAAAAGTGATGGTTGGGTAGGTCACATCTCAGTTACTCTATCAAATCTAATGACAGATTTCTCTCCAATACAATTTTGCAAAATTATTTAACTGCTTCAATGTATAGTCTGTGCCTTCCCAAAGCAGGCTTTTCACTTCTCCAACTGGATTGTGCTATAATCTAGTTTTATTACAGACCTTTTTGTAATGTAAAAGCGGGTCTTGAGAACAATTTCATCCATGCATGAGACAAGGGCCCAGATAAAGTCATTTTAGGTTTTTATACAACAGAAAGCATATTCTTTGTTCCTTTAATTCTCCTTTCTCCATTTTTGCATACTTGAAGACAATTCACCACGGGTGTCCTCCCTTTTACATATCCGTACATCAGAGGCTCTGATTGCCTTATTTCTAGACTATCTTTTCAAAGATGTGTGTATAGCAAATAGCCTTGGAAAATATTTTCCTCCAGAGCAGGTAACAGGTATGTTTACTGTCCACCATAAAAGATTTGAATTTCCTAAGAAAAAGGTTCTTCTCCTGTAATCCAACCCACTGTGTGTGCAAAAGTCATTTGCCTCTTTTTGCATCGCTCTTTAGAAATATGGGCTTATAGAACATGTGCAAAAAGAACTTGACACTCTGACTACTGAAATGACTAATCCCTTTGTCATTGTTCTAGGAGGGTCATATCTTCTGACAGCATCCAAGAAATAGTAAGAGGCTAATGTTTAAACTTTCATATCTGGTAACATTTCAGACCCTTCCCAGTTCTTGACAGTTTGGGCAATGAAGATGGGATGCTGATAGAGATATGGCTTTCAGGAAGAGGAAGGATGCATCCTGGTGGGCTGATTAACAGAATTTGAGAGAATGAGGAAGCAGATTCAAAGACAGCTGCTTCAGTGGTACCATGGTTGTTGCTAACCATTCTCTGGGCAAGTGGACTTTGTCATCAATATGGCAATCAGCCTTTGGTCCTCCTAGGTGGGCAGGAATTTCTGATCCCTTTCAGGTAAAAGTTAACAGAGATGCACACCTATGCTAAGCATGAAAAGGTGAAATTTGTAACTGCTATATACAAAACCAGGTGAATCACTGAAAATCTGGATAGCTGGCTTGTGAAGAAAATAGGTGTATAATGCTTATGAAGGGATAATTGTATCACCTGACAACATTACAGCCCACCATCCCCTGTACCATGTCAAGTCAACCTTAGTCCATTTGGAGACAGGAATTATCTCAGAGATTTTGCAGTGGGTCCTGACCGTTGTAAGGCTGCTCTTTGGCCCTACTTGGGAGATTTCTCTGAGAAAGACAAATTCCCTTAGGAAACAACAGATGACCCATTGACTAGTGTTCGTGGTAAGGGCCTGTTCTCTGATGTGACCAATTGCAATCAAACCACTGATCAAGTCTGCACCTCACAGACTGTCACTTTTGCTGGCTGGATCTATCAACCAATCAGATGTGAAAACATATTCCACTATAATAGAATGGGCATAAAGGACTCTATTGTTCTGATGTGGAGTACACAACTCCATGCCAAATCAATGACTCTTACCAGAACTTGACCCATTCATATGCATTGAGAAAGGCAAAATCATATGAGGCAATCGCCCGAAACTGCTGCCAAAAAATTAACTAAATCAAACTTTTGTCCCACTCTCAGGGTGAAATTTTGCTACTGAAATGGAACAAAATGATTTTGTGCTAATGGAGGGAGAATAATAACCTCAATCTGAGGGAGAGAAAGAAACTTTATAGATATAGAGATACATGATCTAAAGACATAGATATGATATTTATTCTATAGCAATATGTTTCCAGCACCACAAAATCATTGTGTCCCGAAGTGCCCCCTGAAAACCTTCCTCACAAATAGAAATGTTGTGGTGGGTCTCTCACAAACTGTTGGTAGCTCCTTAAATTTAATTCACCAACAGAGTGCCGTTCTCCTCCAGGTGGCTCAAACCATGGTTTAATAATCACCATTTCTGTTATCAGAAAAAGCTAAGTATGTTCCCAGGTCCTGCACCTTTCAGAAAAATACCTGTATACACCTCCATAGGTCTCCCCTACTCTCATTCATTTTCCACAGCTCCCTGACCAACAGGGATCCTATTTGGGAAGCCCCTAACAATTGTGAACAAAGTTTTTTATCCAGGGGAGACACAATGATGGTACTGTCAACTTCCACCCTTGACTGATACAGGCTACAAGCGAGACACCAACAGTTGTAAATATTTTAGTTTGAAAATCCAGAAACCCAGGAGTCATCAACATCTCACCTCCCCAAAATCCAAGTTCTAGCAATTTAACCTTATTTATGACTTTAATTCAGTCCCTCACGTTTCCAAGTTTGATTTAGTGCAGTCACTATCTACTTTCCTTCATGCTTCCAGTCTTGTTGCCTGAAGTCTAGTCTCTGCTCTTTTTAAAAAAAATCTTCCGGGCGCCTGGGTGGTTCAGTTGGTTAAGCGACTGCCTTTGGCTCGGGTCATGATCCTGGAGTCCCAGGATCGAGTCCCGCATCGGGCTCCCTGTTCGGCAGGGAGTCTGCTTCTCCCTCTGACCCTCCCCCCTCTCATGTGCTCTCTCTCTCTCTCTCTCTCATTCTCTCTCTCAAATAAATAAAATCTTTCAAAAAAAATCTTCCTAACATGAATAATCACATGATTTTCTACTTAATATTCATCAAGAGATCAAACATCGAGAATAAAAGGCTAAATCCCTAACATGGCCTGTAACATCCTTCATGACCTGGCATTGATCTTCTGATCCAGAATTTCTCCTCCTATTCCCAATTCCTTCTCCATATACTCAAGTACAAGTATACCATGCTCTTTGCACACACTTTTGCAGCTCCCTTATGTATCATGCTTCCTCCACTTTTGCTTTCTTTCTGGTTGTTCTTTCTGCTTAGAATTGTGTTCATTGGGTAATCCATAATCCACCTTTAATGTAAAGATCCTTGTATTCTCAATGTCTCATTTCATTTTTGACTTAAACTCTTCTCAGGAATTTGATCAGTTGCTTACTGATATGTTTACACAGCACCCATACATGACCTTAATATACTTGCTATCACTCTATTTGGCATTACTCTACTTATTTGTCATAATTCTAAATACACAATAAACTCCTTCAGTCTGAAGCTACTTCTGCACCAATCAATAAATTCCAAACTCAATGTAAAAACTCCATAAATGTTCTGTGAGTGAATTAACAAATGATGGTATTCCACACTACTATTTCAATTATTAAATTCTGTATGGTGACATGGTCAATTGAAGAGAAATTGAAAATAAAAATAGTTTTAAAATAATCATTTTGGATGAAGATAATTTAGTTTTTATTCTTTTGTATACCACTATTAATTTAACATTTTTATGCAAAAAGTTACTTGTAAGAATATAACCCTAATTTCTCATGAACATATAAATAATGAATTCTCCTTTTACAAACAATTAGTAATTAGGTTTTCAGATTAGTTATTTGTCACATTGAAAAGAGTACAGATCTCAGATTAAGGGATGCTAAGGAGATAAATGTTGGACAGATCTTCACAAAATATTAGAGATTCAGTGGGTTGTCTTGGAAATATAATGTCAACATAAAGTGAAAAAGGAAGGAAACAAATGAGAGATTTAAACATAGATGATAGGAAACGCTCTACTTTTCTATGTCACCTAGCTCTGCTCTATGTTTTGGTAATTCAGAGAACCACCCCAGTTAAAACAATGGAGACACATTGTTTTCATATTTTGGCTACTGTGAATAAAACTGCAATAAACACAGGAGTGCAGGTATCTCTTTGAAGTCCTGATTTATTTGGATATATACCGAGAAGTGTTATTATTGGCCTAGATAAATGAATGGATAAGAATATGTGGGGTGTGTGTGTATTTGTATATATGTGATACAGTTATAATATAATGTTATAATCTACAATAATACATATTATATATATGATATACAATAATGGATGAGAATGATGAGAAAGAAGGAAATCCTGCTATCTGCAACAACATGGACATTATGCTAAGTGATATAAGTCAGTAAAGGGAAGACAATACAGTATCCTATCACTTATATGTGGAATCTAAAATAGCTGAACTTAAAGAAACTTAGAATAGAATGGTGGTTACCAGGGACTGGGGTGGAGAGATGTGAGAAATGGGGAGATGTTAGTTAAGAGGAACAAACTTCCAGTTATAAGATAAATAAGTTCTGGGGACCTAGTGTACAGCATGGTGGTTATAGTTAACAACACTGCATTATATACATGGAAGTTGTTAAGGGAGTAAATCTTAAATGTTCTCATTGCAAAAAAAGAAATGATAATTATGTGATATGTTGGAGTTGTTTGTTAATGCTACAATTGTAATCATTTCATAATATATACATGTATCAAATCAAAACATTGTACACCTTAAACTTACACCAAGGTGTATGTCAATTAAATCTCAATAAAGCTGGAAAACATGTAAAAACAAACAAAAACCCCAGAAAGCCAAACTAAAAAAAGTAATAGACAATGGAAGTGCTGCAGCATTCTTTATTCTTAACTGGGGAAAAAAATCAGCCTAATGAGGTGAATCGGTTGGAATTCAGGAAAGAGCTTGTAGGAAGAATGTAGAAAGGGGGAAATTTAAAAAAAAAACATGTCAAACTATATCATATATAGATAAGGATAAAAATGTTTTATAAAATTTAAATTTATATATAATGTGCATTAATAACTTAATTTTAATTAATGAATTCACATGTCATCAAATACCACAGAGCAGGGGCGCCTGGGTGGCTCAGTCTGATAAGCATCTGACTCTTGATTTCAGCTCAGGTCTTGATCTCAGAGTTGTGAGATCAAGCCTTGTGTTGGTCTCTGCACTGGGTATGGAGCCTGAATAAGACACCCCATCCAGAAAATAAAATAAAATACCACACAGTAGTAATATTATGGGATAGTTATAGAGAAAAATAAATATATTTCTCTATGTGCAACTGGTGAAATTTCCTCTGAAAATGCAAAAGGAAATAGAAAGTATTTCCTTGTTTGACCATTTTACTTACCTTTGTGACTCATTCCTTTGTTATGTTCTATTTTTTTACATTAAAACAGTAATTTTTATTTTTCCTCAATAATCTCTGTAACTATCAGATGACTATGAAGGCTTTTGCTGCAGTGGATTTCATAAAACTAACAATGAACATAGTATATTTAAAGTTTTCTTTTTTTTGTTTTCCCTAATAATCTTATAAGAATTATAATTTTAAAATTATGCCAAGAAATAGAGTCATTAGTAACAAAATATAAATTAGCCTTACTCTTTAGCGGTGGTTCCACATTCTGTCACTATCACTGTTTATAAATTATAAAATGTGGCTTTTAAATTCTGGGTTCCAACATTATAAGATTAAATTTCTCTTTTTAAAGGATAATCCTGGTGAGGACCTACCAAAAGAGTAACTTCAAAGAGGAAGTTTCTCTCTTTCTCCTCTGCTGCTGTCCTGTCTTCAATGTTGTATAAAATCAACCATTCATGAGGCACTTGGGTGGCTCAGTTGGCTAAGCGTTTGCCTTCAGCTCAGGGTCCTGGGATCAAACCCCGTGTCGGGCTCACTGGGGAGACTGCGTCTCCCTCTCCTCCCCACTTGTGTGCCCTCTCTCACTATCTCTGCCTCTCTCAAATAAATAAATAAATAAAATCTTTAAAAAATAAAAATAAAACCAACCATTCTGAAAAAGCTAAATTCTCTTCTATATTTAAATTTCATCATTTTTCCTTTCATTTACTAGTGAAAGGTTATGCACCTATGACCTCCCCCATCTACTGTCTAGAGCTTTCACCTCTGACTTCCTCAAAACCTTCCACTTGGTCATTTTTCTCAAAAGGACATAGAATTAAAGGAGTCTGAGTAACACATTACAGATGTGGATACACTGATATTCCTCCCAAAAAAACACCACACAAAATCAATAAGGCAAGTAAATTTATTGTATAACACAGATGCATGAATAATTCTATATTTCTATTTCTCTTAACTGTCGTTCATTGATTCATTCAAAATATTTATCAAATGTTTATCATGCATTTGGCACTGAACTAGATACTGTGATGTGCCCATGAGAATGACAAAAGGGAGATGAACATTAATTATGACAGAGAATGTGGGTAAGTGAACAAGCAATAACAGCCCACAGAAAAGACAATAAGCCAAGGAATCAGGACTGAAAACGCTGAGTCCTAATGGGCACCTGGGTGGCTCAGTTGGTTAAGCCACTGCTTTCAGCTCAGGTCATAATCCTGGAGTCCCAGGATCCTGGAGTCCCGCATAGGGCTCCCTGCTCAGCGGGGAGTCTGCTTCTCCCTCTGATCCTCCCCCGCTCTCATGCTCTCTCTCTCTCCCCCAAATAAATAAATCTTTAAAAAAATAAATAAAAATGGAAACGCTGAATCCTAGATTATGAGGATTTGGTGGATAGATAATATGGTGCAAAAAGAAAGAGACCAGTACTTTAACCAGAGAGATGTTTGAAAGTCTAAAAGTTTGGGGGAAACAAGCCATCACAGATCAGTTTTGTATAACTGGTTCAGAAACAGTGAGAAAAAGGGCGAGTCTGGCTAGGCTACATTTATATAATAATTTATAGGCATCACTGAAGCATTTGGACTTCATCTTACACTTAACGTGAATTCAGCTGGGGCTGGGTGACAATTTGTTTTGGAAAATTCACCTGCGTTGCTTTCAGGGAAATGATTGAACACTGTCCCTTATCCAAATTAGATTTATCAGTTGTCTGCACTATATATGTGAGAACAAGGCTGGTAGGAAGAAATAGACAATCTGAGAATATAAAAGATGGAGTCAATCAGATTTAGTGAATGCTAATGAAAGAGATATGAGTGGCTATGCACTGATCTTAGACACTGGCAAATAAATTTATGGTGCTGCCAATCACTGGGAAAGAAAACCTAGGTGAGGAGCTGTTTGTTAAGTAAAGTACTGCATTCAATTTAAAAGAAGAGAGTTATCTGGTATTTAGATTTGTCAGATTGTATTAAAAATTTTGGCAACAGTATTGATCTAAAACATGCCCTGAAACTTTTTCAAGATATCTTTGTAGCACCTCAGAATGGAGAATAGAAAAGCTCTAAAAGGCATGATATAAGTGGTGAGAATCTCTGGCTAATAAGACTTTAGGGAGATAGACTGGCCTACTTGGCAAATGAAATACAGATAATTTTTATTCTGCACCTGGTGTACCACGTAAAAAATATGAAGTCAAAAGCACATCCAAAACCTCCAAGTGTAAATATTTAAGCCAGTTATAATTTCAACAGAGTCAAGTTACTAAAATGCCAATTTTGTGTTAGCTCTAAGTACATACTTAATTCTTGGACACATCTTTGATCTATTGGTTTTAGGAATGAACACAGAAAAAATAAAAATTAGTGAATAACAGCCTCTGCTTCAGCCCAAAGAAGGAATAAAATACTGTTTTATGCTTTCTACTGACATATGTAAGCAAGCTCTATGATAGATTTTTTCCATTGGAAATAGCACACTCATTCTTAATGTTTTGTCTGTATATACTAAACATATTTCCATACCATAAACATGTTTAATTGCTTGATAATTTTAAGAAAGAAGTAGCTACCATGTCCTTTATATAAACAACAAAATTGCAAAATCTAGTAAAATTATTATAGCCTAATCCAACAATCAAGAGGACATAATTAAAAATAAACTGTGGCAAGTGTGAATATTTTTTGAAAGTATTCAAGTGCAAAATACACTGACACTACCTTTAATCTCCATTGGAGATTAAAAATTCAATACTTAGATTCTAACTATTTATAGAAATAGCTTCTAAAGATGAGCATATTAAAGAAAATGAGTGATTATTGAAACATACCTATTGTTAAACTCTCATACAGTTCAAAGGTACCTTACAAGTTATATACTAGTCCTTCATTTAAAATAGCTTCCTGTTTATTGAATACAATCAAGAATGTTTGGGTTATTCTTTTTAAGAATCATCTCTTAAAAATAATTATTTCCTTCTTTGACTATTTTTTCCACTAGGTTAATGGGGAAATTAGCCCATCAATTCTCATGTAACCAGGGAGGAGAATATACACAGAATAATGTGCACAGTATTTTTGAAGTTTCTAATTTAAGGCATGTTCAAATATTTCATTTACATGTTTATAGCACTTTTCTAAGATGCCTTGTAAAGCAGGTTTGAAGATAAATTACTCTCAAATTAACTGTATCTAACAACCATTTCAGTTACTTTTACTTTTATATTTTGCATAATTAAAGCAATGCCATTTAACCATCATGCTCGCAATTCTCAACTTTTTAAGACAGTAGAAGACCAGGATACTTTGGACTGATATAAAATTTGAGCTTTATAAGGTCCATATGAAGTAACCTTTTCTCTCTTCCTATCCCCATGTTCTACCTACCTCTATCTATCTATCTATCTATCCATCTATCATAAGAGAATCTATGAGATAGTCCCTAAGATCTGCCCCCTTCACCCCCAGTGTACAAACCCTGTATAATTCCAAGTGCAGTTAGTAGCTGGTCTCTAACCGTTTAATAAAAGCAGCTCTGTAAAGAAATGTTCTGAAAGTTTCCAGAATGAGACTGAACCAAGGATCCTGAGCAAGAGGCATGGAAAAATGGAAGAATCTCCAGCCATTCTGACCATAGATCTAGTGGCAGTTACAAATTAAGAAAACAGTGACCTGGGCCTGTATCCTTCTTTTCTCCTTAACTTATAAATTTCTAATTCTAATTCTGCTATGACTTAGGGAATTACCTGATCTTCAGATTTTCCCTAGTGTGCAACAAATGAATAAAAACTGTTACCTCTGTTTAACCACTTAAACTTAAGTTATTTTTCCCTTGACAGTATCTACATAACTAATTCTTCTGTTGAACAGTACAAAATGTTTTTTTTTTTTTTTTTTGGTATGGACAGAGAATATAAACCTTGTGAGTGGCAGGAATAAGCTTCAAAATTTAGCTATACTAAATTGCAGACAACTTTTTCCCATGGTGCCATGATGTTTTCTTGAATTACATTTGGGTTTCATACTACTCATAGATCTTTAGTGAAGTAAGGATGGAAAGGCCACATTTCAGAGCTCCTAAGTCACTGAGATATAGAGACATTCTAGGTAATTTCTTCCTATCACTGGCGGTTTCCTCAGAGCTGCCTACATCATGACTAGTCTCACTAAGCGCTTATCTCTCAAGGAGGTGTCAGATAAGTGCCTTGGTTTCACTACTGATATTTAGCTTACTTTATGGTTGTACGTAGAATGGAAGCTCCATCACAGTAAGGTGTTTATTTCTATGCTTAGTAAATACAACAGCATTTTGCACACAAAAGAGATTCAATATATGCCTATAGGATAACACACACACACACACACACACACACACACACACATTACATGCCCATATATAAATGTTGTTATATATTGCCACTTTTTAAAGAACTCCACACATCACTAGAGAGTGGTTTAGTATAAAATTATAAAGAACTGAAAGCCTAAATTTCCTTCTACAGATGGGTTAAAAACATGCTTTTATAGATAATGAATCCTATTATTGTCCCTTTAAGTGGAAGACTTAAGCCAACTTTAAAAAACTGTATTCATTAAAGAAATTCCTTTTTACATTAATGCTGTAAAAAATTGATCAGTTTCAAAGGGATGGATTTTCCTTAACAATAAATCTTAGTTCTAAAGTCACTCCATTTTAGGAAGATAAAAAAACTTTCTCTTGTACAGTTTATGATAAGCACATGAGTGACCCAGTGAAACAATGCTAAAGAAATGTTTACACAAACATACACACGCACAAGCTAACACACACACGTATCAGCTCTAAGGAAGGAAGGAAAGGGAATAGTCACGTGGAGGAGAGACATTATGGGGAAGACTAAGTGCATAGGAATATATACCATGTAAGCCACAGCTAGCCAGACAGACCATTAAAAAGGGAATATTACAAATGGTTGCCATTCTTTCTTTGGTACACCAAGAGTTTCCAAATGTAGTCTTGGAGATGGTGGGGGGTAGTTTCAGAGATACTGTAGCCAGTGAAAGTGGAGCCATGTTGATTATTTCAAGGAATGTCTATAGTTTTTAAAGTCAGTATCCTACTTTTACATGACAAGCAAAATTTTACCTTGATCAAAGCAAATAGGAATTTCAAAATGTCCCCAAGGAGGAAGAAAAGCCTACCTATAATAAAATTAGATTGTTATCAGGCTGTTTATTACCAACATTAATGTTAGAGAAAAATTGGGAAAGAATTGTTAGAGGGAAAATACCTTTAATCTGGAATTTTTATTTCCAGTAAAACTATCAGCTAGGAGTGAAAGCAAAACTAAAGACTGAAAGTTTTTGAATGGATTGCTTGAATATATTCTCCTTCACCTCCCACAAAAAATTATATACATTATTATATATTAATACATTTTGTACACTATATATTGTTATATCATATATTTTATATTAACATGTTACTATGTAACATATACTGCAAGTATATAATATGTTAATAGTATATATTAGAATTTCTAGTTTAAGAAAAAAATATGGAAGTTACAAAAACACTGAGTAAAACATAATAAGATAATTCTCTAAAATAAATAGTGTAATCAAAAACTAGCTTATTAGAGTGAATTCATATAATTATATTTATTATATCTCGTTTTTATTTTTGGCCTAAGCAGTACTATACTTCACTAAAATAAATTAAAAAGGACAGGAATTCTAAAGATAGAACTAGGTTGGGGCGCCTGGGTGGCTCAGTTGCTTAAGCGACTGCCTTCAGCTCAGGTCATGATCCTGGAGTCCCGGGATGGAGTCCCACATTGGGCTCCGTGCTGAGCAGGGAGCCTGCTTCTCCCTCTGACCCTCTTCCCTCTCATGCTCTCTCTCATTCTCTCCCTCTCAAAAAAATAAATAAAATCTTTAAAAAAAAAAGAACTAGGTTATAATTGTTTCATGGCCTTTATTCCCTATCCAATATAATACCCAAACAATGTTTAAAACCCGTCTGATTGCATTAAGCCTGCTGACAGAGAAAGCAGACACCATAGTAATATGAATCTTTTAAGGCCTGGTAATCTGTGTTTGATATCTGAGCCTATGTCTACTGACTCAACCAAATATTCTCTTTTCCCCAAAAAAGGCACATCCTGATCCTTATAAATTAGTCTTCCAGGTCTGAAATTGTGTCTTAAAGGGATTATCTACTTAAAACAACTTGTCTGCCTAAAATTCATAGGCACTATTTCTCTTCGTTTCATTAATGGAAACATACCAAGAAAATGTGATTCTAAAATAAAGATAGATGTAATTTCAAATGAAGACATGTTTGCCAATTTCCCTCATTTCACACACACAGCTGCCTTACAGTAATGGGTACAAAAAATGTGGCTACTATGCTAACAGATAAATAACAAAACCTACTTAATTCCAGGGTTTTAAGACCAAAATCATGTTATTCCTTCATCTCCCCAAAGTCTTATGAGAGGGGAACTGAGTTACATTCTTCATATTTCACAGCAGGTTTGGGGACTCAAGACAGATTGTTTTACATTGATATTTGAAGAAATAAAGACTTAAGTATAGTATATAGTTCAAAATGGGATAATAGCTATGATAAATCTAGTGTCTTACACGGTTAAGAGAGTTTGCTTCTGGAAGAACAGGAGTTCAAAGTGAAGGGAGGAATGACTTTTTACTTTTTCTTTTATTCTCTTTCTTACTGTATGGATTTGTTACCATATGCTTGTATTACTTTTATTATGGTTATTATGTTTATTTGGAGGGTTATATATCCTCCCAGCTTATCTTTATGTGCAAATATCCATTTTCCTTTTACAATTGTGGAGTCATATTGTACTCTTTGTAATCTTTTATCTTTCCCAAATAACACGTTGAAAAAAATGTCTAAACCATTATGTACTCTTGTATAACATGATTTTGCATGTTGTTATACATGATAACATGTATAACTGTGTATATGAATGAATGTGTTTGTGGGTATATACTCATGCATCTGGCTACATTTGTATTCTCTAGGATGTACACAGACAAAGCCTGGGAGCAGTGACACCATAAAAACAAAGAACACATTCAGTACTCAGATATTCCATCCCCTCTGCGCTTATGTCTCCTCCCCTGCATGGGCATCCTACAGACTGTACTCAGATGTCAGTACAATGTGTTGGCCACTCCCCGAAAGGATTCCCTTCCTAACCTGGTTGGACTTGAACACTCCACCTCAGACGGCCCCTCACAGAACTTCCATCTTACCCTGCTCGATTTCTAATATCCTGTACCAGACTGCACGTCCTCCACGTGTAGGCTGCACTCAGACTCTGAATTCCCCTGTTGGCTGTCAATTCCCTCTCTACCCCAGCATGGTCTCTGGCAATCTGCACTGTGTTGTGTACCCTCCCATCCCTGTCTTTTACTAAACTGCCTAAGTCTGTGAACACCTGCCTAATCCACCCCTTGCAGAAACACTCCTCATGCTGCTTTGGCCCTGGCATGCTGTCCTGAGTCCCCACACTGCTCAGAAGGCCTTCGCACAGCAACTGAGCGCCTATATTCCATTCTAAATCTGTCCCCACAGCATCCTACTGTCTCCCACTCTCCTGATCCCTCCTCTGGAACACTGCCTCCCCCACCTCCAACTTAGATGCCTACTTTGTTCTTAGACAAAAATAGCTGGAGGGAAGAAGGGAAGGAGAGATAAAGTGGCTTTGAAAGAGAGAAATTACAAGGAAGACACAGAGCCCAAAACAATCTTAAAGGTCATCAATTATAATGTATAATGCTGGTTAAAAATTTGGAAAAAATAATCTTTGTATCTTTAATAAAGCTATATCTGGAATGTAGTAATTTAGTTCAGGGTTTCATATGGACAAGGAACGTTTATTAATAAATATACACAAAATGGTGACCTAGAGGATCAACTGTGAGGAACTCAGGTCATAATAATTTCTAAAGTAGCAAGGGTTAGCATAAGCAAATAAAGGTTTTTGGACCATGGTTTTACAATCTAACTATTTCCATATGTAAAAGTGTTCTATTTATTCTCTGTGGTTGGGGCAGGATAACAAGGACTAACGGATAAAGCATAAATTACAATTAATGAAAGTATATTTGATCTAATAATAATATCCAATATTGATACTCAATGAACCCCGGATTTCAATAAAAATGCTTAATATATATCAGTTTTTGTAGGAATTGTTTCATATATGAGGAAGCATGGTTTTAACTCATGTGCCCAAGGTCAAACTTATCAAGCTTGTACCTCCAAAACCAAATCTCTGACAACATGATTCTATACTCCATGTTCCTAAATAAAAATTAAAAGGCCCTTCTAAACATAAGAGCCATTAAGAAATATGATTGGTGTTTTCTTAGAAATTTAGGGATATGAGCCCAGGCATCCATCATTTTCCTCACGTGATATGCCTTACACTGTTACTTATCAAAAACACATGACTTGTACAAAAGCATGTGAACAACCTGGAAAAGCTGGATACATGTTAGAGACCCTGGGGTCTATTTTCAAATAGAAATTTTGTGGAAGTTTTTGCTGCCATGGTATAAGCAGGACAAGACGAACGAAAATTAAGAAGAAAAACATCACTTCCTGAAGTATTTCTGCAATATTAACAGAGATCTACCAGTAACTTCTGGAAAAGAAATAACTCCACTAAGGACTTGACTGCTCCACAAGCAGATCAGTTTTACTTGGTGCGACATCATGCAGAAAACCTATGGCAGCCGTCATTGCTTCACTTGTCAGAGCTTTCCCTGACACAGTGTTTCCCTCACACTTCCTCACACTTGTGAATTTAGAAAAACACTTAAATTTCGGAAATAATTGGAAGTAAATACCAAATTGGGGGGCAGGGGTGCCTGCATGGCTCAGTCGGTTAAACGTCTGCCTTCAGCTTAGGTCATGATCCCGGGGATCTAAGATTGAGCCCCGCCTTGGACGCCCTGTTCAGCAAGGAATCTGCTTCTCCCTCTGCCCCCTTCCCCACTTGTTGTTCTTTTGTGTGCTCTCTCTCAAATAAATAAAATCTTTAAAAAAATATACCAAATTGGGTAAATAGATGGAATCAGCATTTTAAGCAATTGAAAAGGTTAACTGTATACGAAGTCTAATTAAACTGCATGGTGGGCTTTTCTAAAGGGAATCATTGCAGTGATTTTCTAAATGCTCACATTTACCTTTTCAGCCATGGTCTGTACCTTTTTTAAATATTGTTTCATTTGTTTCTGTCTGCTTTTCTTTGGCTCACCAATAGAATGAATAGAAGAAAGTGAAATAGGATGGCGAAGAGAGGAGACACAGGGAATGAGAGAAGCTTATCCTGAGGTAAATTAATATATATAAGGTGAGTACTAGACTAGACACAAACTGTAGATAATGCCTGAGTACATGAAGGATTTTGATGTGGTGTTAACAGAAATGTGTCAGGCTAATTACGGGATGGTCCACACACAGTCCTTATTTGGTGGAGGACAGGTAGTCATATATAGTTCTTCCTTATCCCTGTGATTTTAGTACACTAGTTGATGCCAGGGTGGAGGGGTGAACGTAGAGGGAAGAAAAAAGAGAATTCCATCTCTGGAATGGAAGCCATGACATATGGAGTGGGAGGGAGAAACAGTATATATGTGACATCCTTGTATTTATCAGAAGATTTGTGCTTATTGGAAAGATGTGGGTGGTAGAGAAAGAGCGACAAAGATTTATGGAATTTAAATCAAATGGTGTATAAATGAGGAAAGCTAATATGCCTTATATATGGTACACTTTTATATACTTTATTTTACATAAGCTGAGCTACTATGTTATAGACATATAACTTAATAAGTTTTTTTTTTTTTTAAAGATTTTATTTATCCATTCATGAGAGACAGAGGGAGAGAGAGAGAGAGAAGCAGAGGGAGAAGCAGGCTCCCAAGGAGCAGGGAGCCCAATGTGGGACTCGATCCCAGGACCCTGGGATCATGACCTGAGCCGAAGGCAGACGCTCAACCATCTGAGCCACCCAGACACCCTAACTTAATAAGTTTTAAAGTAAGAAAACTATTGTCTACCTTTTAAAAATAATCCAATCTGGTAGTTCATAAATTTTCATTCCCAGTAGCATACTTTTCCTAATTATACATTTTCAAGAGAATTTATAGTGTATATAACACCATAAGCTCTATTTACATGATCTTTTAGATCTTCTGAATGCACATTTGAAGCTAAATGTTAAAAATGTAACAGATATTATCACATAGCTAGATTAGGGTTATTTGTCATGACACCTTTTGAAACACCAGTGTTTCAAAGTCTAAAATACTAGTAGCCTAGTTGTAAAATATAAAGCTGAAAAGAGTACCTTAGCACAAGCAGAGTGTTTTGAAAACTGGAACTGCTAATGAAAGAATAGTTCACATGAATTAATACCATTTCTCTTCTGCTTGAAGCCCACTATGTATTGCTCACATTCTTTGATACTTAGGCCTGAGTTCCAACAACTAAAACTCTTGTTATTCCTTTGAGATATTTAAATTGAATAGCAGGCAGTTTTCTCAGTGGGTGTCTTCAAATGAGACCTTAATAACTCAGTACCTGTGTCTTGTCCATAAAGGTAAAATTTGCATTTATACACTACATGAAGCATGCCACTATGCTGAGATTTGTATAATACCAAACTAATTTGAACAGTGATTTTCCCCCTGTAGCAGTGGAATTGCCAAAGGGGCATGGTGATATTGTGTAAGCATTATCTTGAATACCAGTCTCACTCACTGGCAGAGCATATTCAATATGCTTATAAATAAAAAAATAGATGGTGGCTTCCATTCATGTTTATAACAGTCTATTAATCAAAAAGAATTTATTTCTTTTACTCAACTCTGTACAATTTATAAGACTAAAAGGCAAATATCCATACAGCCAGAATATTTTTACTGAAGCAAAAGGTATTCATAAAACACCAGGTAATGAGGGAAATGAATTATACTTCCTGCTCTCCTAATAATGCTAGGATGCTAGGAATTCAGTATAATTACACAGATGATTTGGAGGGTCAGTATTAGAATTAAAAGATAGGGGAACAGGATTGTGACACCCTCAGCACAACAAAACTCATTTAGAAGGAAGAAGATAAGAACACATTTATAATCATTTCAGTTTTTCACAACTATTAGAAAATAACACAGTGCATAGTTATTTGTAATAATATAAACCCAAAGCCAAAACTAATAGACTATGAACAAAATATGTCAAATACAATAAGGTGCTACATAAAATACGCCGCATATATTTGCTTTTCAAGTTGAGCTCAGTGTTTACATACTAAAAAAAAACACAAAAACCCTCCATATTTTTAAATAATTAAATTAAAATTTATTTCCATTTGATTGAAATATACACATTATAAACCACTTATTATTCCCTAATATCACATTATTATATAATTATCCAAGCTTTGGGATAATGGGTGGAGCCTGGATATGGCAGAAGAAAGAGGAACAAAGAGCTCACTCTCCCTTTTATGAGAATTACTAAATGCAATTCTTTGGATGTGTAGGCTTTATATGCTAATATTCAAGAACCTATTTACTAATAAATCCTTTCAATTGTTGCTGTTCGCATTTTCAAACAAAACTACTGACTGACATATTTTTGAGCTACTTTGAGTGATTTTCCTTCTTCATAATCATTTTGCCTATTGTAGCCAAAGGGAGACATTTGTAAAGTGAAGAGCCGATTATGAGATGCCATCTGTTAACTCTACATAATATTCTTTTTGCTTGATGGGCTGTATAAGGATCAAACCCTCATACTTGACCTCAACAGCATCATGATCCAGATAATGGATCTGCTTAGTACCAATATAACTCATTCTTATTCTATTGCTGAACACATTGCAGTCTCAACTCATATTTGATTAAAATTCCATTAATCATTATTAAAGATTCCTCTGTGCAAATGAAATGGCATTTAGCTCATTTAACATATAATTGAGTGCTAATTGAGCAGCAACTGTTTCATAGAATTGTTAAGTACTTTTGAATGTAAAATAACACAGGTACCAATTTTGTCAGTAAAGTCTTATGTACCACTCAGTCTGTTTGCCTATTAACTTCAATTTCAAGATACTAGACCAGTAGTTATTAGTTTACCTTGATTAATGATCTCCTCATCACTAATTTCATTCTTCATTCACTTACGGGGTCTCATCATTTCAGGAAGATACATTACACCTTTGTGAATCTTTTTAAGTTACATAATTTTGTAGTTTTGAGTGGAGAGATATATGTCTTACTGTAAAAATAAAGTAGGCATCAGTTACTGTCTTAGAGAAAACTTTCTTTTAGATGATGCTACCCCTGGCCTGTGAGCAGTGCCTTTAAACAGGAGAAAAAGTATTTTATTTAACTTGATCAAAATCATATATCAAATGTTTCCTTCTCAGTATTTTTACTGTGCATTCTCAGTTTCAAAATGGAAACTGCATTGATTTTTTGTTTTTATATTCATACTCTGTAGATTTGGGACCTAATTTCATTTTCCTTAATTTTTCTTATCCGTTGATCATAATTTTTCATGTATTCCATATTTGTAAATTTGCCTACTTGCAAAAATTTATTTGTAACTTCAAAATCAATACTAGTGGCACACTCATGGTCATTTCTGGGCATGTGTTGAGTGGTGTAAACATAGTCAACCTGCTGCACACATTCCCAGCTGAAGTCAAGCAAGGTAAAACTCTGCCTTTTTGTTTCAACTCTACTATATATCAGTGTCCCTTTCATGGTCTATTTGGTGCCATTTTTTTTTTTTTACAATTTTGTATTTTTGTTGGTGATTTCACTGTTTAAAATGGCCCAATCATAGTGCTTAAGTGTTGTTTAGTTTTCCTAAATGCAAAAAGGCTACGATATATCTTAGTAAGAAAATAAATGGGTTAGATAAGCTTCATCCAGTCATGAATTATAGTGCTGATGGCAGTGAGTTTGATGTTAATGAATTTGTATACTTAATATATATTAACGTGTTTTTAAACAAAAACACACATAAAACAAGGTTATGTACTGACTGTTTTATGAAAATATAACCAGAGGCTCACAGGAACCTGCCCTGCATTCCCCCCTTAGGAGCAATGGTTCAGTATTTGTTAAATCAGTGTTCATGGTAAATGTATACAATATAACTACCAATAATAACTAAAATCAACTATCAACTGTAGGGATGTTCAGAGAGTCAGAGAAATAAAGAAAATAGTTCAAAGAAGATCCAATAAAATTAGAAAAGAATGCATAGCATCAAAAGCAAACCTTGCTCTGGTGCTAACCTGTGTAGATGTTTCAGCTATAAACATGATCATGATCATGCCAGTGAAGTCTCTGTGTCGGCTTCCTCGTTTTACAAACAAGAATAATATAATTCTTTCCACACAGGAAGAATGGTACGCATTAAAAAAATATTGTTTGTAGTGTACTTACTACTGTGCCTGATAAATGGGAAATGCTATGCTAGTATTTTTAAATTATTCAATATTATTAAGGGGATAATATGCTTAACCAAATGTAATTTTTCCCTAAATGCTAATGAGAACAGTTTATAATTTTAGAGACCAGGTCTTTATCAAAGGGGAAAAAAATGCATGTGAAAGTAGGTAGGAGATATAACTTGCTTGACTTCAGCTGGGAATGTGTGCCTTAGATATAACATTTTCCCCCTGACTTTACAGTTCCTCTTCTAGTGTGAATCACCTCACATATGAAAGGGGCACACCCCCAGTGGTTCTTTAGTTCCCAGTTTGGGCATGGTAGAACTGGTTTTAAAACTGTAATGGAGGGTGCCTGGGTGGCTCAGTAGGTTAAGCGACTGCCTTCGGCTCAGGTCATGATCCCAGAGTCCTGGGATTGAGTCCCACATTGGGGCCCCGGCTCAGCGGGGAGCCTGCTTCTCCCTCTGACCCTTTCCCCTCTCATGCTGTTTCTCTCTCTCTCTCTCTCTCAAATAAATAAATAAAATCTTTAAAAAAATAAAAAAAATAAAACTGTAATGGAAGAAGACCAAATGATAACCTAGAATTGACTAAAAGAGTCAGCTGTCAGAGAAACTCGGGATGGGGGATTGATATAACATTTTTAAGAGTCTTATTATTTGTAAATTCCCAAAAAGCTGACTCATTTAACTTATGAAAATAAGACTACATTCAAACTAGTTTCAATGCTTCCTGTATTAATCTCATTAACCAGACTACCCATTACATAATATAATGGCTTGAATATGCAACCCTCTAACATTTCTGTTTTCTACTTTTCAATTATTCTCAGATGTGTCTTAAACATTATAAGACATTCCAATTTACTGCTGGTAGGTGGTTGCCAGGCTGCAGCACAAGTAGGGAGAATCTAGAAAGAACCCTATTGCTGAACTGAGGAGATAAGGACATTAAGTTCAGGAAGGCAGAGGTAGCTAGAATTTGATGGGCAGAGTACCTGAGAGGAGAAAGCTGCATACAGAAAGAGAGCTCCAGGAGTGTACTAAGGAATACCCTTCTGTCTTGCTGAGAAATGACCTGTATCCTTGTGAGGGGAAACTCCCCAAAACAAGGAAAAAACAAACCATGAGGCACCCAGTGGACCAACAATTCCTTGAGCTTCCACAGGGCTGAACAGTTTTGTGTTTCCACCAGCTAGAGTGGAGAGACCTTATAATGCAAATGGCACTGAGAGGGATTGTCAGCAGAATCATATTTTAGTAGTGGGGCTAAAGTAGTATCAAATAAAGCAAGGCTGCTCTGGACATGTTAAGCAAAGTGTTGGGGAAAAATGATAGATCATGGAAAGAAAAAGAAAAAGCAACCTGAAATAGTGGACAGAGGAATATTTCTAGGGATAGAGGGGGACATTCCAAAATGTAAAAGCAGTAAATTCATCAAGAAAGCATACCAATCCTAAATGTGTATGTACCTAATAAGAGTATCAACAAATATGAAGGAAATACTCATAAAACTGAAAGGAAAATAGGTCTCATTTTTTTCATTTAACTTAACTGAGAATTATAAATCAATTTTTATCTCTTTCCTCCCATCTTAAAATAAGCACGCTCGAGTTCAGCCCTTTTGTCTTTGTTCTCAATACATATTTGTGAATAAATCAAGTGGTATCTTAAAGCAAAATTTCTCCCCAAATTTGCCATTTCATTTTTGTTCTACACTTAAATCCTTACTTACTCACAACTCTCCCATTGTATGTCTTTATTATTATTCTAAAATGTTTCTACATTTTCAAGGATAGTTCCAAACATTCTAAACAATCCTTTTTCCAAATACCTGTCTCAGAATTGTTGAAACCTGGGCTTTTTGGGTGTCTGACACACAGAATGGATTCCTTCTCACATGTTACGACAACCAGAAAAGAATCAGGCTGACATCCCCTCTTCCCTGAATGATAGTTATGTCTTTTCAAGCTGCTTTTTATCTTCCAGAAATGTATTGTTATCTCCCCTCTACTGATTGTCCTATTTATGTAAATGTGGTTGGTTTAGATCTCCAATGTTCCTTTGAAATTAATTTAACGTGGTCTCTTAAAAAGGGAGAGATTAATGTGTGGTGAGGCAGCTAACAGAATTAGAGACCTTGCAATTTTGAACATATTTTCTGCACTTCATTTCATTTCATTTAAATTTAAAAAGTGAAGGAGTTTATTGAAAATCAAGTTGGAGCAACCATTAAAATCTTTGATGAATGCATTTCTCCTTTTTAAAAATTTTATTTTTATGTAATTCTAGATCCATGGGGAATTGCAAAAATAGTACACAGGCGTCTCATGTACTCTTCATCCACTGAAGGGGATACCATTTCTGTCTTCTCCTTTAGCCTCCTAGGATGTCATCTCAGAGGAAAGCAGAAGAGGCACCTCATTACCACTAGGTTGTTGTAGAAGTCCAGACTACCCTTAGGCCTTTGCTGGGGGTGAGGGATGGAGGCTGGAGGGTGGGAATGGAGGTATGTGTGGCGGGGGTGGGTCTGCTCAGCTGGGAGGTAGTAAAAGTTCTGGCTTTCATTCAGCCTCTTCCCATGCCACTCCAGTGGGGAAGGAGAGGGGTATTTCTTACAGCCAGGCAATGGTGGAAGTCCGCTTCCCACATAGCCTGTGTTGATGTGTGTATAGTGCAGCCACAGGTTTTTCCCATATGTTTGGCTAGATTAAAGAAATGATATCTAATTTTCTGTTGTGCTAGGCTCCTCCTATCCCAGTCCTTTGGCTGGAAGGAATGAGCTTTACTTGGAGGTTTTGTTTTGTTTTGTTTTGTTTTTTTCCAGTATGATCCTTGGGTGTAGGTTTTAGGCTTCTCCAGCACCCAGTCCAGGATCAATGAGGGAAAAAGAAAAGCCAATGAACTCTATGCGATGTTGTTCTTCAATTACAAAGCCCCTAGCTGGTCCATCTTCTTTCTTCTCTCCACTTTTTAGAGTCTTAAGTTGGTGTCATATTTTAGGTGTATTTAGCATAAAGTATACTGAGAAGTATATCAATTCATCTTGTCTAGGACTTGAAGGGCTTTTTTCTTCCTCTTTTTATTTTTTAATTTTTATTTTTTTGGTTTTTTAAAAGATTTTATTTATTTATTTGTGAGAGAAAGGTGCACACACAGGAAGCAGCGGCGGGGGGGGAATGGCAGAGGGAGAGGGAGAAATAGACTCCCTGCTAATTAGGGAGCCCGACTCAGGTCTTAATCCCAGGACCCTGAGATCATGAATTGAGATGAAGTTAGATGATTAACCGACTGAGCTACCCAGGAACCCCTTTATTTTTCTTTTAAAAGCAGATTTAGCGGGTAAAAATTAAGCCTTAACAGTGGTAATTTATCAGGTTAATATTTATTTTAAAACAAAATTCTTTACCTTGCAAGATCTTTCATTTTGGAATTTAAGAGTTCTCCTAAATAAATTTAATATACATAGCCCAATTTCTTTGGATGTAAAAATATACACAACTTTTCAAGAATACATCATCATTCTGTAAAATGATGCATATTTATATTGAAAATTGTAATACTGACCCTGGGATGTTGATTTTAGAAATTACCTTCTTTATCTTTAAGGAGTGCCATGCAGTCTTTATTTCTTTTTCTTTGTATTTGTGTTAATAGCAAGAACTCACAAATGACTGGCATTCATTACAATGCTCTTTATATTTTAATGTATGGTTGTAACCACTACAGAGATGGAAGGCAGTTCCATTTTCTCAATTAATATAAGAAAGTAGGGCTAAAGGATTTATTCAGGCTGAAAACACACATACAAATCCTTGGACCATTAATATATTCATTATGCACAGTTATTACACAAAATTTAATTTGAATTTTGTTTTCAATTTTGCATGAATCACCAATTCTGTAGCTAAAACAGGATAATACAGGAGGGTATATATAGTCCATTATTTGAAAGAAAACATTTTTATATTAAAAGATCTCTAATGTGCACAGACTCCAGAAAAAAATGTGAGAAATACTTTTTTTCCAGTTAAATGCTATCTGCCGAGCCTTGATGTCTATATCAGAGTCTGTTTTTCTATCACCTTGCTCTATTTTCTCTCCTTCAGTCTTTTATCTCTTCTGCCCTCCCCCAGAGCCCTTACTCCTATACCCTGAGGTGCTTGAGATCTTGGTCATTCTTCTGGCTTCATCGTCAGTAATTATTCTGCTTCACTGGGGGGTGTCATCATCTTGGTTTCACGTTGGATGACTGGCAGCAGTTTTTCACCATGCCCCACTGTGTTATTTCAACTTCCATACTCTATAAAGTACAGCTTAAAACAAAACAAACGAAAAAAACCCAAGCCATTTCCTTTGGAATGTTGACCACACTGACAGCAACACTTCAATGAATCATGCCCCTGGAGTATGTTTTTTTACTCTTCACCATGTCAACCAGAAACAGGAGAAGAGTTGTTGAGGCAAAATGAAAATCTTGCTTTTCCATATGTGGTTTAGAGTTTTTAAATTACTCTTAAATTTACCTCTATCACACTGACTGTAAAGAATAGAAATAGGATCTTCAAAGTCAGTAGAAATTCAACATCTTTAGAGTATATTTATATTTTAATTATTTTTGTATATATAAATATAGAAGTAATATATCACATATAAATATTTATAAGTATAAATATCCCAAGTTATTTTATATATATATGTGTGTGTGTGTGTGTGTGTGTGTAATTTGATACTCCAAAATAAAAACCAAGCAAATGTACTTTTCCTGAGAAATTAATCTCTCAGTTAAATAGAAAATACATTTGATTTTTATGAATGACTACTTCTATTAAGGTCAAAATGAAGTCCATAATGAGAGGTCCATTGCAAGTGGAACCAATAATAAGCAATGTTTGAATAGTTAGTCTGGCATGTTAGATACAACACCCAGAAAATATGAAGATGGATAATAGCTGGATATTGATGCACAGAGCAGTCAAGAAGGTAAGACATGGCGTAGAAGATTTTGGATGGATCATGACGACTAGAAGAATGGGAGCAGGAAAAATGGTGCATTTTAGGTAGACTATCCAGGGGCCAAATAGGACCCCAGTTCTCATTCCCACCATTACCATTTTAAATTGGAACAGTGGTTCTAAAGCAGGTGTGGTGATCAGTGGGGTGATGAGCATCTTATTAGAACCACTGGGGGAACTATTTCAAACATACTTTTGCACACTAAGGGACATAGAGAGGGGAACTGCTAGACAATAGACTTCAGAGACTTTAAAAGGTAGGCCCATGGAAATGAAAGAGAATTATTTTGCCCAAAGAGAGTAACTTTTCCTACATAATGCTGGCAATTTCCTTTACTTGGTATTGAATCATTGATGGTTTGATAAAGTATAACCAGCTTGAAATATAACATATTTGATACAATGTGGTAAACACTATGGGGTTATGGGTAAACTCAAATTGTTCTTAAATCCTGCAACTAGGTATATTTCACATTGCATGTCATATGCCAATGGCCAAGTCAAGTTCATAGTCACACACATTTCTCTCTGCCCAATCCTCCTTAATTAATATAGGCCTAGTCATAGCTTATCGTTTTAGAACACAGCTCCAGCTGTTGGAATACAGTTTATGAAAAATCATTTCTGGGCCATTTTACATATCAATTAATCCCTTCTCTTAATGTTATGCCTAAGACTTATTAAAAAAAAAAACAATCTGGCAACAACTGCTTTTGTCCATTGTGCCTCTTTATACTGCACACTAAAAAACGCATGGGGAAGGGAACTGATAGACAATAGATTTCTCAGAGATACTAAAAATATACCTTTGTCACACATTTGATTGTTCATATCAATTGTTCTTGTATTGTGTTGTTTTTAATTGACTAAGTGAACACAGTTGAGGACTACCTATTTTCTTTCACATAAAATCGAACATGTGGATCAAAGGTCTATATTTGTATATATTTTGCAATAGGAGTTCAACTAGTTTTCACTATAAGACTAAAGCACATCTTCTAATCAAGGTTTTACTTACAAGTTTTTTTTCTTGATCTAAACATTTTGTTCTTTCTCTCCTTAAGCTCCTCTTCAGGTATCCTTGTAGGGGAGGGTTCCTATTTGGCACATAAATCCTAAACCATAGTAATCTTAGTAAGATTCCTGTGTATAGAACAGAACTCCAGCATTATTGGTGTTCCTACTCAGCAAGTATAAATTCAGGAGACAGATACAGGGTAGCAGTTACTAGTACTGAAGTTGATGTTTTGACAGAGGAACCAAGTAAAAGCCAAGTTTCTAACCAGTTTTTCTGAATTCAATTTCAGATAAGAGCTGGGCAACTGAACTGAGGAGACATAAAATTGTCATGAGTAAGCATTGCAGCTGGAATGTATCCAAATAATGGCCAAATGATACAGAGAGGATATATTTTTGGTTAGCAAAACCATGTTATAATTTTATGCTAACAAATTCCTTATAGGGAAGGAATAGATCTAATCAGTCTATTATCTTTAGTATCTAGCACAAGAGCTGACCTGAAAAAGATATTAAATAAACAAGATGTGGTACATATATTTAATGGAATATTACTCAGCCATCAGAAAAGATGAATACCCACCATTTACATCAACATGGATGGAACTAGAGGAGATGATGCTAAGTGAAATAAGTCAAGTGGAGAAAGTCAATTACCATATGGTTTCACTCATGTATGGAACATAAGGATAGCACAGAGGACCACAGGGGAAGGGAGGGAAATCTGAAGGGGGAGAAATCAGAGAGAGAAACAAACCATGAGAGACTCTGGACACTCTGGAAAACAAACTGAAGGTTTCAGAGGGGAGGGTGGTGGGGGGTTGGGGTAACTGGGTGATAGGCATTAAAGAAGGCACATGATCTGATTGAGCACTGGGTGTTTGTTTTATTTTTACTACCTCCAACCAAATGAATTTTATTTTGCACTTATTTTATTTTTCTGTTTTCTCCCATATCTGCATTTTTTTCTTCAATATCTTCTCTCAATCCAGTTTCTTTTTTTTTTTTAATTTTCATTATGTTATGTTAGTCCCCATACAGTACATCATTACAGCACTGGGTGTTATGCACAACTAATGAATCATTGAACACTACGTCAAAAACTAATGATGTACTCTATGCTGGCTAATCGAACATAATAAAGAAAAGTAAAAATTACTTAAAATAAATAAATAATAAATAAATAAATAAATCTCCTATCCAAAATTTTAAAAAGTATACTGCCAAAAGAAAGAGCAAACATTAGTTCCTATTTATCAATTTGTACGTGCCAAACATTTTTGCTAAGTGTAGGAAACAAAAAATTTTAAAAATCATTCCTCTTGACCTAAGGTCTTCCAATTTTACTAGAGAAAAGAATGAAGAATGGGGGAAGAAGAGAAGAAAGTATTCAGTGAAGGTGAAGGAGAAGTGGAAGAAATATGAGGCATAGAACATGCACAATAAGGGAGAAATAAATACATAGTGATGAGAATGAGAAAGGAAAGATGCAAAGTAGTGAATCCCAAAAAAATGAGAGGATCCTGTAAAGGAAGGGTAAATAAATGCCAGTGGGGAAGGAAGGAAGAGAGAATAACAAAGAAAGAAAACTATAATAGGCGAATTAGAGTAGAAAGGACCAAAGGGAACAAGAATACAACAAAATGTTCCTAAATCTAACACTGTAATTAATTCACTGCAGTAGATGATGTGTGCTTTTACATTAATCAGTTTAGTAGCAATGGACTTGAAATTAAGATATGCAATTTTGAAATTTTTCAATATGTTAAATTGGTGGCAGTGATTGAATAAATGACTACCATGTAGAACAGTAATGGTCAAAATTTTAAAAGGGCCAATACTTGACAGAAACCTTCTTCAATAACAATTGCTAGCTTATGTAACAAACAGAACTGCATTAACTCCAATTTAAATCAAACTGACAAGTTTCACTAAGAATTTGTTACAAACCCTAGTTATTCTTGTAAAATTGTGTAAGAAACAAATCTTCCATTATAAAATAGGAAACATATAGCTAAAATAAAACATAGATACTGGATTTTTTTCCATTGGGGGTTTGTAATTAGTTGTAAAAAATGTGTGCATGTGTAATAATGCAATTTGTACCTACAGGCACATCCTCTCTCTCTCTTTTTCTCTCTCTCTCACACACACACACCTGTTCCATCTGAGTAATTTAATTGTTGTTGATACTCTGTCATTACCAGCCTCATTTATTTTTCTCTGTGACTAATTTCTCCCCACTATTAGAAGGTAATGAGATCTGATAAGAAAAAGAAAAACATCCACGGGCTTCTCTCCTATGTTCTCCACTTCCCTTAGCAAAATCCATCCTGTGTATTTTAAACTAAGAAAAAAATGATTAGAGAGAGCCTCTGTCTCTTGACTGCAACAATCTGTATTTGTCATCATTACAGAGTAAAGAATATCAGGTTGGTCCAGCCCCCGGCATTGTTTATTTGTATAGCCTAAGCCTCCAGCACTAGGTACCAACTAGCCCCAGGTATGAACTTGTCTCAGGTGGATCTAAGTACACCTGCTGTATTTTGAGAAGTTCTGAAATCTAAAATTATCTAGTGAAAATGAAACACATGCAATCTAGGTCTATACCTTTTGTACATTGTTATTTCAGAATACGCTACCAAAGCGTGTGGAATGACTTGTTCGTTAATATCAGGGATTGGCAAATTCTGGAAATATGCCTAGAAATCAAAATCTATCATAATGCCATTATAAAAATGAGGATGAGAAAAATAATTGTTACTGCATTGAGAAAAATAAATTTTATCATTTGCTGATTCTTTATCTGAAATATTTTATAATTATAAAATGATTGATATGCAAGTGATTTTCATCATTTAGGGTAAAATCTACAATTAAATTATATTATTTCGATGTGAATAAAGACAATAGAATAGGCCAGGAATTATTCATAAACACACACTGAAAGAAGTGTGTTTTTGTTACCCCATATTTGACTCAGTTCCTTGAATAGTCAGTGGGTTATTTTAACTGGTGAGGAGGAGTAATTTAGAAGGAATTCACTATGTGGCAGTTCATGTTAATATCCTATTCCATATAATTGTTGAAAACCCTGAAAATGAATAAATTATCATCATTACATAGATATATATATCCTGAGTTAGCCATTTCCATAGATTTAGAATATAAAGTCAAGATGAATCATTTTAAAGTGTGCCTCTTTGCCTAAAAATTAATTTAATCTTTCTCTAATATTCTGTGCCTCCACAATATAGTAAAAATGCTTTATCAAACTTCCCTTCCTACTTTGTTCCTCTGTTAACTATGCTTTTCAACTAAGTTATTTCGTGTTTCCTAAGTATGCCACCACTTTCTACTGTTTTGTCTTTACCCAAGGAGTTTCAAACACCTTAGAATAACTCATCGGTTTCTATGATATCTGGGTATTTATTTCTCTAATCTCCTCAGCATCAAGTCTTTTTCAAAAATCCCACTTGCTTAAAATCTTACTGGACTAGATCATGTGATCTCAAAGGGGGTGGTACTGTCCCCAAAAGGACTAAGAATGAGGTAAATATGTAACCCTGCTTAATTCTAGATAAATCAAATTCCATTCTGCTCACCCAAGATACAAAAAAAGAGTATCAGAGTCAAATTTAGGTTTCCAGAACAGAGATATAAACTGAGGATGTGCTTTACAAATTATATTGGCATATAAATGTTCTGTAAAATGAGCATAAACATGAGACTCTGTAGATGACAACAAAAAGTGCTGCATGAAAGAAATATATGTAACTTATATATATATATATATATATATATATCTGTAACTATTTATATCTCTGTTGATCAATACATTTACAATATAATGTAGTACTTAGAAATCACTATATATCTATAGTTAACATATATTATATTTATTATATACTTACTTTTGCATAGTATATATTTATATATATGCATTTATTAATGAATATAAATAATTATAGGTTATATAATATAATCTATTATATTAATTAGCTATTAAAATGTCTTCTAATTTTTTTTAAGATTTTATTTATTTATTTGACAGAGAGAGACACAGCCAGACAGGGAATGGAAGCAGGGGGAGAGGGAGAAGCAGGCTTCCCAAGGAGCAAGGAGCCCAATGTGGGACTCGATCCCAGGACCCTGGGATCATGACCTGAGCCGAAGGCAGATGCTTAACAACTGAGCCACCCAAGCACCCAAAATATCTTCTAATTTTAGAAGAAATTTAACTTAAAGTAGATATTACTTTATTCTTCAAATGTTAATGAAAACATGAAGTGAACATGTTAATAATAACGGAAAAATTATAAATCTAGCTTTTCATCAAGCTAATTTTTAAATGGCATTTTAAGGAAAAATCAAATACACCAACTAGAGTATTGAAAATACTCTGAAAAAGTGTAAGACACTCACAAAAAATAAAATCTTTGCATACTTACTTAAATCACAAAGGCAGACAATGTAATTACAAAAGCCAATGGAGAAATTTAATATTGGAACAAAATAATACAAAGATTAAAGTAATTAAAGTGCCAACTGAATGTCAGAAAGATGAACACACCTCATAAACATTATTCATAGTGGCCTATTTTTTAGAGTGGAAGAGATTATAAAACTACCAGGAACCAACATGGGTGAAGAAAATAGGAAATAATGAAAGGAAAAGATTGCATTGAAGATTTATACCTGTTACCACAATATCAAACATTTCTGATGACAATGTAGATCCTCTTGTATTTCAAAATGTTATTCAATTTCTAGCATAAGCATAAATGACATTCACACTTCTTAAATAACAAAATTATAAAACATATATTTGCCTTGTTGAAAATAATATAAATTCCCCTTCTAGGATGGAAAAGGTCCATCACACATTTTAGCACAGTGGAATTCTATGTAAATTGGGGTTAAAGATGAAGTAAACATACTCAGAACAGTTAGTTCAATCAGCATTCTCAGTAGGCTGCATTCTTCCTTGTTGAATAAAAATTTAAAAGATCACCTCCAATCTTTTTATTTGTTAAGAATTTCACTTATCAGATATACAAAATGTTATCCTATCTTGGTAATTAGCACATTTCTTGGTAGCAGCCGAATAAGTAAAAACAGTTTCTTCCTTTATTGTGCTATGGACTTAATCTCAACAGGATGCCCCTCTCTGTCCACTCTAATTAAGAAAACTGGCATATGAAACTTTCTGCAGATGGATTAACAGCAGGGGCTGCATAGATTTCCTTCATAGGCTTAATAGTCCTATCAACAGCCCACATCACTTGAAAATCAAGAGTGCTGCCTACACTTCACAGGCCTTCCTGAGCCTCAAGCTTCCTGCCAATTCTTCCTCTAAAATGACTACTCAAATTCCTCTCAAGGTTCTCCAGAATACTCTTCTACATGTCACGTTTTTTTCTGACACCATTTTCTTTTTATTTTCTTCCCTGGCTCCCACACATCGTGTTGATCTGGCCAAGAGATGATTCCTACTATCTTAACAACAGTCATGCATTATTATTGGAGGCCACTAGATTAAAGATGATAATGAACAAAATGGAATAAATCTAGCTAAAATAATTCACCTGATTCACTTTATTTTTTTTTTTAAATTTTGGAGATGAATTAAAATGTTTCTGTGTCTTACTGGGATTCCATAAATGTTTACTTCTTTGTTGTTTTTGTTTTTTAAATTTTCCAAGTTTTACCCAATGGAGAACAAAATAATACAAAAGATTAAAGGTAATTAAAATGCCAAATGAATATTCAAGAGATGGAGGCACCTTATAAAATTATAAAAATACATATATATAAAATATATATATAAATATATAAAAAATAAAATTTTTCTTATTGCCTTATTTTTCAGAATAGAAGAGATGATAAAACTATAAGGAAACAACATGAGTGAAGAAAACAGGAAATAATGAAGGGAAGAGATTGCATTGAATATTTATATCTGATACCATGGTATCAGCAGATACTGGCTTAGTTCTATCTGATTTATATTTGTCTCCTGTGAAAAAATGGCAAAACAAAAACAAGCATCCCAATTTTTATCCCAGCTGCTCCATTTGGATATCTCATCTTTCTTTTTTTTCTTTTTTGTGAAGACTTAACTAATGCATCCCCACTGTGGTTTTCTTAACTCCTATTAGTGCTGGTTGAGGATGGAGCCTGTTGTAGCATAAAGGGAGTTGATAAGTGTGTCATGTCTACAACACGCTCTCAATGCCTCTGTAGCACCTGGTCTCCATTTATAAGCTCTAATGTAGAGAAAAATGGAAATATACATGTAAAGATTGATTCCTGTTATTCCTCATTTTCCATCAATAACCATCGGAAAATCTTGAAAGGATTTTGTACGAATGATGATACATTCTAATTTTCAGTTAACATCGGCAAAAATATCTCATGTAAGAATTTAGAATAATCTAAGGAAAAACAATTTTATATCAGTCAGGACTATTACTAGCATGCAACGTAATCTATTTTAATTACTACGGCAAAAGTCACATGATTAAGCCTCTGAATTCTCACAATCTCTATGAGGGCCAGAAAGATGCATTTGGAGGTTATACAACCAGGAGGGACATCCAAACACTGCTCCATACATTACTCAGATCTCCCCCTCTAAGGACCAAGATATCAGCATTCTTGGATGCTGAAAGCTGAAAGATGAGTTCATCTTAAGGAATTGCCCTTAGCCAAAGGTAGCTGTCTGACCTAAGATTGTACCCCACATTAGAAGAAAACCATATCCAATGACATATATGGCATACAAAACTTGGCCCCCTTATCTTAATTTGGAAAAACTCTGAATTGCCATTTCAGCTCTGGAGTGCCCTGTGGGATAAGCTGGGGGTCCTTATTCACTTTTATGGCAATTCAACTTCTTCTCTGCAATCTTGCATCTTTCACTCTTCTAAAACTATGGTTCCTAAAAGCACTCCCCAGTAAACTTTGGCTGCTATATTTCCCTATCAGAATCTGTTTCTCAGGAATCCCGCCTAAGACATCAAAGCCCTGACCCCACTGACGCTACCCTGGTCTGAGACATGATTGGCACCACTGCACTAAGCAACGGATTTCAGAAACTGCTATCAACATGGCAGAAAGCCACAGTCTTCAATAAAATTGCAATTGCATATCACCTGTAACCTCAGATTGCTTTCAAGGTAAATTATCTATTAAAATTTTAGAGATTGGTCAATTTCCTTGGGTAGGTGCTATTCGTATCCAGATTTCATGATTTGCCAGTATCTTAAATACACTTGGGAATTAACTAAAGAATAAGTCCTTCTCCAAAGTATAAGCAAGGAACTTTGTTTCTCAACCTCCTTTGCTGTTAAAGACACAAACTTATGTTCTTTGCAACACCAGTTACCTATATCCTAACAAGACTCTCCTCTTAAGGAGAAAATATAGTACAAATTCTAAATTATTAACATTTAAATTAAAAATTTTCAACCTCATAAAATTGAAATTTCTACGTATTTTATCTTGTGTTATATTGACAATAATTTTGATTTAAAAATATCTCATCATTATTTGTCTGAATTCCTATCTTCAGTGAATCCTAAAAAAAGAGAATCTCTACCAGTGCTTTATTCTTCAATGGAATTGCAGCAGAGATGAAATCATTCATACTGGAGCAAGGAGGGAAAATGGAATTTTGGTGACTTTGACCCCATTTATTTTTAAAAATTCATTTCCCTTTATTAAGGTGATCTAAATTTCATGTTTCTGCAAACTGGAAATTGCATAGATTCCTACACTAAGTTGTTAACCAACTACAAATAAGTTAAATAAATATGCTTCATTTATTCTTTGATATTCTTTATTTTATAATGCCCTGGCTATTTATGTTTCTAAAATTCTACCATGATATGCTTCCAGAAAATGTTAAAATTAATTATTACAGGCTGTATGTTAAACTAATGGAAATTAAATTAAAAGCTCAAAAAATATAGGAAAAAAGGAATTGTTATAAACTTCAGGTGGAGCACTAAAATAAATAAGTCTTTGATTTGACAGACAACAGAAGATAGGATTCTTTCAAGACAGAAAAAGAAACCAGCAACGTTTACACAATAAATGTTTAAAAATGTAGTAAGTACCTGGACTGGCTAGAGGCAACTTTGGAGGACCTGCAACATCTGTCTCTGATATATTTCCAATTCTTCAGTTTTCTCCCAGCAGCTCCAGCTATCTTGTCCAGAAAATCTTTTCAGCTCCAGGCTTAATTGTGTTCATGCTTCTGAGTATATTCTGACCATGAGAAATCATAATTATATCCAAAGAACTGTCCTGTGATTGTGCACCTTGTCCAAATGTCCAGACCCAAGATTTGTGTTATCCAATATGAACCCCTGGGCTTCAACATTGTTTCTTTACTGCCATAAATCAGAGGTGATGACTGAGCCCCAATTTCCTACCTGCAACACAGCACTCCTACTTTCACAGTATCTTATTCTCAAGACTGGGCTTCTGTGTGTATTCTCTTACTTCCATGGCTCTTGCTTTCCTCATCACAAGAAGATAATTAACTCTCTATTATTTTGTTCCCAAGTCATTATTCTCTCAGCCAATATTGAGAATATTTAGTGAGTACCTACAATATGGTATTTACTAGAGCCTGGACATTATATGGATATATCTATATCTACCTATATATAAATAATCTGCTCTTAATATATTCAGGTGTAGGACAATTACCTAATCTTATTTTTCTCCCCCATTGAGACAAATTGCTATTTTTTTTGGATGCTGTGACTTGTTTTTTTTATTATGTTATGTTAATCACCATACATTACATCATTAGTTTTTGATGCAGTGTTCCATGATACATTGTTTGTGCATAACACCCAGTGCTCCATGCAGAATGTGCCCTCTTTAATACCCATCACCAGGCTAACCCATCCCCCCACCCCGCTCCCCTCCAGAACCCTCAGTTTGTTTCTCAGAGTCTATAGTCTCTCATGGTTTGTCTCCCCCTCTGCTTTCCTCCCCTTCATTTTTCCCTTCCTGCTATCCTCTTTTTTTTTTTTTTAACATATAATGTATTACTTGTTTCAGAGGTACAGGTCTGCGATTCAACAGTCCCACACAATTCACAGCACTCACCATAGCCCATACCCTCCCCAGTGTCTATCATGCAGCCACCCCATCCCTCCCACCCCCCACCACTCCAGCAACCCTCAGTTTGTTTCCTGAGATTAAGAATTCCTCATATCAGTGAGGTCATATGATACATGTCTTTCTCTGGTTGACTTATTTCACTCAGCATAATACCCTCCTGTGACTCTGATGGCCTAACATCTCCAGTAAGCTGATCTTTTCCCTCAGTACCTGAGCTACCCAAGTCTTGGTGAACTTCAACACTCCTCCATCACAACCCAGAGCAAAGTTCCTATTAATTGGAACTCAAGATAAATGATGTATTTTTAATCACAGTCTATGTGACTTTCGAGAGCCTTCAGATATAATTGAGCTCTACATTCTTGCAGCTGTCCTACCATGTCCTTAAACCTCTCCTTCCTAAGGACAGTAAATTCTCTCTTGCTATTCCTTGTTTGTCTTACCAGTAAAGAAAGAAACTGAATTATTTTCCATCAACTTTTAGTGAAACACTACTGCTCTATGGATCAGATATAACTTAAAGGGGATTATTTTTAAAACTTCTTTTGATAGAGCCTTTGAAACATATGTAGAAGTGAATGAACAGTATAAAGAACCCTGATCTACCAAACAGCCAACTTCAACAGTTAACTAAGTCAACAACAATCTCGTTTTATCTTCACCTCTTGGATTACTTAAAAGCAAGTGCCCCAAATCATATAATTCATCTATAAACAATTCAATACACACTTCTAAATGATTAGGGTTCTTTATACCCTTATCAAATCAGGACATTAATAATGCCTCAGCAGTTCCATAATTATCCAGTCAGTATTCACATTGGCCCTATTCTTTCTTCTTCTTTTCTTAAAGTTGCTTTGTATGTATGAATTTCGAAACAAGTACACACATTGGTACTGCACTGACATGTTTCTGAATAGTATTTTAATCTATAGGATCACTGCCTTCTTTTATTTTTCTTGTAATTAAAAATTTTTGTTATTGTTGATGAAACCAAGTCCTTTGTCCCATATGTGTCTCATTATTAGTTTGCAACTTTGGGAGTTCCTGGGTGAAATCTGAAACTGATCCCTTTACATGGAGGGTAGGGAGAGAACAAAGGAGGAGGAAGACCACTACCTATAGGTAGGTGGCAGGCTTAATAAACAAGGAACCTTACAGAGGAGGCCTATCATGGGTGGCAGCAAGACAAGTAGATCTCCACACCTGCTTGGCAAATCTCAAAAGTTTACACAGAGGATTTAACTGGGTTGAGTCACATATACTGTCAAGATGTTCTCAGACACTGTACTTCTCAAGGCTATGTCCTTGTAGCAGCTCCCACTGTGGGAATGGTGGGCAGAATGTACATTCCAAGGGCAGGAAAGAGAGTGGGAAGCCTATGATTGGTTGGGTCGACTCAGAGTCAACTGGCAGTTACGTCTTCTGGATGACCTCCTCCAACACTCTCACTCTGGATTTTTCATCCTTGATGCCATTTATTTTCTCTATTTTCTGTATTTCAAACTCATAGACTGATTGGTTTGATCCAACTCAGATTTTATATTTTGGCCTCAAAGAGTCACAGGTAGTATTTTATATTTTCTGTTACAGAAATATTGTGTGCTTCCTTCTTTCTTTTTAAATGTTAATATTGATTAATGAGTTCAAGTGCTGTTAGCCCAATCCTCTTTAGCCTCTCTCTTACTAATTTAGGCAGTCATAGATGATCATTTTCTATGTCAATAATTTAATGAGTGGTTGCATTATGTTGATATACAATATTATACTGCTTTTCCTTTATTAGCTGGGATGCTTAATTTTTAAAAAAATTCATCAATTATTTAGTGGCAGTTTGTACAAGAATGTTAAAATGAAACCTTGAGTCTTTCCCTTTATTTCTCAGTTTTCAGAATACTTTGGTTATCCAGTATTCACCAAATGTGACTAATAAGTTTTTCATTAGGTAACATTATCAATTCATGAATTTATCATATCTTATTAATTATTAATTTCAATAATTTGTTCAGTTAGTTCCATTTGTTTGGCTGCTTAAATTGCCTATTCTAACAACAGAAGCCTTTTAAAAATTGGACCCTGAGTTCCTTTTACATGTTCCTGGTAGCTTTTGGTTGATTCCTTCATTTTGGGGGATGTTTCAGACAAAGTTTGTACATTTTTTTGCAATATATCTGGATTTAAATTTTTCTTTGAGGACCCCAATTTACTTCAATGGAAAGTACTATCTGGGATACCACAATCTGTTTGCCAAGGTGCTCACTGTTACTAGGCTCATTGTTTCTAGGCTTTTTAGGAAGGCTAAAAAATATATATGGCTTGAAAATATATATGCACTCAAAGGAGAAAATGTACACATATGTGTGTGTGTTTATGTATAATAATATATTCCATTTCCTAAGGTGAAAAAATAAAATCTTATTGCCAATATAGATACTAGAGGTGTTGAAATATTATCATGTGCTCGTGCGATATTCTTTCTCCTTTTGAACTAAATACTCTTACTATCTTCTTATAAGTCAATCTTTTGTATCTTAATTCATCCATTTGTAAAATGAGAAAAGCTATATTTCTTTTCATGTATATGATACTGTTATGATGACACATTTAGAAAATTATGGAAATGTTCCAAAAATAAAAATGCTGCAGTCAGCTTTCAATCATGAGTAGGCAGCTTGCTCTTTGTTATACCTTAGCTTTCAAAATTATTGACAATGAACTCCTAAATGATTTACTTTATTGGCAAAATTTTCTGAAGATGACCTAGAAAACAAAATGGGAGTACACAAGAGCCATAAGGCCAATTAAAAGGCAAGGAGAGTGGTTATAACAATCAAAGAAGATGCAGTCACTAACATGTTGTTTACCGGGTGCACAGGGAATAATTAAGTACCTATTGAATTCCATTGTGAAAAGGAGGATACTATTCTGTGCATTAGACTGCAGCATAAGACTCAGGACCTATAAAGACCATTTTGAACAATGGAACCATCTGTAGAGAAGTGTTTGATGACATTTGGAAGCATCTGTGATGAGATGGGTCACTCACCCAGACTTCAACTATCTCACCCTCACTGAGGTTCAGCGGAGGAACTTTGAAGCAATCTAATGAATAGGTGCTATTGACATTTTCTAAAACTAAGACGTGAGAAAAGAAAGTATCAACAAACTTCTTCAATTCATTTCAACTCAATAAACATTTTTGAAGGCTCACTAATGTGCACTGTCTATGCTGCTCTTTGCATCTCTCCTATCTATTAAATGTTCTTCTGGCTTCAGATCTGTCAGATTTATCCTTCATGCTGCTAATACAAAAATCTTTTTCAAACATACTTCTGATAGGGTCACTTCCCCACCTCAAATCCCCAGGATAAAATCCAATAACTTTAGCAAGATTCAAAATGTCATTAACAATTCCTCTTTTCTATCTCCTCTGATAGCTCTTACTTATTCCCATGACATACAAAGCTATTTATATGTCTTCTGGTGTTATACTTGTCTGACTTCTATGTGCAATGCTCATGCTTTATCTTCTTCCTGAAATGATCATTCTATCTTCATAGCTCTATATATTAATTGCCCTTTAGATAACTCACACGTTGTCTTTTACATAGTACCTCCCATGATTTTTAAGCTTGTTTAAATATTTTAGGGATCTCTCCATTAGAATGTGAGCAATTATAATGTAGTAGGCTCGGTCGTATGCTTCATTGTATAACCAACCCTTAATTCTGCAACAGTACCAGTAAAAGTAAGTTTTTAAAATGAGTGATTTACTTATTTAATGAATCCTACAATATATCAAACTGTTGCCCTTCTATCAGAGAAGTCTTTGGTATCTAAAAGGTTCATACAGAATTTCTGTTTAAAGGGGATTTGAAAGAGAACATTTCCTAGTAGAAAGCTTTATAACTGTCTGATAAGCAAACAATGAAATGTGAAGCATGAAATAGATTACACAGAGAAGTTTTATTCTTGTCAGGAAGGAGATTGATTAGCTTTCTGGATCTTCAGAATGGTAGTTCATTATTTTATTGGTTTCTAGCATAAAGGAGATACCCAAATTTAAATCCAAGTAAACAAGGATTCCATAGGCAAATACAAATTGCACTTGCATTGACAGGCATCAGTGCCTCATTGACTCAGAAGGATGCCAAGACATTATCCAGGCTGTCTTGTGGCTCATGCCACCGTAAAAGCAGAAGAATTGGGAATTCAGTGACTTTCCAAAGTCAAATATCTGAAACATGCCCCAGTTTCTAAACTCTTAAGCCACTGTGCACTTTATAATAATGAGAGCTATCACAGTATTAAATAATATCTATCACAGTAAAACACCGTTTTAGATATCATTATCTTTAAAATTTAAAAATTCATTATTGACCAGCATTTTACTTTTAGACTCAAAATTAATAAAAATTATGGTTATACTTTTTCTTTTGTACATACTCATTTAAAAACCTATTATTTTACACTGTTTTTCCAAACTGAATTATGTCTCAGCCCTCCACATATAAGCAGCTTTATAGTTCTTTATAAGAGGCAGTCTGTTTGATGGCCATGTTAAAGAAATTGCATTTGTCTTACAGCACTGAGTAAGGTGATTACATTACAAACAAAATTAATGAGGGGAAAAGGAAGCAACCAACTTTTTATATAAGAAAGTAAGGATCTGAAAGTAAACAAAGTACAAGTCGGTAAAAATATCAGAAGAAAGATGACCTGAGAAAGGTAAAAGAAAATAGAAATGAATGAAGCATTATAATGTTCAATACTGTTGATAAATATTAAGTAGAGGGTAGAAAAATGAAAGTGATATTGATATAAAAAGAAAGTATTTTTACATGTGAAGGTATTGTAAAAAATAATAGTGATTTGTCAAGGCTGATAGTTTCAAACAATATCAAATAATACTAAATATTCTCACTGGTACAAGAAGTTGTAGAATCTCTGAAGAATTTTAATACATTTTAGATTAACACTCATCTGCCCAAAATGCGATGATGCAGTCATTTGTAGGAAGAGGGCAAACCTGAAAGATCTCTCATATCAATTCTTTACTATGTAGATACAGGTAAAGGAAAGAAATCAGTATAATAATAATGTAATACAATGAGATATATAACATAATGTTTGTTCATAGGAATAATACATGCAATATAGCAAAAATGACAGTTCATTCTCACAAAGGTACATACTTATATGAAGTTATCTGTATCACCAAGCATGGACCTTTTTAAATTACATGCTTGGTGATATAAATGCTTTGATAGAAGAATAAAGCCAACAAATACATTCTCTGAGGATATCCTTTAATATTAATGACTTCCTCTTTTAACTAGTTATTGACATCATTATCTTGGTGGGGTTTTTCCCCCTCCCATTTGTAATTATGCTACACTTACAATTTAATTGTATCATGAAAATGGCTTGTAAGATTAATATTGTTTTTTATTTAGGATACTGCTGTCATGACCCTCTACTCCATTGACCTCACAAACTAATATATTTAAAGTCATGTTCTCTCTTCTATCATAGACTTTCCCTGTCTGTGAAGCACTCATACAAGGAGTGGTTAAGTAGCAATTCTCTTCCCAAGATTTCTTTGGCTGCTGGTTTGTTATAAAGCCTGCTAATTCATCTTTGCTCCCTTCCAATGAAATTTGATAGTATCTCTAATGGGAAGCAATTCCTTCTAATAGGAGAGTGTTTTACTCACTATGCTCTACTACTGGATAATGTTAAAAATCTTATTCATTTAAACTAATAATTTCCCTCTCTTTATTATATGCTGGAAAATTAATGAAAACCAGATTTAAAAAAATATTGGAGTCAATGTTATGTACTTCATAATAAATTTCCCAAATTTAATGCATAAAATATTGAGAGCCTGAGGTATACGTTAATATTATAAATTTCTTCTTGTAAAATCTATTTCATTTTTAAGACAGGTTCTAAGGTTTAGCAGATGTACAAATTCATGAATCCTCAAATGCTTAAGGTAAACTATGCAGTATAAATAGAAGAAGCTTGCATTACATTGTTAAAGGAATATAAAACACTAAAATATTTTTTTCAATGTGGATATAAAAGTTTCTCTACTTTCAGAGATATGGATTCATTAGTAGTTGTATGATTATAATATTGTTTGATTTTTCTTATGCTTATTTTACTGAATTGAAAATGGTAAAGAGTAAGTTACAAAGGTGGATTTACTGAGGCCATCATAAGAAATTTGGTGTTTTGGGAATGAGATGTTCATCACTTCAGTGGAAATGAATTAGAAATTGACTTGTTTATAAGGTTATAAACTCCTATTTTCCCCAAAATTGAGTATAATAGAGGTACTATAACTGAGATTCTTTATCTATCACAATTTAAATAATCTAATACAAAATTTGAGTATATTCATGTATATCTAGGAAATTTCTTCTACTCTTTGTTTATGTTGGATTTATCACAGTACCAGAATTTTCATGTTTATATTATTTTTTAAAGTTTTATTTATTTTAGATGGAGAGAAAGCAAGAGACAGTGAGCTACAGCATGAGTGGCAGGAGGGGCACAGGGAGAGGGAGAGAATTCTCAAGCAGACTCCCCACTAGCACAAAGCCCAACACAGGGCTTAAAATAGGACCCCGAGATCATGACCTGAGCCAAAATCAACAGCTGGACGCTCAACCGAATGAGCCACCGCGGAGCCTCATGTTTATATTATTGAAATTTTTTCCAAAGTACACTGACATTTCATTAGATGCATAATCATCACTCATTGTATACAACAGACTCGAGTCAGCTCCATCAGGACAGGGGTTTTCTGACATGTTCACTCAATGCCATATCCCCAGCACCTAGGGCAGTGCTTAGCACATAACAGGCTCAATAAGTATTTGTAGAATAAATAAAAAGTTAACAAATGAATATCAATTTACAAGCAGATTGATTTCCACATATGATTAAATTTTTCAAATCATTTTTTCTATGACAAGCAGAATACATTATTTTTACCTGAAAGAGTTCATCTTAGAAACTTGTTTGAGTTTTTTTTTAAAGATTTTATTTATTTGACAGAGACACAGCGAGAGAGGGAACACAAGCAGGGGGAGTGGGAGAGGGAGAAGCAGGCTTCCCGTGGAGCAGGGAGCCCGATGCGGGGCTCGATCCCAGGACCCTGGGATCATGACCTGAGCTGAAGGCAGACGCTTAACGACTGAGCCACCCAGGCGCCCCTTGTTTGAGTTCTAAAATCCAATATCTATAAGCATGCAAGCATATGAGACTCCAATATTAGGATCACTAATAGTTACCAATATTTAGTCAAGAGGCCTAAACAACGACTAAATCACTTTGATCCAGACCATGGAAAGAACCAATCAAGTTCTGATGTCCATCAGATCCACGAATGCTTTTATCAGAACTTTATAGTCAACTTTAAAGACAACTCCATGTGCTAAGAAACTGCTGGAACCATGATGAGAGTAGGAAATGAGATTCCCTGATCATAGAGGAAATGTCTTTTGCAATATGAAACTAAAAAAAAAAAAAAAAAAAAAAAAAAAAAGACAGAGTTGCTGCTGGACATTCCACCTTAGAGAGAGCAAGAGAGAATTACGCAGGGTTCTTGGTACTCCCATCCTCCAAGATTCTACTGACAGCTTCCGTTGACTGCATCTACCAGGAATCCAATTTTCATAGAAGTCTGGAAACTGGAGAATTTTGATATACAGAACAAAGCTGAAAAGGAACAGGGAAGAAATGAGAGCAAACAAACAAATGGACAGTATAATAGGCTTTTAGATAACAAATTTTTTTTTCTTTTTCTTACCAAGTCCTTTGTGTTTATTTTCTTTTTACTTTTAATGTACTACCATTTCAATATTGAACAAAAATGGCAATAACAGACATTCATATTTTATTTCATATTTTAAACAGAGTGACTTAAAAACTTCTCCATTAGCATGCACTATTGGGGGCACCTGGGTGACTCAGTCTGTTGAGTGTCCGACTCTTGATCTCAGCTCAGGTCTTGATCTCAGGGTCATGAGTTCAAGCCCAACATGCACTGTTGGTGGGGATGTAAATTGTTGCAGCCACTATGAGAAAAGGTATGGAGATTCCTCAAAAAATTAAAAATAAAAATACTATATGAACCAGTAATTTCACTACTGGGTATTTTTCACCCAAAGAAAACAAAACGTACTAAGTTGAAAAGATATATGCACCCTTATTTACTGCAGCATTATTTACAAAAGCCAAGGATAAAAGCAACCTAAGTGTCCATCAATAGATGAATAAAGATGTGGTGTTTGTATATATGTGTGTGTGTGTGTGTGTGTGTGTGTAATATATATACAGGTGTGTGTGTGTATAAAACTCAGCCATAAAAAAGAATGAGATCTTGACATTTGTGACAACGTGGATAGATCTAAAGAGGAGTATTATGTTAAATAAGTTAGACTGAGAAAGACAAATTCCACAGGATCTAACTTATACGCAGAACCTTAAAAACAAACAAGCAAACAAACAAGAAGCAGAAACGGACCCATAAATATGTGGAACAAATTGATATTGCTAGAGGGGAGAGGACTGGGGGATGGGCAAAATGGGTGAAGGGGAATGGGAGATACAGGTCTCCAGTTATAGAATGAATAAGTCACGGGGATGAAAGGCACACCATAGGGAATGTAGTCAATGGTATGGTAACACCATTGTACAGTGGCAGATGGCAGCTACACTTGTGGTGAGCACAGCATAACCCACAGACTTACTGAATCACTATGTTGTACACCTGAAACTAATGTAACATTATGTGTGAACTACAATTTTTTTTTAAATTTAATAATGGGGTGTGTTATAGAGTATTTTTTGTGTGTATCCTTTATGAGTTTATGTGAGTTACCTGCAATTTCTAGTTTGCTAAGAATAGTTATAATAAATGGTTACCAAATACATATATTTTTATAAGCTTTTTAACATCAATGAAAATGATTCTATAACCTTTAATTAGTAAATGTGGCAAATATATTCATATATTTCTATTGTTAAATCAACCTGGATTTTTAAGGATAAATTGTATTTATTCATGTCACTTTTTTATATACTACTGAATTTAATACCAATTACTAATATATGGTAAAAAAGTTCATCTTTGTTCATCGTTCTGTATTTTCCTTTTTGTACTCTTTTCTGGAATAGTATTAAGTTTAATGAATGAACACGATGAATTTCAGAATATTACTCTTTTCTACTGTCTAGTTTACTATAATAGTGAGAATCTGAGAATCTGGTAGAACTAGTCTATAAAATCTTCTGGTGCTAGTGTTTTCTTTTTACTACTATTTCAATTCTTTTAATAATTACATCATTATTCAGGATGTTTATTTATTCCTGACAGTACTAGTAAGTTACATTTTTCTAGTATTACTATATTTGTCTATGCTTAAATTTATTGAACAATGTTATGAATAGTAAATCCGAATTTTCTTTCTAATCATTGCTATATCTATCATTAATTCCATATGAATTCTTTCCATTTGTTTTTCCTGGATAAGCCTGAGTAGTGGTTGATGAATTTCATAGAACCAATTTTTGGCTTTTTTGATCCTCTTTATTTGTCTACTTTCCATTTTATTTATTTTCTTATTATATACTTTATAAACATCAGGGTTATATTTTGTTGTTTTTATAAGCTCATTAAAATTCAACTTTCTTCTTTTCTGATTATGCACTTAAAGCTATACACTTTCCTTTACATAAAATATTTGCTGCATCTGTCAAGATTTGAGATGTACTATTCTGTTATCTTCTGGTGCTAAAAGCTTATTTATTTTCATTATATAGAGCTCTCTAATAGATTTTCTACAACAACAGAGGTGAATCATCAGTACTCTCCAATGTGACAGCCAATAGTAATATATGGTTACTGAATACTTGAATGTGTGAAGTGGAGGTGAAAAACCAATTTTTTATTATATTTAATTAAATTTAAATAAATTAAATTAATTTATTATATTTAATTAAAATTTAAATACATGCAGCTAATGATAACCTCACTGATCAGTTAAACAATAAGAAAGAAATGAGGCATTAGCTGGTAGAAAATGGTATATAACAAAATGTTTTAAAGTAGAAAGTATACTGGAGGCATAATAATCCCTGATTTCAAACAATATTACAGAGCTATAATAATCAAAACAGTATAGTATTGAAATAAACAGATACATAGATCAATGGAACACAACAGAGAGCCCAGAAATAGACCCATGCATACATGATCAATTAATTTATGACCAAGGACCCAAGAATACACAGTGGGAAAATGATAGTCTCTTCAATAAATGGTGCTGGGAAAATTTGTCAGTCACATGCAAAAGAATGAAACTGGTCTATCTTATACTATGCATAAGAATTAGCTCAAAATGGATTAAAGATTTGAATGTAAGACCAGAAACTACAGAACTCTTAGAACAAAACATAGGCAGTCACCTCCTTGACATTGGTCTTGGAGATTATGATTTTTTTTTGAAACTAACACCAAAAGAAAGGCAATAAAAGCAAAAATAAGTAGGACTACATCAAACTAAAAAGGTTCTGCACTGTAAAGGAAATCATAAACAAAATGAAAAGGCAAACTACTGAAATGGGAGAAAGTACCGGCAAATCTTATATCTGAGAAGGAGTTAATATCAAAAATATATACAAACTCATACAACTCATTAGAAAACAACAATAACAGCAATCAATCTGAGTAGACATTTTTCCAAAGAAGACATACAGATGGCCAACAAGTACATGAAAAGATGCTCAACAATACTAATCATTAGGGAAATGCAAATCAAAACACAATGAACTATCACCACACACCTGTCAGAGTGGCCCATATATATTAAACAAAAAATAACAATTTAAAAAACAACAAAAAGAAGAAATAACAAATGTTGGCAAGGATGTGGAGAAAAGGGAACCCTTGTGCATCCCTGATAGGAATGCAAAATGGTGCAGCCACTATGGAAAACAGTATGGAGGTTTCTGAAAATATTAAAAATATAGACCTACCATATAATCCAGCAATTCCACTTCTGAGTATTTATCAGAAGAATATGAAAACACTAATTTTAAAAATGATGTATGTACTCCCCTGTTCATTTCAACATTATTTAAAAGAGCTAACATGCTGAAACATCAATATATTGCTAATATATTGCAAAAATTTTCATGAGGAGCCTAAATAATCATTTAGATAAAGCAAGAGTGAGTACACATGCAGATGTGATGATGGGATTATGTACTCTTTTCAATAATCAATCTCCCCTTCTTAATTATTAAATAATCCTTGTATTTACTGGAGTTGGACAATATTTTTAGTTTAAAACTAAATGTTACAGGCAGTCTTGCAATAGATTTTGCTAGTGAGAGTAAGCATGATTCATTGTCTGTGATCACTAAAACAAAGAATCTTCTCCCTTACCCATCCTTCTGTCTACTTCCTTAGAATGAGGAAGAGTAGGTTGAATCTCCATTAGGAATCTTGTCTCTCTAATACAGAGAACAGAAGACACTCACTATTCATTTCTAGTAAGTAGGAAGACACCAGAAGCAGACACAGACTGTCTTCCTTCAGGTATGTTTTACCTGAGAGAAAATAAACCTCTAACTTATTTATGGACTTTTCTGGTGTTTGTTAAACACAACTCTTAAAATAGACATAATTTGGAAGTGAGAGGCTGGTAGTAACACAAAGTAAAATGTGGCTGAACAAAGGTGGTGAGGAGGCATTACACAAGCATATATCCAAAATAGAGCTATATATTAAGAAATACTGCTACTACTACTACTAAGTAATATTTGGTCAAACCTTTACTTCATGTATATTTAAAAATAGACTACGTGCTTACTGAGACTTTGAAACTAAAGAAAATGATAGGAAATATTTAGAACCTTCCATAGGATGTCTCCTTTAGGCTGTTTTCAGTAAAGTTCTTCAAGAAAAAGATGAATTCATGATCAAGTTATTAAGGCTACAAGTAAAAATTAGAGGAAATACTGTTTTGATAGTAGGGATGTTCTCTGCCTATGCCCTATAACCAGAGTTCACTGAGAGTCCTATAGTTTAGAGCCCAGCATAGAGAAAAAACCCAACTGCTACTGCTCTGTAGCTCAAACTGGAGCTCTTAAAGCAGTTGTTGAAGAGAATTAATCTTAACAGAAGAGAAACTATATGCTCTAGTCTTTTTAAAGCATCTTCCACTGGTAATCCCTGCCACATATTGAGGTTGAGCTTACTCATGATGACCATATTAAAATATTTTCTTCTTAATTATAGTTTTATATGGTTTCAGGGTAACTGTCAGTGTGAGGCTTGAGAATATAAATGGAACATAATTGTCAGTAAGTAAAACACAAGAATCTTTGTGCTTAAAAAAATTATATCTAAACAAGTTCTTAGTTGCAATTAGTCACATAAGGAATTGCCCAGAAAGTAAAGGTAACCTTACAGAATTTTGAGAGTGTTTACTACAAAAATATTTAAAATGTGGCTGTCCCTGTCTACCATCCACACCTCTCCTCTCTCTTTCCCTCTCTCTCTCTCTCTCATACACACACACACACACACACACACCTTTGCATGTGACTATATGGCCCTCAGAACAACCCCAAACCCCCAAAACTCTACTAGTCTGTGAAGGGTGAAGTGTTCTGTGAAACCCCTTCTTCCTCAATACTCATCTCAGAATGAGTTACAAAGGTACTTAATAGTGAAGAAATATTTCATTTATGATAAAGAGATATATGTACAGAGGAGAACCAGAAAGTGAAAGCCTTATTCTATTACCAGGGTAAGAAATGCCAGTTAGTCCTCATAAACAGGTTTTGATCATTGTTCCGAGCCAGTGCCTGGTGTGTTTTCTGTTCTCCTCTTTTTTGATTGGGAAGGTTTGTGTGTGTGTGTGTGTGTGTGTGTGTGTGTGTGTGTGTGTGTGTGTGATTTTCCTTTATATTCTCTACTATTGTATACTGGGTGTGATGGGCCAGATATATTGTGTTGTACTTTGCATCTTCCTTCTCCTCAGGATAAAAAATCCAGATCAGATTGAAAGGACTACTCATTACTCAGAGACCTCATATTTTGAATCAAGATTTTATCATTTCTCAGACTTTGGGCTATAATCAAGTGTGAAGATTTTGACACACAGGGAATTGTTAGCTGCTAATCCAAAATCCATTGTCTCATCTTTCACGGATATAGAATGATTCTGTTATTAGTATTTCCCTGTGCCCAGTCTTCCATGAAATGGAGAGATGATAAAATATCAGTAGAGGGAATAGTGTAGGCTTCTTACAAATTCCTTTAAAGGGAATTGATTTAGCAGGAGATGTCTACCTTTCCTTTTATCCTTTCTATTTCTACTTGGAATTCAGAAGTTGTGATTAGAAATCTTGTAATCATTTGATGCCCAGAGTCAAACTTGAGAGTATAAGACATTTAATAAGACATTTATTAAGAACAGAAGAGCAGAAAAGTAAGAGAAATACAGTTCTACAATTACTAAGGAGTTGCCATGGCATCCCAGGACTTCATCCTCATAGATTTTTATAGAGGTTAAAAAAATAAAATTCAGGGTTTGGGGAGTCACATTTGTTCCAGTCACAGTTTGGGGAGGTTTTATTTCACTGGTAAAACAAAAACCATAAGGAAAGAACTGATATAAGGTTCTTTTCTTATGGTTTTTGTTTTACCAGTGAAATAAACTCTTCAGCTGGGAGTGAGTAGGACATTTGAAGGAATGAAGATTTTGAAAGAGTAGAGATATGAAATAGATTTTTAGAAGAATGGGAGAATAAATAGACTAAAATTATTTATACATATATAATATACAATACGTATATACACTATATATATAATATACATATATTAGAATATGTCAAGCAGCACTAAAGATCATCTGAGTGGATGACCTTTATGTGGAATTTATGAAAGAAAACAAAGAAACAAAGAAAAAATTGATGAACAAAAAAGAGAGTCTTAAATAGAGCAAATAAACTGATGATTAGCAGAGAGGAGGTGGATAGGGGATGAATGAAATAGGTGAAGGGGATTAAGAGTATAGTAATCATGATGAGCACTGAGTAATATATTGAATTGTTGAATCACTATATTGTACATATGAAACTAACATAACATTATATATAACTTATGCTGGAATTAATTTTTTTAATTAAAAATATTGTGAAAAGTATAGGTTTAATTTCTTCTACAAGAAAAAGAAGTGTAAAAATATTTAATTTAGAGTAAAGCAGAAGTGTACTTTTTAAGAAACACAGGTTAGTCAACTGTGAGTACAGCATTTAACTAGACTGAAGACATCTTTAAAAAAAACAAATTTTCAGGATCTTGTTGCATAGGTAAGTGACTGTTACAAGGAACGAGCTTGAACTCTCTAAAGTGTTAAGTTGCTAAAATACAAACAAACAAACAAAACAGGCCAATGCCACTGTACTAGGAAGAAGTCTGATATTGGCTATATTTATTGGTTAAGTATTTTTTTAACCACATGACTGAAATTCAACATTTACTGATTTAATATAAGCATATTTCTAATATAAGGAGCACTTCTGAAAAAGCTCCTCAAAAATCAGGTTTTGAAAAATGTCCTAAAATTATTAAATCTAAAAAAAAATATCCATCCAAAGCAGAAACACTCACCTTTATATACTTGGTTGAGAGTGTTTTCTGAATAGAGGAGGAAAAATGAAATAATACCAAAATATGAATTGATTTTACTGACAATAGCTAAAATTCTAAGAATGTCTCACTCTGTAAAGTGGATGAACGAAGTAGTATCTATAAATAAGCAGGAAATATTTGGGTAAAAACTCCCTGAAGTGAAAAATAGGGAGTTGAATTAATATCTGAAATGACATTCATTGGCAGTAATTGTTTTAATTATCATTGCTCTTATTACTTAAAATTTAAGATCACTAAGGATTAATAAGACATCATTCAAATTTGTTCCAGATTTTGATAGGAACTCGACTTACTGGGTAAATATTATGCTTGAAATTACACATCTTATTTAGTCAGAGTAAGTCAAACCCTTACATGATGTATTTGAGATAAGGATATAGAGAAGACTTGGTAATAACCCATGAGGTTGATGTTGAGTACATAAATTTCAGGCATCTGTAGTGTAGAAGAAAATACCCATGATTCAGAGTTTTGTAATTTAGAAAATAAACTGAGACCTAGTTTTACAGTTGGTCTCATTTAATTTTGCCAATAAAATAAGTTAAATGTAAACAAAATTGATAAACTTGCTTGCAGCCAGACTCATCAAGAAAAAAAAAATAGAGAAAAAGTGTAAATAAAATCAGAAACAAAAGAGAAAATTGAATGAGATCACAAAAAAAACAAAATTATAAGAGAATACTAGAAAAAATTATTTGCTAACAAATTTGATAACCTAGAATAAATGAATAAATTCCTAGAAATATACAATCTTCCAAAACTAAATCAGGAAGAAACAAAAAAATCTGAACAGAACAATTATTTGTACCAAAACTGAATCAGTAACCAAAAAACTGCCAAAAAAGTCCACAACTACATGGATTTACAGGTGAAATCTACCAAACATTTAAAGAAGAGTTAATACCTATTCACCACAAACTATTCCAAAAAATATAAGAGGAAGGAAAGTTTCCAAATAGACTCTATGAGGCCAGCATTACCTTGATACCAAAACCGGACAAGGACACCAGAAAAAGAGAACACTACAGGCCAATATCCCTGATAATTACAGATGCAAGAATCCTCAATAAAATATTAGCAAACCACATTCAACAAAACATTAAAAGGATCATTCACACATTCAAGTGGGATTTATTCCAGAGTTGCAAGAATGTTTCAACATTTGCAAATCAATCAATGTGATGAACCACATCAATAAAAGGAAGGAACAAAATCATATGATTATCTCAATAGATGCAGAAAAACATTTGAGAAAATCTAATATCCATTCATGATAAAAATACTTAATAAAGTGGGTTTAGAGGAAGCATGCCTCATCATAATAAAAGCCATATATAAAAAAACTCACAGTTAACATCATACTCAGTGGTGAAAAACTGGGAGCTTTTCCTCTAAGATCAGGAACAAGACAAAGATGTTCACTCTTGCCACTTTTATTTAACATAGTACAGGAAGTCCTAGCCACAGCAATCAGACAAGGAAAAGAAATGAATCTTCCATATTGGTAAAGAAGAAGATAATGATATTATTTGCAGATAACATGATATTATAGATAACATGATATTATAAATAGAAAACTTTACAGACTCCACAAAACAACTGCTAGAAATAATAAATGAATCCAGGAAACCTGCAGGATACAAAATTAATACACAAAAATCATTAGTGTTTATATACAATAATAGTGAAGTAGCAGAAAAAGAAATCAAGAAAACTCAAAATACTGTTGCATCAAAAACAAACAAACAAACAAACAAACAGAAAACCACCTAGGAATAAACTTAACCAAAGATGTAAAAGACTTGTATTCTGAAAACTCTAAAACATTGATGATTAATGAAAGAAACTGAAAATAAAACAAACAGAAAGATAGTCCATGCACATGGATTGGAAGAATTAATATTGTTAAAATGTCTATACTAGCCAAAGCAATTTATGATTCAATACAATCCCTATCAAAATACCAACAATGAAACTAGAACAAATAATACTAAAATGTGTATAGAACCACAAAAGTTCCTAGATACCAAAACAATCTTGAGAAAGAAGAACAAAGCCAGAGGTATCACGGTGTTGGCTTTCAAGATATACTACAAAGTTATGGTAATTAAGAACAGTATGGTTCTGGTACATAAATAGACACATAGATCAATAGAATACATAGCACAGAAATTGACCCATCCTTATGTGGTCAATTAGTCTACGACCCAGGAGGCAAGAATGCACAATGAGGAAAAGACAGTCTCTTCGATAAATGATGTTGGGAAAACTGGACAGCTACATGCAAAAGAATGAAACTGGAGTACTTTCTATAACCATACACAAAAGTAAACTCCAAAAGTGAAACCTGAAGCCATAAAAATCCTAGAATAAAACATAGGAAGTAATTTCTTTGACGTCAGCCATAAGATACGTTTTTTTATATGTCTCCTGAGGCAAGGGAAACAAAAGCAAAAATAAACTATTGGGACTACATCAAAATAAAAAGCTTTTGCACAGCAAAGGAAAACATCAATAAAACAGAAAGGCAACCTACCGCATGGGAGAAAATATTTGCAAATGACATTTCTACTAAGAAGTTAATATCCAAAATATATAAAGAACTTACACAACTCAATCGAAATATCTATTGATACATAAATGGATAAGGAAGATGTAAGATATGTAAAATGGAGTATTACATAGCTGTAAAAAACAATGAGATCTTGCCATTTATGACAAAACGGAAGGACACAGAGGGTATTATAATAAGTGAAATAAATCAGACTGAGAAAGACAAATACCTTATTAGTTCACACATATATGGACTCTAAAAAACAAATGAATAAACAACCAACCAAAAGCAGAATCAGATCTGTGAATACAGAGAACAAACCGATGGTTGTCAGGGAGAAGGGGATGGAGAAAGGGAGTGGGAGATACAGGCTTCCAGTTATGGAATGACAAAGTTGTGAGAATAAATGGTACAGCATAGGGAATATAATTGGTGATACTGTAATAGCACTCTATGTACAGTTGTGGTAAGCATAGCATTAACAATCACAACCCAGTACACGGAAAACTAATGTAACATTGTGTGGCAACTATACTCAAATAATTTTTTAAATAATTTTAATGTATTTTTATTGCATACCCACACAAATTCATATATGCATTATCACAATAAATATCATTTAATAATGGAATGATGTATAACTCCATGAAAGTAAAAAAGGCAACATTTAAAAATGTAGGACATACCTTTAGGTGTATGAAACTTCCCTTTCATTGTACTTGCTTTTCCCATTTTATTCTGGATATATAAATCCTTTACATGACCAGGTATAATCTTGTACATATAAGATTAGCAACGGAGATCCACTGGCAGAGTGGACAGAATTTAGGATAGGGTCAGAAGACCAAATTTGAGGTAAGCCTCAGGTATTTACTAATTTTCCTGGGAGGGCTGTTAACATTTAAAGCTACCATTTTCTTTTCTGTTAAACAGGAAAAAAAAAGTATTCTTAATTCAAAAAACTATATAAAATGAATATTTCTATGGAAAAACATACTGTGAAACATACACTTAATAACTAGTTACTACTTTTCCCTCAATAGTGTTTATAATGGATAAATGCCAGTGTAGAAGAAACTCTCCAGTGCTAAAGAATCTTAGGGTGCTACCTTTAGCCTGGCATATTATGGATAGCATTGTTACTAGAAAGGACAATGCAATGAGACTTGACTTAAATTAATTGTTCACATATGGTTCTTGATTTCTTATTCAGTATTATGTGTTCTGGATCTCTACTCCACGGAAAACAGTTCAAAGCTGATTTATAAAGGTTTTATTTAAAAAAAATTAAAGATTTTATTTATTTATTTGAGAGAGAGACAGATAGCAAGAGCAGTGGGGGGAAGGACAAGCAGACTCCCTCCTAGGTGGGAAACCCGAGTTGGGGCTTGATCCCAGGACTCTGAGATCATGACCTGAGCCGAAGTCAGATGATTAACCGACTGAGCCACTCAGGTGCCCCATACAAGTTTTATAAACCTAAAATTGGGCAAAATTACCAATTTTCTGAGGACCATTGGTATATTTTTGGAAATAATAACAAAAATGTATTTATAAGATTTTTCTAATTATAGAAAAACGTAAAAAAATTACTAGATGTTGACACAATTTACATTTGTGTCAAATTGTTCTGATATAAAACAAAAATAAATTCATTAGATGAAAAAAGAGGAAAAATAAAGTGAAGTAATAAACGAGGCATATTTTAAGGATATATATTGAATACTATACCCTCACAATAGAATATATATTTAATACATTTTCTTGCCAAATACTCAGGAAACATATAAACCATAGAATAATTCTAAGGTGCCAAAGCTCAGTATTTGTAAATACAAAAATGTGGAATTAATGTAGACAGTAGTCTGATTACAAAATACTGTACTTTTCCAAAATACACAGAAAATTTACAGGGCAAATCTACCAAAACTTCAAAACTCAGAAAATTCCAATGTTACTTAAACTGTTTTTAAAGTAGGGCACCTGGGTGGCTCAGTCATTGGGCATCTGCCTTCAGCTTGGGTCATGATCCCAGGGTCCTGGGATCGAGCCCCGCATCAGGATCCTTGCTCTGCTGGGAAGTCTACTTCTCCCTCTTCCGTTCCCCCTGCTTGTGTTCCCTCTCTCACTATGTCTCTCTCTGTCAAATAAATAAAATCTTTAAAAAAAATTGTTTTTAAAGTAGTGAAAAAGAAGAAAAAGTCCAAATATATTTTATTAGGTCAGTCAGTATGAGACAGATACCAGAACTTCATAAATGTGGGGCAGAAGGGTGCCAGAGATGTCCCCTTGCTTTGACAATATAATTCTAAAAGCAGAATTAATTAGTAATCAGAATCTATCAGCTTATTGAAGAATACTGTCGAATAAGATTAGTATATTCCAGAAATACAAGATATACTCTATTATACTAGATGATCTATTAATATAACACATATTTTATACAGTTATTAAGCAGAAAAAAACATGATAATTTTCATAGATGTTGAAAAAAGAATTTTTTAAAAATTCAGTACCTATACTTCATTTTAAATTTTTTATATTTTTTTAAAGATTTTATTTATTTGAGCGAGACAGAGAGTGAGTGAGAGAGAGAGCATAAGTAGTGGGGGAGGGAGTCAGAAGGAGAAGCAGACTCCCTGCTCAGCAGGGACCCCAATATGGGGCTTGATCCCAGCATCTTGGGATCAAGACCTGAGCTGAAGGCAGACACTTAACCAACTGAGCCACCCAGGTGCCCCTATACTTCAGTTTTTAAAAAATTCAGTAAAATTAGAATAGTGATACTATCCAGTGATACTATCTTAACAAGCCATAGGCACAGTTAGATAATCAGATCTTTTATACTAAGAAAAAAAGTATTCTTACTGAAATCAGAAACAAAAAACGATGCCCATTAACTCCATCACTTTTTAGCATTATCTCTAGATATGATTCAATGCAATAAGATGAAACTAAAGATATAAATGATGAATACTGATTTTCCATGATGGTGGAAGAGTAGGAGACCTTAGTTTTGTCTGGTCCCAGGACTTCAGCTAGATAGCTATCAAATCATTCTGAACATGTCGAAACTCAATGGGAAATCTAAGAAAAGAATTGCTGCCTCTCTACAAATAGAAAAGCGACCACTTTCTATAAGGTAGGGAGTACAGAAAAGTGAATCTGAGGTGATATATGGGAAGATAAACTGCAGGTGGAGGGAGCCTCTGTAAGCTGGCTCCTGGAGAGTGATATAACAGCGGAGCACAAAATCAGAACTTTTAGAAGTCTGCTCTAGGGACAAACATCCCTGCCTGAAAGGTGCTCAGGTGGTGAAGCAGGCTAGAGTCCTAGGTGGGACAGTGTGGTCTCAGGATCCCAAGGGTCACAGAAAGAACAGGGGTGTCTGAGTGTGGCAGAGTTCCCAGGCACTGGAGTGGGGAAGCTGGCTGCAATCAGTGAGCCCATGAGGGGGCTTTCAGCTCAGTGTTGCCATAAACCATGAACCATAGCATGGTTGGGTAACTGCTCCCTGAGGAGGGGCCCAGCCAGCAGCAGAACCAAGGCAAAAATCTCCCTCCCTCCCCTGGAAGGAGGGGCACAGGTGCACGCCACAGGACTTTGCAGGGTTTGGAGACTTAAAGCAGGGTTGTGTGCCTGATATAGAAATGTTTGGTCACAGGTGGGGTTAACACGGAGTGAGGCTGGAGACCAGGGAAAAAGGAAACTCTTCTGAGGGTGCACTGAGGACTGGGGGCCTAAGGTTTTGGCTCCAGGGCTGGAGATTAGGAGGCTGTCATTTTCATTCTTATCCTCTAAAGTGGCATGGAAAGCCTTCAGGGAAAAAAAGCCACATAGAGCCATCGGAAGCTGCTAAGTTAGCCTGGCCCGCTGGCAAGGGCAGCGCAATTCCACACATGTCACAGACAGCTGAGAATCAGCACAACAAGCCCCTCCCACAGAAGATCAGCAAGAATATCTGGCTAAGACCAAGTTTACCAATCACACAGAACTGTAGAACTCCAGTGCTAGGGTAAAATAGTAAATAGAACCTATGGCTTTTTTTTTCATGATTCTTTAGTCTTTCAATTTTAATTTATTTCTCTTTCCTTTTCAACAAATTTCTTGTTTTTTCAATAAGTCTTTTTTAATTTTTATTTTAACAGTGACATTCTAACTTTGTGTTTAATTTTATTTTTGTATATATATAAGTTTTCTTTCTTTACAATTTTGTGATGCAGTTTCTTCTAACAGACTAAAATACACTGAAAATCTAGTGTATTGCTCTGTTTTTTTCACCTGTTTATATTCTTTCTTTAATTTTCATTTTTAGTTATATTCTATCCATATTATTTTTCTTTTTGTAAATATATAAGTTTTTCTTTCTTTACAATTTTGGGATCTAGTTTTCTAACAAACAGATCAAAATACACACAGGATCCAGTGTTTTGCTTTGTTCTGTTCACCTGTCTCATTATATTTTCTCTTTTTAAAATTTTTTTTTTCTGTTTCGGGTCTCTTCTGATTTGTTTAGTTTATATTTCTTTGGGATCATTGTTGCCATTTTAGTATTTTGTTCCCTCATTCATCTATTCTTCTCTAGATAGATGACAAGATGGAAAAACTCACCTCAGGAAAGAGTACAAGAGGCAGTACTGATTGACAGGGACTTAATCAGTATGGACATAAGTAAGATGTTGGAACTACAGTTTAGAATAACGATTATGAAGACGCTAGCTGGCTTGAAAAAATCATAGAAGACACTACAGAATCCCTTTCTGGAGAAATAAAAGAACCAAAATCTAATCCGGTCAAAATCTAAAAGGCTATTAATGAGGTGCAATCAAAAGCAAGGCTCTAACTGCTAGGATAAATGAGGCAGAAGAGAGAATTAGTGACATAGAAGACAAAATGATGAAAAATAAAGAAGCTGAGAAAAAGATAAACAACTACTGAATCACAAGGGGATAATTTGGTAGATAAGTGATACCATAAAGTGAAACAACATTAGAATAATTGGGATCCCATAAAAAGAGAAAAGAGAGAGAGTGACAGAAGGTATACTGGAGCAAATTATAGCTAAAAACTTCCCTAATCTGGGGAAGGAAACAGGCATTCAAGTCCAGGAGGCACAGAGAACCTCCCTCAAAATCAATAAAAATAGGTCAAAACCTTGATATATAATAGTAAAGCTTGCAAATCGCAGAGACAAAAAAAAAAAAAATCCTGAAAGCAGCTCAGGGATAAGAGGTCCTTAACCTACAGGGTAGAAACATTAGACTGGCAGAAGACCTAGCCACACAGACCTGGTAGGCCAGAAAAGAATGGCGTGATATATTCAGGTTACTAAATGAGAAAAAAAATGCAGTCAAGAATACTCTACCAACCTAGGATGCCATTCAAAATAGAAGGAGTGATAAAACCTTTCCAGGACAAACAAAAACTATAAGAATTTGTGATCACTAAACTAGCCCTACAAGAAATATTAAAGGGGATCCTTTAAACAAAGAGAGAGCCCATAAGTGACAAAGACCAGAAAGGAACAGAGACAACATTCAGAAAAAGCAACTTTACAGGTAATACAATGGCATTAGATTCATATTTTTCAATAGTTACTCTGAATGTAAATGGGCTAAATGCCACAATCAAAAGACACAGGGTATCAGATTGGATAAAAAGCAAGACCCATTGATAGTCTGTCTGCAAGAGACTCATTTTAGACCCCAAAACACCTCCAGATTTAAAGTGAAGAGTGGAAAATGATTTATCATACTAATGGACATTGAAAGAAAGATGGGGTAGCAATCCTTACATCAGACAAATTAGATTTTAAACCAGAGTGTAATAAGAGATGAGGAAGGATACTATATCATAACTAAAGTGCCTATCCAACAAGAAGATCGAACAATTAAAAATATTTATGCCCCTAACATGGGAGCAGCCAGTTATATAAATCATTTAATAATAAAATTAAAGAAACACACTGATAATAATACAATAATAGTAGGGAATCTTAACACTTTGCTCACTGCAATGGACAGATCATCTAAGCAGAAGATCAACAAGGAAACAAGGGCTTTGAATGACACACAGTACAAGATGGACTTCCCAGATATATTAAGAGTATTCCATCCTAAAGCAACAGAATACACATTCTTCTTGAGTGCATATGAAACACTGTACAGAATAGATCACATACCGGTCACAAATCAGATCTCATCTAGTACCAAAAGATTGGAATCATTTCCTGCGTATTTTCAGACCACAATCTTTGAAACTTGAACTTGATCTACAAGAAGAAATTTGGAAAGAACTCAAATACATTGAGGTTAAAAAGCATCCCACTAAAGAATGGGTGTGTCAACCAGGAAATTAAAGAAGAATTTAATAAATTAATGGAAACAAATGAAAATGTAAACAACTGTTCAAAATCTTTGGGATGCAGCAAAGGCAGTCCTAAGAGGGAAGTATATAGCAATACAAGCCTTTCTCAAGAAACAAGAAAAGTCTCAAATACACTACCTATCCTTACACCTAAAGGAGCTGGAGAAAGAACAGCAATTAAAGCTTAAACCTGGCAGGAAAAGAGAAATAATAAAGATCAGAGCAGAAATCAATGAAATAGAAACCAAAAGAACAATAGAGCAAATCAATGAAACTAGGAGCTGATTCTTTGAAAGAATTAGTAAGATTGATAAACCCCTGGCCAGACTGATCAAAAAGAAAAGAGAAAGGGCCTAAATAAATTAAATCATGAATGAAAGAGATCACAATCAACACCAAAGAAATACTAAAAATTGTAAGAACATATTATGAGCAACTATATGCCAACAAATTAGGCAATCTGGAAGAAATGGATGCATTCCTAGACATGTATAAACTGAGAACTTTCCCCCTAAGGTCTGGAACATGACAGGGATGTCCACTATCACCACTGTTGTTCAACATAGTACTAGAAGTCCTAGCCTCAGCAATCAGACAACAAAAGAGATAAAACACAACTGAATCAGCAGAGAAGAAAACTAACTCTCACTTTTCACAGATGACATGATACTCTGTGGAAAACCCAAAAGACTCCACCCCAAAATTGGTAGAACTCATACAGGAATTCAGCAATGTGCCAGGGTATAAAATCAATGCACAGAAATCAGTTGTATTTCTACACACTAACAATGAGACAGAAGAAACAGAAATTAAGGAGTCAATCTCATTTACTATTGCACCAAAACCCGTAAGACACCTAGGAATAAACTTAACCAAAGAGGAAAAGGATCTGAACTCAGAAAATTATAGACACTCATGAAAGAAATTGAAGAAGACACAAAGAAGTGGAAAAACATTCTGTACTCATGGCCTGGAAGAATAAATATTGTTATAATGTCTATGCTATCTAAAGCAAGCTATACATCCAATCCAATCTTTGTCAAAATACAATCAGCTTTTTTCACAGAGCTGGAACAAGCAATCCTAAAGTTTGTATGGAACCAGAAAAGACCCTGAATAGCCAAAGAGATGTTGAAAAAGAAAACCAAAGCTGGTGGCATCACAATGCCAGACTTCAAGCTCTATTACAAAGCCATAATCAAGACAATATGGTATTGGTACCAAAACAGAACAGAGACCACAACAATGGACCCTCAACCCTATGGTCAACTAATCTTCTACAAAGCAGGAACAAATATCCAATGGAAAAAAGCTCTCTTCAACAAATGGTTTTGGGAAAATTGGACCATGCACTTCTGCATTCACATGCAGAAGAATGAAACTGGACCATTTTCTTGCCCATACACAAAAACAGCCTCAAAATGGGTCAACAATCTAAACGTGAGACAGGAATCCATCAAAATCCTAGAGGAGGGGTGCCTGGGTAGCTTAGTCAGTTGAGCGTCCGACTCTTGATTTTGGTTCAGGTCATGATCTCAGGGTTGTGAAACCGATCCCTGTGTCTAGCTCCACAGTTAGCCAGAGTCTGTTTGGGATTCTCTCTCTCCTCTTTCTGCCCCTCCTGCCGCTTGCATGCTCACACACACATTCTCTCTCCCTCCCTTTCTCTCTGTCTCTCAAATAAACAAATAAAATCTTTAAAAAATAAAATCCTAGAGAACACAAGCAGTAACCTCTGTGACCTCAGCTGCAGCAACTTCTTGCTAGACACCTCTCCAAAGGCAAGGTTAACAAAGGAAAAAATAAACTATTAACACTTCACAAAGATAAAAACTTATGTACATCAAAAAAAATAGTCAACAAAATCAAAAGACAACCAATACAGGGAGAAGATATTTGCAAATGTCTTATCAGATAAAGGGCTAGTATCCAAAATCTATAAAGAAGTTATCAAACTCAACACCCAAAGAACAAATAATCCAATCATGAAATGGGCAGAAGACACAAACAGACATTTCTCCAAAGAAGACATACAAATAGACATCAGACACATGAAAAATTGCTCAGCATCTCTTGGCATCAGGGAAATACAAATCCAAACCACAATGAGATACCACCTCACAGCAGTCAGAATGGCTAAAATTAACAAGTCAGGAATCAACAGATTTTGGCAAGGATGCAGAGAAAGGGGAACCCTCTTACACTGTTGGTGGGAATGCAAGCTGGTGCAGCCACTCTGGAACACAGTATGGAGGTTCCTCAAGATGTTGAAAATAGAGCTACCCTACAACCCAGCAATTGCACTATGTATTTACCCCAAAGATACAAATGTAGTGATCTGAAGGGGCTCCTGCACCCCAGTGTTTATAGCAGCAATGTCCATAATAGTCAAACTATGGAAGGAGCTTGGATGTCCGTCGACAGGTGAATGAATAAAGAAGATGTCGTATATATTCAATGGAATACTACTCAGCCATCAAAAAAAATGAAATCTTGCCATTTGCAATAATGTGGATGTAATTAGAGGGTATTATGCTAAGCAAAATAAATCAATCAGAGAAACACAATTATCATATGGTCTCACTCACATGTGGAATTTAAGAACTAAAATAGAGGATCATGGGCGGAGGGAGAGGAAAAGTAAAACAAGACAAAATCAGAGAAGGAGACAAACCATAAGAGAGTCTTAATCAAAGGAAAAAACAGGGTTGCTGGAGGGGAGGGAAGTGGAGGGATGGGGGACCTGGGTGATGGACATCAAGGAGGGCACATGATGTAATGAGCTCCGGGTATTACATAAGACTGATGAATCACTGATCTCTACTTCTGAATCTAATAATATACTATATGTTACTTAATTGAATTTAAATAAAAATGATGAATATTTGAAAGGAAAAATAAAAACTACTCCTCGTATAGAGGCTATGCATATGTATTCAATTAACCCAGGCAAGTTAATTAAAAAGTACTACAAAGAAAATTACAACCAGCATATGAAATTGTTGCCTGGAAATCATCAACATTCATGTATAAAAAACAACCACTTAAAATTCATAAAAGTAGAGAAGAATCCATTTATTACAGTTTGGGCACACACACAAATACACACATATAGTAATAAGATAAATAAAGATAAAGTTAACAAAAAAGAAAGTACAAAACCTGCATTAGGGAAAATGTAAACATACATGAAGAAAAAAATGTATATTTTAAAAATAAAAATTAATTAATGGTACTAAGAATATCCACTGGCTATAAAGTTGTCAATTTTCATTAGAGTTTTTGATAATTTAATATGCACCATATTTTTTATACTAAAGATGCTCATTCTAAAATTCAGATAGAAAAATAATCAAAACTAGCCAAGAAAACTCTGAAAAGGAAAAACAATAAATCAAGACTAGCTCTACAAGTTACCTGAAATATTACAAATCCTCAATAGAATAATGTGGTACAATCCTGTGGATAGTTAGACCAATGGTTCAAAGGGAGTATCCAAAAATGTATGCAAACCACACAGAATTAATATATAATAAAAGTGGCATTTCAAGTTAATAATGGAAAAATAAATTCTTTAATCAACTGTGTTTGATAACTAGTTATTTGGGGGAAAAAAAAAGATGATGTGCATCCATCCCTCACACTGTATATCAGGACAAATTATGAGCTGATACTCAGGGTTTTAAATGTAACAAGACTAAATTGTAAAAGAAATGAGAAAGAATTTGACTTTTAATTTTTTTTTCAAAGACATATTTATATGAGCGAGAGAAAGTGCAAGCAAGAAGAGGGCAGAGGGAAAGAATTCCAAGCAGACTCCCCATGTAGCACGGAGACCAAGGCAGGCTGATCCCACTACCTAGAGACCGTGACTCTGAGATTATGACCTGAGCAAAAACCAAGAGTTGGATACTCCACCGACTGAGCCACCTAGTCGCCCCTTGACTTTTAATCTTTAAGTGAAGGGCTTTCCATCTTTAATTGTGAACTGAGTTTTGACTTTTAATATTAAAATGAAGGATTTTCGGGTGCCTGGGTGGCTCAGTTGGTTAAGCGACTGCCTTCGGCTCAGGTCAGTCCCACATCGGGCTTCCTGCTCAGCGGGGAGTCTGCTTCTCCCTCTGACCCTCTTCCCTCTCGTGCTTTCTGTCATTCTCTCTCTCTCTCAAATAAATAAATAAAAATAAAAATAAATCTTTATAAAAAATAAATAAAATGAAGGATTTTCTATTTATCAAGAAAAATTCCAAATCCATATTGAAATTGTAATAATATATGTATTTGAAAAATATCTGTATGCTTAAATAATACATAAAGTCAAAATACAAATGACACACTAGGAAATATTATAGCATCAATGATGAACTACTCAATTATGTCCAGAATCACTATAATTTGAGAAGAAAAAATACCTATAAGCAACAAAAATGGTGTCAAAGGCTTAAATTTACACAGAAAATGTTATTGCTTCAAATTATTTCTAATCACATTCATAAGAAATATGCACTTTTAAAGTGCATTAAGATATTGGTTTTCAGCCCTGTGACTGATAAAAATCCAAGAGTTTGTCAATATTCATTTGGTGCAGCTACAGGAAAATCTGCTTTCTAGTGCATTACAGGTGAGACTGCAAATTGGCTAAAATGCTTATGGAGGATAATCTGGCTGTATCTATCATCATGAAATGATCTATGCTTGGTCCTCCCACAAACACTTTGGGGAATTTCCCTTTAGGCATTTATGCAGATATAGAAAATTATATATATACAAAGTTGTTTATCATAGAATTGTTGGTAACAGCAAAAACTGAAAAAAAAGGCCTATTTACAGAGGACTGGTTCACAATACAATATGCCAACACAAATGACTATTATGTATCTATGAGAAACACCAAAAGAAAAAATATTAATGAATAAATTGCCTATGTACTGATATTTTCAATAGAAAAGTACAACCTGCTATGTAAATTTTATAGTATGCTTTATTTATGTAAGGGATGAAGAACACATAATCATATTTTTTAAAGATTTTATTTATTTATTTGACAGACAGAAAGAGGGAGAGTGGGAGCAAAAGCAAGAGGAGCAGCAGGCCAAGGGGGAGGGAGAAGCAGGCTCTCTGCTCAGCAGGGAAGTGGGGCTCGAACCCAGGACCCTGGCATCATGACCTAAGCTGAAGGCAGATGCTTAACCGACTGAGCCACCCAGGTGCCCATAATTGTATTTTGTAGCAAATTGCTGGAATAACAAAAAAGAAATAAAATTGGTTACACAGGGGGAAGGACTAAAATGGAGGGAAAATAAGAGAGGAAAAGGGGCGAGATCAAAACTTTTCCAAGTATAGCTTTGTGTATTGTTCTAAGATTAGGACCAAGTGAATATACTGTCTATAAACTTAAAATGTCATGGTTCATTAATTTTTTTAAATTGACTCTCTATCTTCCTGATTTAGTTTTTGCTGATATAATTTTAGCCCATTCTTACTGTTCTGAACATACTGAAAAATATACTATTACCTGAGAATTGTTTTAAAATAACTCAAATACTGAAAATAGGTTTTTTCTTTTTAAAGACTTTATTTTTGACAGAGAGAGAGAGAGAGAGTGTACAAGCAGGGGAAGCAGCAGGCAGAGGGAGAGGGAGAATCAGGCTTCCCCTGGAGCAGGGAGCCCGATGCGGGGCTCCATCCCAGGACCCTGGGATCATGACCTGAGCCGAAGGCAGACGCTTAACTGTCTGAGCCAATCAGGCGCCCTGACAAAAGGTTTTTTTCTGCATATTCTCATTTCAATAAAAAGCAGTTTTTAAAAATATTTTCCTGGAAATGCATTTATTCCATAATATATTAAAATTATATAATGTTTATTCTATAATTTAAAATTCTAGGGGTGCCTGGGTGGCTCAGTTGGGTAAGCAGCCAACTCCTGATTTTGGCTCAGGTCATATCAGGATCCTGAGATTAAGCCTCCACACTGTTTGGAGTCTGCTTAAGATTTTTTCCCTCTACCTCTGTCCCTTCCCTCCATGCACTCTCTCTCTCTAACAGGAAATAATAAAATAAGATTCTAAAATAATGCATCATATATTATCACATTAAATGTGCCTCCCAATAAGAATTTGACAATAATTAATAGGATTTCATGCCATATCAATTTGGTAGATTAAAGGTAGTATTTTTTCATTGGTAAGGGCATACATTTCTTGCCAGCATGTGGTAAAACTGTTCCTTCAGGCCAGTATATTACTAAATATTACTTTATTTATTTATTGAAGATTTTAATTGTTTGACAGAGAGAGAGAGACAGCAAGAAAGGGAACACAAGCAGGGGGAGTGGGAGAGGGAGAAGCAGGCTTCCCACCGAGCAGGGAGCCTGATGTGGGGCTCAATCCCAGGACCCTGGGATCATGACCTGAGCTGAAGGCAGACGCTTAACAACTGAGCCACCCAGGCTCCCCAGAATTTTATTTTAAAATGCCAATTTGTATTGCATTAGTAAGCAGTGAACCGACAGTGAGATCAAGCTCATTAAATTACAATTGTTTCTGAGATGGCATTAAAACATTTATGAATGAACTATTCATTGCAATTCAGGTCATTAATAAAATGTTTGGGAAAATAAAACTTTAATTGCCCACATTTTCTACAATGTATCTAATCTTTTGATAATGCATTCATACCATGTCAATATAATAGTTATATTACATTGAAAAAAGACATTTAAAAGGCCAAGTCCTAGATAAAGAGGTAGAAATTAGAATTTACTATTATTATTTTTCTGAAAAAGAACAATATTCCTAGTTTAGAAAACTATAAAAATAGAAACAAAAATAAAAACAATTGTTATTATGTAAACATTATAAAATCTATATAGCAATGAAGTCAAATATTCTATTCATTTATTTTTCTTCAGAATATAAAGCATATAATAACCTTCTGCATTTAGAAATCAGAGTATACAGTAATCATGAGTTTGTTTTCTAAAAGAAATTAAACAACAATTCAGTTCAAAAAAAGATGAGAATTAGAATAAAGCCTGAAGACTGGAAAATGCATGATAAAAGTCCAGGTTTAGAAGTTTTAAAATCTAACTATTTCATGAAGACCAAGCATACTGAGAATCAAGTTTTCAAAAGATAAGTTTTAGCAGCTGATGGCACAGAAATGATGATATAATTACTGAAAATGTCATGGTTAAAGGAGGACAGTTAGCAGGAACACTAAGAATGACAACTTTATTGTCTATTATAATAGAGAGTCAATGTCAGCAACACAAAATTTCCATAGGAATTAAAAAGATTACTTTAAAAATATTAATTTTTACATGAAATTTGCTTTGTTTTTGGGATTAATGTAGGAATTGGAATTAATTATACATTCAAGGAAATTGCAACAGTGGTGTGTGTGTGTGTGTGTGTGTGTGTGTGTGTGTGTGTGTGGATATGTGTTTGTATGGAAATGAACAGGTAATCCTATATTTTCATAAAAATGCAAATAGCAAAATCAATATGAAAAGAAGAAACAAAGATGAATGAATACCAAATATCAATACCTGGAAATAAACCTATAGTTGTTAAGTCTGAGCAGTATAAAAATATATACAAAAAACAGAAAAATAGTCTATTTTTTAATTTTTCAAGGTTTCATCCTCTCTTCACTTATTTTACATTTAAATTATAACCTGAACAGTTTTTTGACTAAAAGATTATGTTTAAGTGTGCCATCTAATTAAAAGTCATATTTTTTTTTCTGAATGTGCCTTGATTTTGTTTTAAAAATGAAGTATATTTACACTCAGTATATAAATCTACCATGAAAGAGACTGTCAGCACTTTTAAGACATCATTCTAAGACTCTTAACTGTAGGGCGCCTGGGTGGCTCAGCTGGTTACAAGACTGCCTTCGGCTCAGGTCATGATCCTGGAGTCCTAGGATCGAGTCCCGCATCGGGCTCCCTGCTCAGTGGGGAGTCTGTTTCTCCCTCTGACCCTCTTCCCTCTCGTGCTCTCTATCTCTCATTCTCTCTCTCAAATAAATAAATAAAATCTTAAAAAAAAAAAAAAGACTCTTAACTGTAGATGACAAACAGGGTTGCTCCAGAGGTGGGGGAAATGGGTTAAATAGGTAATGGGTATTAAGGAGGACACTTGATGTGATGCGAGCGCTGGGTGTTGTATGTAAGTGTTAAAATACTAAATTCTACAATTGAAACTAATATTACATTGTCTGTTAACTAATAGGAATTTAAATAAAACCAAAAGAAAAAAAAAGATATTCTACTGTTTCCTGGCTTTTGTCATTTCTAATAAGTGATCTGCCATTACCCTTTCAAAGAAGTGTGTCTAAGATGTGTTTGGTTTTGATTTTCTTTACATTTCTTGTTTAGGTTTACAAACATTTTCTGCATTTGAGTATTGAAATTGTTCATCAGTTCTGAAATCTTCTAGAATATTTTTTATTTAGGTATATCTTCTATCCTAGACTTTCCTTTTCCTTTTCAGAGTCCAACTGTACATAAGTTAAAGTTTTCTGTGTAGTTCTAGTGCCATTTACACTCTAATTTTAAATTTTTTTCCTTTGCGCTTCATTTTAATATTTTTTAAATTTATTTATTTTGGAGAGTGAGAGCGTGTGTGAGCAGGGGCAGGGACAGAGGGAGAGGGAAAAAGAGAATCCTCAAGCCGATTCCCTGCTGAGCATGGAGCCTGACACACAACTTGATCTCACTACCCTGTGTTCATGACCTGAGCCAAAATCAAGAGATGGACGCTTAACGAACTGAACCATCCAGGTGCCCATTTTGATTATTTTTTAATTGGACTGATTTTCAATTCACTAAATTTTTCTTCCTCTATGAATAGTCTATTGTTACACTTACATATGTCATTCTAATTCATGATATTTGTTTTATTAGTACCAAATTGTCCATTTATAAGTCTATTATGTCTTACACTTGAGAAATCCCTATTTTCCACAATGATTTGGTAGCCTTATGGCTAGGTAATATAAGTGATATGAAATTAACCTTTTTCAGGCCACAAAGAATGATCCTTGAATAATCTAATCATTCTACCTTGACAGTGACTAGTTTAGAAATATTAAATACTAAGTATATAACAACAGGAACATAAGAGAAAATATATTCTAGAATTTTAAAAAGTGAGAGGAGACATTTGTCTCTTCTAGACCCCAACTTTATCGTGTGAGGTGAATTTTAAAACTTAAGTAAGCCATTTTGACAACAAGAGAGAGGATATGAGAGCAGTTAATTCTCAAAAATTTTAATTTCATAAAAACTTTCACCAATAAAACACTGTTAAGAACTCTCAAGAGATTTTACTACATGTTTCACATCTGAGAATATTTATTTTATGTTTAGAGAGAAATATGTCATTATTTAAAAAAATACTTAATATTAATTCTCCATATTAATTAATCATTTTTAATTTGATATATAATTCTAAATATTAAAATAGCAACAACAAATTCATTATGTAGGTAATATAGATTTTTACTGAGTAATAATAATATACTTTAATGAGAAGAGTAGCATTGTTTTATACTTCATAAATCTTATTTTAAAAGATTTATTTATTTTAGAGAGAGAGTGGGAGGAAGGGAGAGAGGGAGAGAGAATCTCCAAGCAGACTCCCTGCTGAGTGAGGAGTCCAAAATGGGGTTCGATCCCAGGACCCTAAGATCATGACCTGAGCCAAAATCAAGAGTCGGACCTTAACCTGCTGAGCCACCCAGGTGCCCCTATACTTTGTAAATCTCTTTAATTCCTGGTATGAAAATAAAAAAATCATGTCAACAAAAAGACACCTCCATATCAATATAGAAGAGATCTAAAAAGTGTTATTGAGTCTTCAATTAAAAATAGAGGCATGCAGGTAGTCTAGTTTAGAGACTATGCAATTAGGACAAAATTACGCATAATCTATACTGCCTATGTATAGCCTAAGAAATTACAATAACTTACACCAATGAGAGACAAAAAGTTGTACCTCATCAATATTTCCTTTTCATCTCCTGTGAGGCCCTTCAATTAATTCCCGAGTTGGAAATCCTCACTGAGAAAACTGGCTCATAGAATAGATGCAAACAAAGACAGAGAACAAGCCTTAGGAAATATTGCTTGGCAGGGCGAAGAGGAAATGAAAAAATTTTAAAACAGGGATGTATTGGCCATGACACTGCAGTGCAGTTAGTAAAGAGTAAGAGATGAAATGGGAGAATTATTTGTAGAGCAGATTACATAGATTTTATTTAAAAAATTATTTTATTCTAAGTGCGGTAAGAAGTCATTGAAGGATTTTGAGCCTAAACTTTACATGATATATCTAATATTTCAAGATACAACATTGTTTATCTCAAGAAAAGTAGACTGAATTTTGGTGGCGAAACCAATCAAAACTATCATCACATCCTCGCAAGAAATTGGTGAAGGTGGGAATAGTAATTATAGTGAGATTTGGTGGGTTTAGGTAATTATTTCATGGTTTGGGCCAAATGTATTTGCCAAAAAATGAAATGTGGGGCATGAAAGAAGGTAGAATTTAATGAAGACCTTGTGGGTTATGTGTCTGAACAAACAGATGCATTTTAGAGTCATTTATTGAATTATGGAATACAGCACTGGCAACAGATTTGGGGTGAAAATCTATAGTTGGACTTTTGCCAACTAATTTTTTTTTGAAATGTCTATTAGATATACCAGTTAAGTTAGAATTATAATTTTAACATCAATAATTTTGTACAAGTTACAAATATAATTTTCCTAACCTGAAGGATTATGGGAAGTTATTTTTATCTCATTTCCTTATCCTCAAATACAGTACAAAGTTTTTGAAATGGTAAGTAACTCTTCAGGGTCATATATCTACTTAGGAATAAACCCTACCTCCCATGATTAGTACATGTCCCACTATAGACAATGCCTACTTACTTTTTTTTGAGACATCAAATATAAGAAGTGAGAGAGAAAGTGAAGACATAATTGCTGATATATATAATTGTTGGATTAGAATTTTTCACTTTTATTTTTATTTAGGATATATTCTAAAATGTCCAAGACAACACAACAGTATAATTAACACCTTTATATTATTTTCCCCGGATCAACAATTATTTCAAATTTTATTGCTAACATGTTCTGATTGCTAGGTAGCTCAGTAAATACTATCTCACATAATTTAAATGTCATAAAAATGGTGCTTGTAACTTTACATTTATAAAATATACTTTAAGTGTGAGATACTGATTTTTCCTAGGTCATAGAATTAACTGATTTACAGATTATAGCACATATCTGATGCCAAAAGACAATATTCCCTCTGTTAGGTTATGATATAATGTGTCTGGAAAATACCGAGGGATGCCTGTGTGTGTGTATGAATGTGTGGTTATAGTCAGAGAGAGGAAGAAGTGAAGGTGCACAACAAGGAAGAAGGAGGAGAAGATGGAGAAAGAACAAGAAATGAGTTTTAAAAATTTTATAAAGATTATATACTTGAAATGATATTTTTCATTTGAAAAATCTGTCTTTTAATTTGTCCATATATATAAAGAGTGTGCAAAAAGTAAATATAGAATACCTAATTAAATTTCTAAGTAGTGTTTTTGAAATATGCAAATGCCATTTTAAATTTCTCTCTAAAAAAAACAAAAACATTAATTTCAGAACAGGAACATAGAACTACAACATAAATGACATTGAAAAGAATTGCCCATATGCACTTATTCATTATTAACTTTGAAAATTAGGTATAAGCATTTTATGGAATGTTTAATCATGGATATGACTTGCTACCTAAGGGTCAATTTAGTATATGTATTTAAGCTGAAAAAAGGACTTTTAAACCCAAAAGTATATATTGACCATGTAATCTTACATAAAAAATAGATTTAAGATTGTTAAAGACAATTAAATAAAATTAAGAGAACAAATACATCTGAAGAAATACAGTAAAATAATTTTCAGTATATTGTCTTAATAAAAAATACTAATGCGAAATTATGGTTATAAAAACTCTGGATTTGGAAAAACATTGACGTTGATGCCATATTTAGATATAGTTACTGAAATGAGAAGAAAAAGATTTTTCATCTTGAACTGATTTAGAATTCATATTATTTTTCAGATTAATTAGTCATAGACAATGTTTTCTAATGAACTGATGATATAAAGTGGTTTCACACACTATCACATTTGTGTATATATAAAGACCCCAAAAAGTCATTTTAGATTCTAAATAAGTAAGACAAATCTTCCTCTTCTACCTACAAAAAAAATGCTGTTGTTAAATAAGAAATAGAAATTTTTTGACTATTTTGGAATTTCTTTATTTCTATTTTCAAGTTAGTTTTCGAAATACAGAGATATAATGAATGTATTATAGGACAAAAATCCAAAGTTTATATCGACAAAGACCTACATTTTTAAGGGTAAAATGAAACACAAAATTTAAATTTCACATTAAGTAAAAATGGTTTAATTATAGGCTTCTATTTCTTTTTTGCAAAGCTCTTGAGGAAACATTAGTCATGAAAATGCTATTAACAGTTCCTTAAAGAATGATATATTATTATGTCAAAGTCTGGATTTAAAAAAATGCTCTTGAGGAAACATTAGTCATGAAAATGCTATTAACAGTTCCTTTAAGAATGATATATTATTATGTCAAAGTCTGGATTTAAAAAAATACTCTATATGAGCCCACAGAAACTAAACTCTCTCCATCTTGAGGTTTTCTTTGATCAGTTATAAAATTTGACATCATCATCAGACACTTGGACGATGTTATGGTCTGCGTTTTTGTGCCCCCACCAAATTCATATGTTGAAGCCCCAAAACCCAATGTATGGTATTTGGATATGGAGCCTTTAGGAAGTAATTAGATCCTAAGGACAGGACCCTGGTCTGATGAGATTAATGCTCTTTATAAGTAGAGACACCAGGGAGCTATTTATTTGCTCTCTCTCTCTCTCAATCTCTTCTTCTCCCTCTTTCTCTCTGTGCCAGGTGGGGACACAATGATAAAGCACAGCCATGTGCTTTCCAGGAAGAAGGCTCTTGCCAGAAACTGACCATACTGATACCCTGATCTCGAACTTCCAGCCTCCCGAATTGTGAGTAAATAAATGCTGTTTAAGCCATCCATTCTATTGTATTTTGTTATGGCATCTTGAGCTGACTAAAGCAGATGCTAACACCAACATGTTGTGGTTTCTCCAATTCTGCCTTTGTGTCTGAGAAATTTTAGCAAAAGGAAAGTCTGTATGTTTTTTATTTAAAACTTCCCAACGGAAGCGGTAAGAAAAGGAGAATAAGATATATGGTTATATAAGGAGTTTTGCTCTCTCAGTCTTTCCTTTCTTCTGTGTTCTATATAAACTAATTTTTTATTGAATAAATGAACATTTTTCATCATATTGTTTTCATTTTAATAATATACTTAAAATATAATTGATTTAATATGCCCAGATATTATCAGTAAAACTTCAATTTATTAGCTTCTAATTATGTGCCAAGAACCAATAATGAAAAATATAAAAGATGTATAACTAATAGCATCTGATCTCCATATATGTCCTAAGATGTAAGTATAATCAGCTAAAATAAAGTCAGATAAAATTAAATCTTAGCAAACTTAAGCAAATTGTTCAAAGTCACGTGACTAGTTGTGGCAATGCTGGGATTCAGTCTTTATTTTATTACATTCAAAAGCTTGGCTAAAATTATTAATAATGTAATAATTAATAAAATTATTAATAATGTAAATTATTAAGAGTATACCAACCTTCTTCAGCAACATAAAGCCCACCGTGCCTTTGTCCCAAGGCTGTAAATGGACCTCTTCAGGGACATTCCCTGCCCCCTCTGCTTCTTTCCCCCTTGCAGAAAAAATTAGAAACAATTTCTTTACCTTTACTTTAAATCTAAACTAATATTTTTTATTTATTTGAATGAGAGACAGTGCAGAGTGTGAGAGAGAGAGCCTGAGCAGGGGAAGGGCAGAGGGAGAAGCAGACTCCCTGCTGAGGAGGGAGCTGGACAAGGAGCTCAATCTCAGCCCCTGGGATCATGATCTGAGCAGGAGGCAGACACTTAATGGACTGAGCCATCCAGGTGCACCTAACTTTTTCTTCCATTTTCAATTTTCTAGATATTTTCCATGTTGTATTGTGTTTTATTATTATGCTATTTTCAATTTCTAATAAATATGGTATTAAATAAAATGTAATACTGTATGGATATATAAATAATATTTAACAAGACACGAGTTCACTAGTTAACTGGTATATATTTTAATTCCTTATTGTCATTTTTCTTTATACTTAAACTCAGAAAATAACAATTTCTGGTACTTCATATCATCTTGAAGGTGAGCCTAAGAACGTCACACAGCATACAGACATGAGTCAGGACCCATATGCTGAGCATTGTGAGAATTGTCCCAACATAATCTAGGCAGAAGAATGATTAACTCCCACAGAAGGCAAATAAGAATGAGTCCATTCTCATGGAAAAGGGAAAGAGTACAGGTAAGAGAAAAGGTAGAATAATGAATATCTACAAATAATAAGATCACGATAAATTGTTTTATTATTTACATAAATGCACTGCCTTTCCTGGGGAAGGGTTATTCTTCTGTAGCTACCAAGAAAGACTTACTCATGTTATTTGACTAGACTTTTGAAACACGAAGGAACATGAGATATTTAACCTCTGAGTAGTAGATTTAAAGACAGTGCCATGTATAGGCTGATCTATAGTTTGGGCCCTAAAATGAAGAAGACAATGGACAGGAGATGCAGCTGACCCTTAAAGAATAAATAATATAAGATCAAAATAAAAAATTGTATGAATCACTTACATGTTGGGACCATTTTTACTGTAGCATAAATTAAATTTACCTGATTGAGAAGGCTTTTCACTTTCACTCCCAGAATTCTGGCAGCATGGCTTATGCCTTCCAGGATTCTATCACTTTACACTAGGAAATCTGCTTAGTCAAGGAAAAAAGACTTAAAGTTTCTTCCAGTCAAATTTATTGTGGCATATCACTACAGCTTGACGATGAACCATAGTAAATGAGCCTGACACTTCTAGAAGGAATTTCTAATCTTTCCCAGAGGAAAACCATCAACTGAGATCAAAAGTTAAGATGAAAAGGTGAACTACAAAAAAACACATCTGGCAGTGATACTCAACAGAGAACACTGTTTTAACCTTGGCTCTGGCAGGAAGTTAAAAGTAATAATCCATAAGAATTCTTGGCAAAGGGATAGCCAACACATGGATTTCAGGTTTGAGTGTATAGTATTTGCAGCAAAACCCTGGAAGCCATTAAAAAATTTAAAAAAAAGAAAAAAAAGAAAAAGAAAAAAAACAACAGAAAGTCAAATGTTTTAATTTAGCATAGAAATGGTTACGCCATCAACTCAAGTTCTTGACAAAAAGACACTGAAAGCATTCTCAATTAGATATTAAGTATTTACAGACCACTTTCCAAAAAGAATGAGACCAGAAATAAAAATATATACAAGCAAAATGTACAAAAAAAGTATTCATAAGTGAGAATCAGCAGGAAAATAAGCAACAAAACCATACCTGCAAAGATCACAGATACTTGAATTATTGGAAATAAAATATAAATAATTATGTATAATAATTTTAAAGAAATAAAGTAGAAATCAAACAAACAAGAAGGATCCCAGACACTATTAGAGTCATCAGCAGATTTCAAAAGGAACTAAGTTAAAATTTTCAAATCTTAACCACATACTCAAGTGGAAAGGTCATACCCTTAATTTTATCTTTGCCTTGGGTTGTGTCAAAGTGGAACAAAGCCCAGTACTAGTTTAAGTTAGTGCGACAGGTTTTATTCTCTACTGGAGCAGCAGAGACCTTAGTGTACCCTGAGCTCAACTCACCAGAACTAAAGATAAGAGGCCTTTGAAACACTGGAGTATGCTAAAGGGGAAAGTACCGAAAGATACTCAGGAATGTTGTAATGGACTGAACGTTTATGTCCCTGAAAATTTGTATGTTGAGATCCTAACCCCCAATGTGATGGTATTAGAGGTGGGGCCTCTGGGAGGTAATTAGGTCATGAGGGTGGGACTCTCATGAATGGGATTAGTGCCCTAATAAAAGGGACCACAAAGAGTTATCTTGCCATCTTTCCCCCATGTGAGAGTACAGTAAGACTGCTACCTAGAAACCAGGAAATGGGTCTGCACAAGGTAGTAAATCTGCCAGTTCCTTGATCATTGGCTTTCCAGCCTTCAGAACTGTGAGAAATAAATTTCTATTGTCTATAAGCCACCCAATCTATGGTCTTTTGTTATAGCAGCCCGAAGTGACTGATTCAGACTGAGCAGCCTATGTCTGCTAAACAGTGCTTACAGAAGTTAGGTTTCCACTCTTGCCCAAAGACTGGGAGAAAGGGGCCTTATCCTTCTTGACATTTACATTTCAAAGCAATGGCTCCCAAGTCATGGAGAAAGATATTCCTGAGTTGTAGAAGATACATACACATCTCAAAGGGACTAAGAAGTTATAATTTTGTTATAACTTTGTTTATTGTTTATAATTTGTTATTGTTTATAATTGTAAGCTTCCCAAACTAAATGCTCTCAGAGAAGGGAGACCAGGGGCCTGTCATCAGATTTTGACTGGAATAAAAAGTAAATTATTTTGGTAGATGAGCTTTCTCAGGTGAAAACGTTAGGGGGTCTGAGCCATCTCAAGGGCACAACTGTAGGCTGCCAGAAGCCATGGTAGAATTTGGTCAAGTGGCTTAATGCAGATGTTTGGATGGAGTCACTGGTATTGAGAGATTTGAGGTTCTCAGCTGTTGTCTATTTTCTTTAAATTTCTGCATTAAGATAATGATTGAGAACAAAAAAATTAGCACCTTTAATGAACTCCTCTTATCTTAGAGTTGCAAGTCATCTGAAAAGCAAAGTTTTTATTTTATGGTGGCTTGTATAAAATGAAAAAAAAATCTTAAAATTTCCAGGACTCTTATGTCAAATATATAGCATTGTTTAGGAAAGAAAAGAAGCCAAAGAACTGAAAAGGAGACATTTGGGTGTTTTCCAATAATTATGAATATGTTGAACACCAAAATCCTAAGATTCCTATTTTCAATGAAAGCAGCTCTCCTTCCGTATGTTGAGGCGTGGTACAGTAAGTACATTGATAGTGCCAGTTAATGGTCTTTCTGTAGCCATAAACTTTTTTTATAAACTTATAATCCACTTCCTGTATGACTCTGGTATTGACCATGTGACTTGGCTTGGGTAACAGAATATTAGCAAACTTGATGCAATCAAGTGGGATAGAAAATACCTGGATTATTATCATGTAGTGGTTTGACATGACTCAAATGTACTTGTTTATGGGAAATACTAAGTTGAGGCAAACCATAAGAGACTCTATAGTTAGGAGAACAGAGGGCTGCTGGAGGGGTGGTGGGTGGGGGATGGGCTAAATGGATGATGGGTATGTAAAAAGGGCACTTTGTTGGGGTGAGCACCGGGTGTTATATATAAGTGATGAATTACTAAATTGTACTTCTCAAACCAATACTACACTATATGTTAACTAACTTGAATCTAAATAAAATAAAATAAATTGTTTTTAAGGCCAAATTTATTTTTATAATTAAGATTGTTTTGATATAAGAATAAAGTTATTGTGTCACAATGTTGTCATTCAACACCTGCAGTTGCTAGTAAATACTCATGAGCTTTCTGCGCTTTCTGAGAGGCACTACTGATTTTGAAAAGAACAGGAAGAAATAACTATGGCAAGGGGACATTTACACTATATATAATCAGAGTTTGTGAGGACTACCAGGTCTTCAATCTGGATGAGGCTACACTTTGCTGGTCTAAATAGCCTTCCAAAGACCTTGGGGCATTAGCTCCTGCCATGGCAAGGCAACTCATTGTCAGCAGTGGTGAAAACCACGCAGCAGCCCCTTGAAGATTATCTTGCCTGCCAACATCTGTACCCTCGTTCCTTAGCAACACGCTCTAGCAACAGGGTTCTTTAACTTTTGTGCTGGTAGCTGGACCTCAGCTCTTCACTGGTTAAGCCATCTCTCCTGAATACCAACTAGTATAAAGATACGTCTCAACTAAATTTGGACTGTATTTCTTTCATTTCGCCTTACCAGGGACAATAGTGTGATTAATCTATCCTTGGATTATATTAATTCTTCATTGGCTTATTAAGAGATGTTACCTTGTATACTATTGGCGTGTGAATTTCCCATAGTGAAACTATGTTAAATAAATTGCTGGCACAGACAGACTGAGTCTCTTAGCATAATCTGCATTGAAACAAGACAATTACTTCTGCCTGTTCTCTTGTTCCTCTGCACTTCCGATGAGAATATGTCTATACTAGCTTTCATAAAGAAGGACCATGTGAAGCAGAACTGAGTTGTCTTAGTCAAGACCATATTGTGATTTTATAATAAGAACTATGTATTTGCTCTTCCCTCCAAGAACTCATAAGACCCTTGGAATTTCCTAAGCAATGAGAGGCATAATTGGGTCTTCAGTTATGTTAAGGACTTGACTTCACCTAAGTTTGAGGGTTGGTTTTCAGAAGAGCCAACCATGTGATTAGAGGGTTGGAACTTTCAGTCCACCTCCTGACATCTGGGGAGGGAGGCTGAACCAATTGCCAATGACCAATGATTTAATCAATTTTACCTATAACATGAAGCCTCCATTAAAAACCCAAAAGGATAGGGTTTGGAGATCATCCAAATTGGTGAACATGTGAGATTCAGGGAGAGCAGAATGTCTGGAGCAAGGATGGAAGCTTGTGCCCCTTCCCCATACTTTGTTTTCTGTATCTCTTTCATCTGGCTATTCCTGAGTTATATCTTTTATAATAAGCCAGCAATCTCATAAGCAAAATCCTTCTCTGACTTCTGTTAGCTGCTCTAGCAAACTGATTCAACTCAAGGCAGGGGTTGTTAGAAACTCCCATTTATAACGAGTTGGTCAGAAGCACAGGTGATAGCCTGGACTAGCAGTGGTATCTGAAATAGGGAGTGGTGGGAGGGCAGTATGGTAGAACTTAGCTCATAATCTAAGAGCTGGCATAGATATCTGATGCTGTCTCCAGTTGGTGTCAGAACTGAGTTGCTTGGTGGTGTGGGGGAACCCATCCATTGGAATTAGATGTAGAACACCATATTTACGATCCTGAGCTGTTATCTCTCAGCCTGTGTGCCAGCTAACTAAGACACGGGAAAAAGTCCAAATTAAGCTTTAGCTAGTGTAGAAAACAGCTATTGGTGACCCCACTGACAAAACAGAGTATGTGTAAAAAGCAGATTAATATAAAATTTGAGACATAATCCTGGCAGCATATTCATAAATATGTCTTCTCCCTGAGCCAAACAGGAGCCTTAGTTTAAGTGATATCATGTAGGTTAACTAACACACTTCGTTTGCTTTATATACATTTTGGGTACTAAAAACAATAAAAAGGAGTGCCTGGGTGGCTCAGTCAGTTAAGCATCCAATTCTCAATTTCGGCTCAGGTCTTGATCTCAGGGTTGTGAGATTGAGTCCTGTGTGGGGCTCTGAGTTGGGTGTGGAGCCTGCTTAAGATTCTGTCTCTCTTTTTCTCCCTCTGTCCCTCCCCCGTTAAAAAAACAATAAACAAAAAATAAATCCCTTATTTCTCTTTTCCCTTTTTCTTTATCTGTTTCTTTCTTTCATTCTTTCTTTCCTTCCCTCCTTCTTTCCTCTCTTTTCCTTTCCTTCCAATTAATATACTTTGGCCTCAGCAGTATAAATATTCCTCCAAATTCAGACCATAAAATCATGGTTGGAATCAACTCTATCTTATAATATATTTCAAACAAATTCTTCCATAGTGTTATGTTTATACTTAGAAAAATAATTAATGAATATACTTAAATTGTGAAAAAGAAAAAATGCTTCTACATATAAAAAATACTTCAGATAAATTATTGCATTTTGAAGTTACCAATCATTTATAGGAGACAAAAATTCACACTGAAAACCAATACATTTTAGGGGCATCTCCATTTAATTAAATTGTCACTGAATATAGAAAACAATTACCATAAAAGCAGATAAATCCTACATATTACTGTTCACTATAACAATATATTTGCATAAGCAAGCAAGAATATAATAAAGAATTTATTTAGGACTTTACATTCTCATTTACATTTTTGAAAACTGAGCCTAAATGGAACAATGAGAAGGAGGTAATTGTCTTTACCTATTTTTATTATAAAGTATTTCTTTTATCCTACGCCATTCAAAAATTGTGTTTAATTAATTTGAAGCAAAAGTAAGGCTGGGTTTTTTTGCTGATATCATTTTAAAAACCCAAATTATTTAAATTCTATATGATGCTAGTTATCTTCTTTGGTCCTACAGAAGATTTTTTAAATTAAGGGGGGAAAATTGGAGGGGGAGATGAACCATGAGAGACTGTGGACTCTGAGAAACAAACTGAGGGTTCTAGAGGGAAGGGGGTGGGGGATGGGTTAGCCTGGTGATGGGTATTAAAGAGGGCACGTTCTGCGTGGAGCACTGGGTGTTATACGCAAACAATGAATCATGGAACACTACATCAAAAACTAATGATGTAATGTATGGTGACTAACATAACATAATAAAACAACTGAAAAAAAAATAGATCATAAGCTTCTGGGGCCCCTGGGGGACTCAGTCGGTCAAGTGCCTAACTCTTGATTTCAGCTCAGGTCATGATCTCAGTGTTGTGAGATAGTGCCCTGTGTCGGGCTCCATGTGGAGCCTGCTTAGGATTCTCTTTCTCCTCTCTCTGCCCCTCTCCCCCCATGTGCACACATGTGCTCTCTCTCACATAAAAAAATAAATCTTTAAAAAAATGTTCTGTATTTTAATTCCAGTATAGTTAACGAACAGTGTTGTATTAGTTTCAGGTGTACAATATGGTGATTCAACAATTCTATACATTACTCAGTGCTCATCATGCTAAGTGTATTCTTTAATCCCCATCACTTATTTCATCTATCCTCCCTTCTAGGAACCATAAGTCTGTTCTCTATAGTTAAGGGTCAGCTTCTTGATTTGTCTCTCTCCCTCTTTTTAAACATACATTGTATACATATAGACTTGTGAAGAGTGTGCTATTAGACTTTCCATTTAACTATAAATTAACTTAAAGTATTCTTCTAATATATAATTTTTATCTTAGAATATATTTTTTAAATTCCACTATTATTATAAAAAATCTTTTTGAGATAAGGACAATTCCTTTCCCAATTACCCCCAGGGCCATGCACCCGTTATACAGAATGGCAGAAATAGAAACGATGAATCTGAAATGATTGTGATTATTTTTTTAATTTACACTTTCTGTTACAGTTAGTGTGAAGATATGCTCTATAGAAACACATAAAATGCTATTTCTTAAATTGTTTCTGAGGACACAGAATCTGGAGATAGAGGCTCCATGAAATTTTGTTCTGAAAAGAAGTAATTTTTTAACTATATCCCCACTAGTCAAAGGATACTTGAGGTTTCCTAAAGCACTTTTTACTTCTGCTGCTTAAAAGAAAATATTTAATAACTGCAATACAACAGGAACTGTGTTAGGTCCTGGAATTGTAAAGATGAAATACACAAAAAACATTCTCTCTGCAGGAGGTCAAGGCCTATGGAGGGAAACAGACAAGCACTCATAGTTACAATGGAGGGAGATACATATTATATTTGAAAAACTCAACATACCGTAAAGAAACTCTTGCTACTCCTGGAGATATTACTAAAGCAATTAGGACCTTGGACTTGAGAGAGATAGAAGGCAAGGAGCATATACTCTTGTTTCATTCCCCAAGATGCAAGCTGAACTCAGGTACCTACAATGTGAACTTTAACTAGGGAAATGACCTAAAACTTTGTCAAAGGGTTATTACATCATATTATCTTTATGTGAATATTTTTATTTACCCATAGAGAATGCAAGGAACTATCAAGTGTCTAGAAGTAGAATTCTCTTTAAAATATCTTCAGTATTTATCCTGTGTAAGCCAAATAAAGATGAACTACAAAAATAATAACATGATTTGTAAAATTTATTTAAAAAGAATGCCATTCAGTAGTTTAGTGATATAATGCAGACTATTTCATAGAATCATCCAGCTAGAAGAGGAAAAATGAACACTGAATTTAACCACCTCATACATTACAGATTAAGAAATAGACACTTGAGAAATTTATAACTTGCTCAAGGTCAAGCAGAGTCCTCTTGGTTCTTAGTTCAATTTGTCCATTACAGAACTTTAATGGAAGCTCAGAGGTAGAAGAAAATATAATCTAATTGCATCTGGAGGAAAAAAAGAAGCAAATATTTCTCAGAAGTCTTACTTGGTCTGTAATTTTACTGCCTTCTCCATTATGCTTCAGAGAATCTGACACAGAAGCTTTGAAAGCGGTGAGTTCTGAACACAAAAATAGAATGTCTATGGTTTTATTCATATTTAGGAGCAGCAGTTTGAAGGAAGTGAAGCTGCAGCTGTACTTTTCCATGTTACTTAGCAACTGGTATGAGTCAAGAAAAATCACTGAAACTCATAGGCGCTGGTAAGAGCATGACAAATGATATAGGAAAAAAAATTCCTATGAGGTCGATCTACCCATAGACTATCAACATTCTATTAAAAAATAAAATACAGGTCATTCCTACATTAATGATGTAAATTGAATTTTAAAGACAGGGAGCCTCACACAGCAATTGGCACAGAGCCTGTCACATAGATTCTCCACTCAGATTTACTGAACTGAAATGTTAGGCAAGTATTTCTGGCCTGAACCGCTGATTTAGTTTGTTTAGAGAAGATGAAAAGAAGTTTACATCTTTGCATTGATATATTTGGGGGGAAATTTATTAATGGCATGTTTCTGTTTTACCAAAATGAAAAAAATAGGAAAATTTTGAGATGTTTAAAATTTCTCTAAAGTCACCATATCTGAATATGCACAAATAAAATATGTAAGACTTTTAGGTAAGAAAAAAACAAAGGCTAAAAAATGAAATATTATGTAAAACAAACCAGTTAAAGAGACCATAAGATAATATAATTCTGTATGAGTTACCTGATATTTAGAAAAGTATTTTGCTTTCAAAAGTAAGAAATGTTCTATAAAATTACAGGTGAACACTATAATATTTAAGACTTGAGAGCAATATTGGTTAAATGAAAAAAAGGTTTTTAAAACCTTTTTAAAAACCTAGTTTTTAAAACCCTAGAAAGGACATATTTCAGTAAAGTCTGCAGGAACACAATACATATTGATATTTCTTTATGTTTTCATATATAGTTACCTGAAAAAATAAAGTATAAACGTGTAAAGAATATTATTTCAGTGACTGTGATCTACAAACATTTTAAATCAATACATCTTGTCAATAACTTGAGCTTTTTCTTTCCCCTAATGTAAATCAGATAGGACTGTCCAAAAGCAATCTCTAAGCATCCACACCCTTTCATCGTCATTGCCTTCACCTTAATGTAGGTGCCCTGAACTACAAAAATAGCCTTCTACTGATATTACTACTGCTTCCCCAATGTCACTTTAAACATCTCCAGAAGAAGTCAGAGTGATGTTTATAAGATGTATTACATAGGTATTACTAAATCAATCACTTCCTTTCAATTGTTTCAGAGGTCCTGTATAATTCTCTAACTTCATATCATAAACTACTTACTAAGCTTGATGTTCAGCCTCTTTTTTCAATTCCTGTTCTAGAATCACTTAGGATCTGGCTGTAGGTTTGAAATTTCCTTTCACTATTATTTTTAATTCTTTTCAACATGTGCAGATCCTCCCTAATGCACAAATAGGCTTGTTCCACCTCAGGGCCTTTTTCACTTGCTGTTCTCTTTACCTAGTATATTTCTATCCTACGTGCATGAAGATAGGGTCTCAACTCAAATATTATGACTTTAGAAATTCCCCTCCCAAAAGATGCTAAATAGGGTCTTCTTCTAAAAATGTTACTCTGTATAACCTTTAAATTTATTTCTGTGAACACACACTATCATATTAAATTAAGTATTTAATTAATTTTTTACTTGTTTTTTTTTGTCTCTCTCCCTCCATCGGTTTGCAAGGCACTTCAGAACAGTGCCTTTGTATGTATTGTTTATTGGTGTAATTCTCAGCACTGCGAACACATTATTCACATATTTTTGTACCCAATAAATATTAGTTGAATCCATGGATGATAATCAGTACAGGCCCTTATTGGTAGAGTGGAAGTACACGACCAAATATGCACCTGGTTGAAAATAAACACAGGACATCACATGGAATGAAAGGAGCAGGCAAAAAAGAATATGAGAATGTTTAAAATACTGTTTTTAAACTGTGCCATTAGAGGAGCTGGAAGAAAAGAAGAAAAGCCAAAGCAGCCTCAGAGCTGGTGCATGATAACCCATGTACTTTTCTCCACCAGGGTCAAAGGTGAAGGCTTATGTTGAGTTGATGGCATGGCAGTATATAGGAGACCACAAACAGCCAAGGTTCACTAGTGATATGGCAGAAGAAAGAAATGAACCTGTGCTCTTTTGGGAAACTAAGATCTAGGTAAGCCCTTAATCTCCTAGGAAGTCTGTGAATAGACTTCAGGGGAGTCAATGTGCACATTTAAATTATACACTAAATGCTGAGTGTATGTCTATCTTTCTGAGAAGATCACGCATGGGTTTATCAAAACTTCAAAGGGATCCTTCCTCTTTGCTATCATCACAGCTTCCAAAAAACTCCGCAAAATAAAAAACAAAACAATATGTTTATATACACGTAGAAGAATTTAACATCAAGTTGTAGTGAGTGATGATAAATTAAGGTTCAACTTGCATTAATAACACTCTTCCTAGATTGTTTGTTTTGTTTGATATATTTTATCTATTCTGAAAAAAGTGCATGTATGAATTTATTCATTTGGGTCTAGCATTATCAGGTAATGAGGTTCTAAAACCAATTCATCTATTTATAGAGAATTAATTAATTAGTATTGTGAAAAATCACAAAGGACAGAAACAATCCTATATTCAGTACATTTATTTATTTCATTCATTAATTCAGAATACCAGGAGTAATAGGGTATTAAGACTAAGAGCTCAGGGCACCTGGGTGGCTCAGTTGGTTAAGCGACTGCCTTCGGCTCAGGTCATGATCCTGGAGTCCTGGGATCGAGTCCCGCATCAGGCTCTCTGCTCGGCAGGGAGTTCTGCTTCTCCCTCTGACCCTCCCCCCTCTCATGTGCTCTCTCTCTCATTCTTTCTCTCAAATAAATAAATAAAATCTTAAAAAAAAAAAAAAAAGACTAAGAGCTCAGCCTCCAAAAGAAAGATCCTGGATTTGAATTCTGCTTACAGATAATTATGTGACCTTATATAAATTTACTTTATAGCTCAGTGCTGCAGTTTTATCACATGTAGAATTAGGACTGTAACAATGCCTGCTTACGATTATTGTGATAATATTTGTGGTATGGAATGCGCGAGATGTGGTATAGTAAATAGACAAGTTCTTATTTTGCATGGCTCTGATATGCAGTAGTCTAATTTACTACAGTTTAGTTAAATAACATCAGCCTCCCCCAAGAACACAGATCAAATTTCAGTTACTATGCTATATTAGCCAGGAGTACTAGCATTAGGTGCGATTGGCACTACTTGTTCTTCAGTTCACAAATCATTACAGGAACAGATGGGCATCATGAGAGCAGACATTCATATTACTTCTTTAAAAGTCTGGCAATAATTGCCCCCTACACATCTGTTATCCAGTTCATAAACAGGCAGCAAGGCATTTAGTTGGATCTCCTCCTTGTCTCATGGAAATAAAATCATGTGACCTCTTATAAAAGCGGATAATTTAAAAGAGAATTGGGTATCAAAGATGAGGGTGCAGAAATAAATGGAAATAGCTCTCAGCGAAATTAGAATGGTAAGGTAAATGAAGAGAAAAGAAATATTTATTAATATATAAGAACAAAATGGTTGTGACAACAAAGATGAAGATGTCCGAGAGGAAGTAACACTGTCAAAAAATTTCATGTTAAAGGAACTCTCCAAGGCCTTTCACAACATGGGAAGCAAAAAGGATGAAATGTTGGAAGCTGATCCCAAATTTGAAAGGAGAATGACAGTTTGCCAAGGCATAGAGGAGTTGCTTATTCTAGATCATAAATTAAATAAGGGAAAGCAGAAGGTAAAAACAAGGTCCAAACTACTCCTCAGAGATTTTTTTAAAAAGAAATAAAATGGTGATTCTCAATGTTTCACGTGTAAAGTGTTAATTTTACTAATTTGATTTTACTATATCTTTTATAACCTACAGTAAGAGTTTTCAATGTCCTGACAAAATAATTTAAAGATCATAGAACATTTGTAATCTTTCCCATTGATTATGATTACTTTGTACAATTTCAGCTTACATGGCCATTTTCACCATGTGGTAATACCATGCAAAGTAAGAACTGCCTGTATTAAATAAAAGTTAGTAACAAGGGGTGCCTGGGTGGCTCAGATGGTTAAGCATCTGCCTTTGGCTCAGGTCATGATCCCAGAGTCCTGGGATCAAGCCCCGCATCAAAGGGAGGCTGCTTCTCCCTCTGCCTCTACTGTTTCCCCTGCTTGTGCTCTTTTGCTCTAATAAATAAATAAAATCTTTTTTTAAAGATTTTATTTATTTATTTGAGACAGAGAATGAGATAGAGAGAGAGAACATGAGAGGGGGGAGGGTCAGAGGGAGAAGCAGACTCCCTGCTGAGCAAGGAGCCCGATGCAGGACTCGATCCCGGGACTCCAGGATCTCGACCTGAGCCGAAGGCAGTCGCTTAACCAACTGAGCCACCCAGGCGCCCCAAATAAATAAAATCTTTAAAAAAAAGTTAGTAAAAAATTGATACAATCTTATTTTTCATATCATTATTATCAGCCTTGGCCATTTTTGAGGGTTTTTTTCTCCTATTGTTTGATTTCATATTGCTTGTACAGATTTGCATATTTTCATCAATTAAATATTTAATCCTTCCTTGATAAAATAGTTAAAATATATTCTACTTTCAGATTTTGGTTTGTTTTTGAGCTTGAGTATGGTATTTTCATTCATATAGATTTTTATTTTATTTTTTTTAAGATTTTTATTTATTTATTTGTCAGAGAGAGAGACAGTGCACACAAGCAGGTGGGATCAGTAGGGAGAGGGAGAAGCAGGCTCCCCCGAGCAAGGAGCCTGATGTGGGACTAGATCCCAGGACTCTGGGATCATGACCTGAGCCCAAGGGTAGTTGCTTAACTGACTGAGCCACCCAGGCGCCCCACATCTAGAATTTTAAAAATTAATTAGTGAAGCTGGGTAGCCTTTTGTCTAGTTCTTCTGTACTAGATGCACTAGTTAGGTTACCTTTGAAAAACTGATTGCACTCTCAGTCTTTCCTTTTATTATCTACCAACCAGAGATAACATTACTATCTACCTTATGCAGTTATTGAAATAATTAATTATGTGCTAAGCTTTCTAACACAGGCTACCCCACTGGAAGAACTATGGACATCAAGGTTGTTTTTATTATTAGCAACTATAGTAAATTTATCAGAAGTTGAATTAGAGGACTAAAAAGATATGCTTGCTATCCTTCGAAAGCTCACCACCTCATGGGAGACAGAGAAGTAAGGTGCTTGAATAGTGATAAGGGTTATAATAGAGATGAAAAACACAGGGGACTAAGAGAACGCCTCTGAACCTAAGTCAACCTACATTGTTGGCACCAGGGAAGGGATTCCAGGAAAGGTGATAATCATACCGATATTAAGGTGAAGAAAGACACTTGAAACAGTGACAACAGGATGTGCAAGGACAGAAAGAATGTGAGAAAAAAAATGCCAAATTTTGGGAAGTACATGTGGCTTGGGATGGCTGCTGGAAAAAAGCAAAGTGTGTGAGTGTTTGGAGTTAATGTTCCAAACACTCCTGGAAAGGAAACAAAAGAACATATTATAAAGAGTCAAGTAAATCATTATAGACACTATTAAAATATTGAACACATGATGGCCATAAACATATTAGCACTTTAGAAAAGTCAACCTGGGCGTGGAAAGGAGGCTGGCTTAAGGCATAGGAAACAAGGCATAGGAAAACCAGAATGTAAGAAGCAGCTGGAGGAATGGCCCACATGAAAGATGATGGGACCCTGGATGGTGGTGGTAGCGATGGCTACGTGGAATGAGGAAGAACTTGGGAAATACTAAAAAAGCATAACTTACAGACTGGTATCCAAGGGGTGCCTTGGCCAAAAAGAGGCTGAATTTAAAGGTGAATGCCTAAGAGAAAAAAATCTGATTATGGAATTTAATAGCATCCCATCTTATTGTAAGATGTGCCTCTTGCTTTTTAAATATGACACTTATTTTAAAATTGGGTTTAGCAATATCTCTTTTATTTTAACTATACAGCTACATATTTAACCACAGATAAAAATATTTTCCTATAATCTGTAGGAATTTTTTTATATAGAAAATGGGATGAGTTACATAACAGTGCTTTATCTCAAAAGGTTTAAGGTTCTGAAACAAAGAAATTCTCAGCTCTTAAGAGCAGAATGTGACATTCTGGGTACATGTGATTCATCAGCATCTCAGTGTCCTTTTCATGAGGACCCTCAGGAGAAACTGTTATCTGATTTAAGTATGAAGTGTAGTGCAGTTCTCTTTAGCAATTGGTTTGACTCTCATGGCGGTTGTAAATTTTATAACTCACAAGGTTTTAATTTATAAGTCAGATCTATTTTTGTGGTTTATCTACAGTAGACTTGTGGGTTATTATGACTTTTTTTTTTAATTCTACTTTGTTCCTACATCTTTTTTTGTGTGAATGACACTCTTATCTTTTCATTTTATGCATCCTTGTAAGATATCTTAAATCGTTTTGGGAACAATATGTGACATGCATAATAGATAAAAATCATCCCCATGGCTTGATTCTCTCTGCACTGGGAAATGTGTTTTCTATTCATTAAAGGTTGAGGAGTCCTCTCTATCCCTTTCGTACATTTTGTAAAATCTCTCTATGTAGAATCACTTACCAAGGAGTTGATACTTTGGACATATACAAACTGCACAGAAAAGTATCTAAAGTATGCAGCTATTACCTCTGTGATTCTGAAAGCCTTATCCAGTCCCTGCCTCAAACTATGTCTGACAAAAGATGTTGCCTTTGATAAATGTGAAAGACCAGCCACTAGAGGCGCTCACCTACTGTGGAGAAAGAAATCCTTCCTCACTGTTTTATCAGACACTGAACTGCCCCAAATCAGTTAATGTTAAGGCTGTGTATAAAGTGTGGAATAAAGCAAAAGTCTCACTGATACCCAATGTTTGACATTCCCTGAGTATTGCTAAACACTCCTTATAAGACTCTACCGGAGATTTCAAATTCATTATGCTATGGAAAATGATCTAATTCAAAGGCATTTCTGCTTTGATAACTTATCTACCTTTAAAAATCACTTTTCTTATTTCTCTTTTCTAGCTGCACAGGAAGGAAAAGAGAAAATATTTGACAGCCTTTAAAAGATAATTGATGGCGATAGAGAAAATCATATGGCTTTGAACTAGAGCATAAAAATGACAAATCTATTACATGGGATCTTTTTCTCACTCTCTCCATCTTTAGGTATTTGGTCTTAAAATGGATCTAATTCATATAAAGGCAGTCTTATAATATTTCAGGCTTACATTTTGATACATAAGTTATCAGGGCTTAAAAGTCTGCTACCACAAAATGAAATGTATATTGTCCATGATAGCAGAGGGGAGGTGGCTGTTTTAAAGAGAATTGTGACATTTTCTTCCACTGAATTCCTTATTTAGGGTTTAAGACCCTCTATTCTTACTTTACCTTTCTGGGTAAAAAAGTTGCTTAAAGATAGGATTGGTTGGAAATAAATTCTATTCTAATCTTAACAGTAGAGCTAATCTAATTCACCTAATTAAGCATTCAGATCAATGAAATGCATTATTTCCATTTTGGCATATTGCATTCCTTATGTCAAATAGAATTCACTTTTTTCATATATATGACAAAACTAATATATTAATTGGTGTGATGTTTAAACAAAAGCTCTTTTGCTACAGAAACAAAAATGACTAAAATAAATCTCTGAAAATGGATTCTGGAATTTTTATAGAAGCAGATGATTGTATGAAACTAATCTCTCCTGGTGAGAAGTAACATAGTAGAAAATAAACTCTTAGGGGGCTTGGGTTATTTTTATTGTCATTAATATCTAGGGAAAGTCCTAGATTTTCTATTCTCAATTTCTCTGTATTCGTTATATAAACCCTGATATTTCTTTCTAAAATAATGCTTTAGAGATTAAAAATTGAAACAACATACTTAAAAAACTTTTGACATGTGCATAGGGATTCTAGAACTTGGCTCCATTTTCCTCTGATCCCAATTCTGTGGTAGTTCTTTTTTGTCATACAACAAAAGCTATGATGTCTGGGCAATTGCATGCAGCTGAGGCATGGGTAAAACCAACAGCGAATATCTTCAAGGTGCTGGAAATGGGCTGGAGGACAGAGTGTCCAACAAAGAGTTTGACCTTTGGCTCCCCCGGCTGAAGTGAAGGAATATGTGTGACTATTATTTTAACACCTCATTAAAAAAAAAGAAAGTATAAATGGTTTTTGAGTTTGTGAGCTCAGAAATTCCTGCTTTGCCACTACAAGAATATGGGGATTTTGGAGAACAGCAAGGTTTCCTTCAGGGGACTCAGCCGAGTGGTGACAGCCTGCCCTGTGATGTTCGCCTATACAATCAGACTCCATCATCTCTGTACTTTCAGGGTTTCCACAGTGAGAGGGCACTCTCACAAACAAACCTGAGTTTCTAGGAGGCTAGAAGAAAAATAACAGCCTACCAAAGGAGACCCAACAGCTAAAGAAAGGATAATCAGGTAGAATAATCAGAACATACACTTAATGAAACTAAACTGTTTAATGAGAACTGAGTAAAAACAAAACAACACAAAAAATATGAAAAGAGTGGGGGGCGGAGCAAGATGG
>NW_027397069.1:16535463-16580368 GCF_003265705.2 Callorhinus ursinus | reverse complement strand
AAAAAAAAAAGAAGAAGATAGCAGGAGGGGAAGAATGAAGGGGAGTAATTTGGAGGGGGAGACGAACCATGAGAGATGATGGACTCCGAAAAAGAAACTGAGGTTTTCAGAGGGGAGGGGTTGGGGGGATGGGTTAGCCTGGTGATGGGTATTAAAGAGGGCACGTTCTGCGTGGAGCACTGGGTGTTATGCACAAACAATGAATCATGGAACACTATATCAAAAACTAATGATGTAATATATGGTGATTAACATAATAAAAAATTTAAAAAAATATATGAAAAGAGTACATAAGGAGACTACTGAGCAGTATTGAAACTTAAAACTCAAGCCAAAAAAATCAAACTCTCATTCTCTCCCTCTCTCTCTCTCTCACACACACACCCCAGCAATAACTAAAAGAACAAAACCCCACACCACCCTTCAAAAAAAAAAAGCCATTCTGGGGCTTAAAAACATAATTTCATCTCCAATTTCACTTTAAGAACGAAAGGAGAGAGTGGTCTTTTTTAAAATCTAACTGTGAAATTCTAAATAAGAGTTAGTAAAATTTTTCTGTAAGTGACCATGTAATAAATATTCTGGGTTTGTGATAGCTTGGTAGTAGGGTAATCTCAAGTCCTGAAATTAAGTACAAATAGATACAGACTCTTTTTCAAAAATATTTAATGAACAAGTATTCACAGTAAAGAAAAGATGAAAGCCAATAAATAAGTAAAAGACTAAATTACAGTATATCCACACCATGTTATATAGTTATCACATAAAATTTACCCAAGGGGAAGGGTGGTAGCTTTTTAATACAGAGGAGGGCTCAGGAAGGGAAGAGGGGCCAGTCATGGAAAAAATAAAAAACAAAAGATTAATCAAAACCCATAGACAAAAAGAAAAAATATATAAATATTAACTTGTAGCAATAATGCTATACTGTTTGTATCCAGTGGGTTGTGTTTACCCTGGTTCTGCTAAACATATTATTTATAGTAAGCAGTCTCATGAAGAATAACACACTTGAATTCCAAGAAGATTGGAGGATGGATGTTAGTGAGAAAGGCCTTACAAATCATATGAGTTAGTCGCCTTATTTTACACATGAGGGAATTATAATGCAACTACAGAATGTGAGCAGATCAGCAATGTATTAACTGGCTACACAAAACAATTTTCCTTAGGATTTCTAAAAACTTATCATGCTGGGGCGCCTGGGTGGCTCAGTCGTTAAGCGTCTGCCTTCGGCTCGGGTCATGATCCCAGGGTCCTGGGATAGAGCCCCACATCGGGCTCTCTGCTCAGCGGGAAGCCTGCTTCTCCCTCTCCCACGCCCCCTGCTTATGTTCCCTTTCTCGCTGTGTCTCTCTCTGTCAAATAAATAAATAAAATCTTTAAAAAAAATAAAAATGTCATGCCAGTTCAATTTGTACACGGCAAACCAGGTTACTCAGGTTTGTTTTTTACCTGGATCAATTGGGTAGGAGTTCACAATAAAAATCAAAACAACAGGAAATATCACTGAAGGACATACACTTAGAGGACCTCAAAGTCTTTTCTAGTTCTAAGATGATTTCTAGTTCTAGCTGTTGCATGTGCTCATGTCTCCTAAGGGTTTCTCTTTGGGTTCTTTGCCTAGTGCTTATTTTTCTACTCTAGCATGTGTGGTTCAATTTTTCTTCTATATGAGTTTGCTGAAAACAAACATAAAAATAAATACTACGGGGCGCCTGGGTGGCTCAGGTGGTTAAGCGACTGCCTTCGGCTCAGGTCATGATCCTGGAGTCCCGGGATCTAGTCCCACATCGGGCTCCCTGCTCAGCGGGGAGTATGCTTCTCCCTCTGACCCTCTCCCCTCTTATGCTCTCTCTCTCTCTCATTCTCTCTCTCAAATAAATAAATAAATAAATAAAATCTTTAAAAAAATAAAAAAATAAATACTACATATCACTTAACAAGATAAGCCTTTTAATGTTTCTAATTTCAAAATATAAGAAAAACAATTTTGTTACTATGGGAATAGCCAGGTATGTCAATAAGAAAAAAATCCAGTTATTGATGATTTTTATAGAATTCAGGTGCCTTACATTGCACTCTCTCCTTTTAAATATGATGCAGTCATTAACGGTCATGAATTCAATCCAAATACTGAAAAGAAAGTAACTCCGGGGAGTCTGCTTTGAAGTCATGTGTGCATGAGTACATGTTTTCACTATATTAACTTGTACATCTCCTCATTTGGTTTGCTTTTAGTGTTTTTTTTTTTTTCAGAAATGGAAGACTTATTTAAAATGACCTCCAAACATTCATTTAACATAAATCAGTCTTGCTGATTGCTATGCCAATCGCTAGAAAGATCTAAAAAAATTGAATTGTGAAATCAGTTCTACTGGAATTTTGGTAGCAGGGGAAGCCATATCGATTGACATTACAAGTATGCTGGAGAATAAGGTGGTTTAGATTAAAGTAATAACCATGGAAAAAGAGGGGTCTAGGGGGAAATACAAACATACCTGTATTCTTTATATTTTATAGAGATATTTCCTCAGTATTTCTTTGGTTTAAGATCTTTGACTTTTTCTCCCAGTTTTCAAAGCATATTTTATCCCAGGCATTCAAAATGGCAAATTTTAAGCCTTTTCCATGAGTATGTATTTGTATTCCAAAATTTTCAGTCTCTTGAAGACCCAATACTAGACATTCAGAGGTGTTTAGGGCACGTTCCTTTCATTGCGTCTTTTTGTAAGTCTATTTCATGTAATTGGTATTTAGCTAAAAGAGAATAACTTAAATATAAATATGTCTTCTTTTGTAATCAGGAAGGAGGCACAAAGAGCGCATGATGACTCTTAACCAATCTGATTGAATTGTAATTACAACCCTATCTCTTGCTAGCTCTTTACATTTGGGCAAGTTTTAAAATATCTCTCCTACACAATTTTCTCATCATAAAATGAAGATAAAAACACAATCTAGGGTGCCTGGGAGGCTCAGTTGGTTAAGCGACTGCCTTCGGCTCACGTCATGATCCTGGAGTCCCGGGATTGAGTCCCTCATCGGGCTCCCTGCTTGGCAGGGAGTCTGCTTCTCCCTCTGACCCTCCCCTCTCGTGTGCTCTCTCTCTCTAATAAATAAAATCTTTAAAAATAATAACACAATCTAAAGCACAGTGCTGTTGTAAAGACAAGATAATACTTGTAAAGACCTTGAAAAAACCTTACACAAGGTAGTTACTTAACAAATGCTATCTATTATTGTTATGACTTGGTAAATACGTATCTTAGAATACTCTGAACAAGCAGCAAAATGTGAGAATTATTCTGTCATTTAGTTTTGCTATTTTGTTTCAAATAGATATAGTTAACATACGGTTCCTATGGATCTTTATTCAAGTTGGCCAGAAACATGCTTTAATATTTCTGGAATAAAATCAGAGATACTAACAATGAGACTCAGATGGAAAGATAAGGAGTACAGTTAAGACTTACTTAACTACAGTTAAGATTTATTACCTGTACCTATACTTCTCTAAATTATCAATCTAGGTGAGGCTTCTGAGGAACACCACCTTAATGTTTCAATTATTCTAAATTCTAGGCTGCCATTCCTCTTAAAGCTTGAAGTCACTGCAGATTTAGCCTTCAATTTTCTACCAGTGCAACAAAAGCTATTTTCTAGGGATAAGTCTCACTGTTACTGTTACATGGATGGTTGATGGCATTATGCCCCTTGGTCAATGCAAAGATAGGTGCACCATATCAAGCTGGCATGTTCTTTAGGTAGTGTAATGGGCCAAAATATCTTCCCCCAAAATTCGTAAATTGAAGACCTAATCCCTAATATTACAGAATGTAACTATATTGGAGATTAACTTGTAGCAGTAATGCTATATTGTTTGTATCCAGATTAGGGTTTAAGAGGTAATCGAGGTTGAATGAAGTCATAATGGTGGGGCCCTAATCCATTATGATTGACGTCCTTATTATAAAACAGAAAAACACCAGGGGGCATACATATACAGAGTAAAGTCCATTTGAGGACCCAGTGAGAAGGTGGCTGTCTGCAAACCAGGGAGAGAGGTCTCGGGAGAAACCAAACCTGCCAACACCTTGATCTTAGACTTCTAGCCTCCAGAACTGTGAGAAAATAAATTTAAGCCATGCTGTCTGTGGTATTCTGTTATGACAGTCCTAGCAAACTAATACAAGTATGGGAATGGATTCCAGAATTTGGATATACTGCCATTGTGCAGTAGTTTTTGTTGTGTTATTGTTATCATTCCTAAAACAATCATATCATCATGGGGGAAATATTTGTAGAATTCCTCCAGAAATACCAGTAGTCCTTTCGAGTCTACATAAGAATGGAAGACAGGAAGAATACCCTGTGGATTTTGTTTTAATCAGTTCTTCCCACTCTTGGCCTTTAGGAAAAAGTATAGACAGAGTACTTTCATCTCCCAACACGTGCCTCCTCATCCAGAGATTAGGGAGCAGCAAGCAAGTGAGATTCAAGGACTGCTTCTTTTGTCTCCAGGCTTCTATACAAAGGTCACAACTGAGGCCAAGTACTGCTCTCCAGCCAGCTCAAGAAAATACTAGACTAATACCCTGAAAAGGCAGGGTTCAGCTACTCTAGTCAGTACCGAGGAGCCTAAAGAACCAAAGTAATGCTTACTACTTCCATCACTTCCATGAAATACTCCAGGAAATGTAGGCTCATGGTTCCTGGATGTGAGTAGCTGTTTTTCCACAAGTCTCCAGGCCCAGTGCCATCAGGTCATTTAGATGAATGATGTGTCACCTCCTATTCACATTAAGCCTAAAGAATGGAATCCTTTTGAAATCCATATGGCATGGGTCTCCTTCTCTTTGAACTTGTCCCTTTGCCTGTCTTCTGTTAAATTCAGTTAAGGGGTCTGAAGATTCTGGGTAGTAGTTGTGTGGGGATGGGGTAAATAATAGCCAGATGGGTTAGACTTAAAATCAGTAGAGCCTTGATAATTCCAGTAACTCCAGAACATCTGCATGTTAAGTCATTACTTAGTAGGATGTAGGTTGCATCATGCATACCAAATGTTGCATCCATCCTCTCTTAAGGAAGAATCTCGGAGGATTTAATCCCTATTGTCTTTAGTATGGTTATTAAATCCATCCTATCTATCTTTGCATCATTTGCTGTGGAATAGACTTTTAGCGCTTACCCAGAATCAGTTTCCTATCCTTCCTGGGCATAAAGAAGTCTGAGATTTGTAGGCAGGCTTCAATTCTCAAAACAACATTAGGATGAAGCTGTTAGTTTTATTTCCATTTTACACATAAAGAAACTGATGTATAAGAAGTTAAATGAAAATAAAAGTGCACAGGTCAACAGTCAGTTGGTGGAGCTGATATTCAAACACAAACACTATGGTTTCCAAGCCTGCATCCTTAAGCAACAATCTATTGTTTATTGTTCTTTTTGCAGTAATTAATCTTTCATATCTCTTTTCAGTCATGTTTTGTTCAACCTGTTGTATGATTTTAACCGTGGTAAAATTAGGTTGGTAAAAATACTCTAGGGGAAGAGTAGGGGGTAGGCAGTCTGGAAAGGGTTGATAAAGAACCTTTTCTAACACATGAGGAGGTTAATTTAGCTTTCAATTTAGGAAATCACGTTGTAGACTCAATCTTCTAGATAGGCAGATATCGCTACTGGGCCTATCAAACACACAAGTAAGAAACTACTTAGACATTTCATTCAAAGAGCAGTAAATATCTTTTAGGATATACCTGAACAAAAAGGCCATTTAATTATGCTCATCTTCCTCAGCTAACCTCAGATCATTTCTTTAAGCTCAAGAACCTTGTAAAATGCACCGAAGAAGGGAGCACATAGTTTGTTAAACTACAGGCTATTAGAGATGATCTAAGCCTGACATCTCCCTCTTAATATTATACTATCAGAGCCTGTCAGATTTTACCTTTGGATTCTTGAAATTATGAACAGATCTTTTCTGCACAGCTTCTATTTTCAGTTCAGACTCTATGCTTATTGAATCAGGAAGAAATTTGAAAGGAGATATTTATGTCTAGCTAATCTGACATCTGACTCTTCTAGGAATTTTCACTTGCTTCAAAGGCTCCTAACTAGTCTGATTCTAAATTCTTGGCTCCACTATCCATTCTTCAAACATTATCCAGTGCAATTTAAAAAAAATATATATATATATAAATAAGCACATAAATAAATAAATTAGATCATGCCATTTTCCACTTAAATCTCTTAAATGGCTTTACTTCATGTTTCAAGTAAACTTCTAAATCTTCATTATGGTCTACAAAGTGTTGCTTTATCCGGTCCCTAGCACTTCAGAGGAATTCAAAACTTATCATAAAGCTACATTAGTCAAGATAGTGTGGTATCGGCAAAAGAACAGACAAATAGAGCAATGGAACAGAATAGGGAGCCCATAATTAGACCCACACAAATATTATCAACTGATCCTTGCTTCTTAGCAAAGGCAATTCAATGGAGAAAGGTTAGTTTTTCAACTGTGCCGTAATGACTCTACATCTACATGGAGGACAATGAATGTAGACATAGATAACACACCTTTCTTAAAAAAAAAAGAAAATCACTCAGGGGCGCCTGGGTGGCTCAGTCGTTAAGCGTCTGCCTTCAGCTCAGGTCATGATCCTAGGGTCCTGGGATTGAGCCCCACATCAGGCTCCCTGCTCGGCGGGAGGCCTGCTTCTCCCTCTCCCATTCCCCCTGCTCGTCTTCCCGCTCTTGCTATCTCTCTGTCAAATAAATAAATAAAATCTTGAAAAAAAAATCACTCAAAGTGGGTTATAGACATACATTTAAAATACAAAATTTAAAAACTTCCAGGAGATAGCATAGGGCAAAATCTAGAGAATTTGGGGTTTACACACAATATCATATGCACTCTCAATGGGGAAAAAAAACGTTGGGACTTTGTTAAAATGTAAAGCTTCTGCTCTGTGAATGACAGTGTTAAGAGAATGAAAAGACAAGCCATATACTGAGAAAAAATATTTGAAAACACACAACTGATAAAGGACTTGTATCCAAAGCACACAGAGACTTCTTAAAAACTCAAAAGAACACAAACAGCCCAATAGAAAAAGGGCAAAATATCAAAGCAAATATCTTTTCAAAGAAGATACACAGATAGAAAAAAAAAGCAAATGAAAAGATACTCAACATTTATGTCATTAAGGAATGGAAAATTAAAATAATTCAATAGCAGGACACATCTATTAGAATGGCTAGAATACAAAACACTGACAACCAAAACACTGGTGACAATATGGAGCCATAGGAATTCTCATTCACTGCTGGTAGAGAGGCACAATGGAACAGTCATTTTGGAAGAAAGTCTTTCAGTTTCTTATAAAGCTAAACAATCTTATTATATGGCCCAACAATTGTGTTTTCACCCATAGGAGCTAAAAGATTATGGCCATATAAAACGTACACACCTATTTATAATTACCAACACTTAGAAGTAACCAAGATGTCCTTCAAAAGGTGAATGGATAAAGAAACTGTGGTACATCTAAGCAATGGAATATTATTCAGTGCTAAAAAGAAATGAACTATTAAGCTATTAAAAGACATAGAGGAACTTTAAATGCATATTATTAAGGGAAAGAAACCAATCTTAAAGGCTACATACTATATGATTCTAACTCTATGACCTCATGGGAAAGTCAAACTATAGAGAAAATTAAAAAAAAAATAAGCCCTTACCAGGGTTTGGGTGGAGGAAGGAAAGGATGAATACATGGAACATAGGGTACTTTTAGGACAGTGAAACTTTTCTGTATAATACTATAATGTTGGACATAAGATATTATCCATTTGTTAAGACTCATAGATCTATACAAGACTAAGTGTGAATCCTTAATATAAACTATGGGCTTTAATTAATAAAAATATATCAATAATAGTTCATCAATCGTAACAAGTATACCAGAGTAACACAAAATATTAATAAGGAAATCTGAGGGGGGAGGGAAGGTGGCATATGGCAACTCTGTCCTTTCTGATAAGTTTTTCTATAAAACTAAAATTGCTTTAAAAATAAAGTCTACTATTTAAAAAATATGACATGTGTCTAAATAGTAATATACTTGGTAAGTACCACTGGAGGTCAGAGAAGGAATTTATGAAGGTAACTTGAAAAAAATCTATCCAGTGATAAAGATAGGATGTGGGAATTGCTTAGGTCTCCAAGTTGCTTAGAGTGTGGATAGGTAGAGAAGAACTATAGTGTTAAAGATGGGGAAGACAAATACAGCACAAGCTAGGTGAAAAATTTTTGAAATATTATATAAACTATCAAAATGGTCATCAAGGTCACCTGCTTTCATTGTCTGAATATCTTTTCCCCCATAATTCATATGGTGAAATCCTAATGTCTGATATGGAGCTTTTGGGCTCGGACCTGATGAATGGGATTAGTGCTCTTATAAATAAGATCCAACAGAGGTCCCAGGCCCTTTTTGCTACGTGAGCTTTAAACAGGAAGTCTGCAACTCAGAAAAGGGTCCTCACCTGACCAGGCCAGTGCCATGATCTTGGACTTCCAGCCTCCTAAACTGTAAGAGAAACATTTCATTTGTTTACAAGCCACCCAGTCTGTGCCATTTTGTTAGAGCAGCCTGAACTGACAAGACACCTGCTTTTTCAAAAGACCCAAACATTATTTGTCAGGATTTGTTTTTAGAAATAGGATGAGCTCTTTTCCTCCCACATAGTGAGGATAGACCATGTATTTATTCAGTTATGCAGCATGGAACAGGCTAAAGCAAAATGGTCTGTTGGGTGACTGAAACTAGTCCTGAGTTCTACTTATGTCTGTAAGCAATAGTCAACTGCATAAATATGAAGAAAATTTCTTGAACAGAAATGAGGTCATGCTTTACCACCCCAGAAGAAATGAATATATATATATATATATATATTTTTTTTAAAGGATCTACTACTTGACAAACTTTTCAAGTGTTAGGAGCAGCTATTTCTGTCCCTTCCACTACCATGTCTCCGGGGTCACAGCTTTTTAATATGTACTCTCTGAAAGAACCACATATAGGAGCTTTTTCCCCACAAGGTAAATAATGAGCTTCCATTTAAACCTCTTTCTAATCTATAACCGAATCACAGAAGCATCATCCTTATTTAAAAAAAAAAGTATTACACTATGTGTTGAAAAATGACTGCAAAATTCTCAAGCTTGAAAAAAAAAAATGGGCAAGCAAGACTCTTGCAAGTAGATTATTGGTTTCTTAGACCTACGTATTGGTCTCTCAGATCCTTATAGAGAGAACTACTTCTTCTGGTTGTCCTGCTTATGCAATGGATCTCTAGCCTGGACTCCCTGCCTTCAATTTTCCCTACAGCTAGGATGCTTCCCTTACTCTCAGCTGTCTCCCAGAACCATCTTTGGGAGACACCACACAAATTTCCTTAGCAGCCAGCCCTGTGGTGGTTTAGGGCCCTGTCGACTGTGACCTCTAGATATTGCTCTTGTGAGCCTGATAAGAATTTGTTCTTTACAGGAAAGAATACGTGAAAAAATAGTAACATTTATTATCATGACAATATTTGAGCACTCATGTTCCAGACCCAGTGACTAAATGCTAGTTAGTTTGTGTAATCCTCACAAAAGACTTTATGAAGTGGGAATTAATATTACCTTCACATCACCAGGCGAGCATACTGAGGCACAGAAAGGTAACAGAGTTTAACCAGTCCCCCAGTTAACTATGGTTAAGTAGTTTGGTCGGTGGTAGAGTTAATTATGGTGTTTGAGCCCACGTTGTCTGAGTTGGCCAAGCACTTACCCTGAGCTTGGGCGGTGAAGGTCATCCAGGGAACGCAGGCCAGATGGGTGCAGGCCCCATGAAGTACTTTCACCTGGCTACTTGTTCTGAGGGCGTCCTTCCGAGGCACCTCGCATCTGTCCTTAGCCCTAGCCCAACTCACTTGACCGCCCAGAGACGGGAGACCTTGTGCGCCTCATGTGCCGTGCACGTGATACGACCCCCGCGCTCCACGACCTCCACGTGCAGACCGTGGGCGGAGGCAGGGTGCGGCATGAGCCCCTCCCCAGAGTCTATTAATTGGCAGCCTGAGCCTGGGGGTGGGGAAAGGAAACGCTAAAGTCGTGGTGCGGGGGTGTGAGGAGTTGGCGCAACCCTGACCACGGTTCAGAGGTCGTGGCCACGCGGAAACTCGCCCTTCCACGACCCAGTCCACGACCCAGCATAGAGGCCCACGGGTAGGTGCTCGCGACCCCTTCCAGGGCCCCGGCAGGGCGGGGAACGCGGGCGGGAGCTTCCTCATGGCATGGGTGGGTGGCAGAGCGTCGACGTGCTCTGCACCCACCGGGACCTGGGCTCCCGCGGCGAAGAGGTGGCTCTGGGACCTCTGGAAGCTAGCTGCACAGTGGCAGCCAGCCGGCTGGTGTCTCTGCGGTGTGCGTGCCTGGGGTTCCTTTCCCGCTGCTGAATTGCTCTCATGGCCCAGCTTTTGCTAAAGCTTGGCTACTCCAACTTCGCGCATTTGTCTCTGTGCATGCTGTGTGCCAGGCTCTTGCATAGTTCTGCAACATTACTTGTGATAGGTGTGATGATATCTGGAATTTGTAGAGCTTTTTGCCCTCGTCTCAGTAATAAGCCTTGGCTCCCCAATACGGCCAGGGGCACAGTGCTGCTCTTGTCCACCTTAAGATTCAGAGGTCAAACTCGTCTCCCAGGCTCTTCTTCCTAGGGAAGATGAGAAGCTTGTTATATTAAGTTCCAGAGGGCAGGACCTTGGCATAAAATGTTAATTGCACTACTGTGGATAAGCAATATTTTAACAAATAGAAGTTTTTGACATTTTAATGCTAATAGGACATTAAGAGAGAAGTTGGTAGATTCTGCCAACCCACTAAATGTTACATTTTAGGGTATTTTGCTAGGAGCTTTATTTCTTCGAATGTGCAAACTAGTGAATGGGAATTGGAGGATTAGTTCCAAAATCTTGATTCTAGCAATTCCATAAACAGGTAGTTCATAGTGTTGCAGGATTGCAGGCTTCTTCTGTCTCAGGGAGTCGAAGAATGAATCTTCCCAACACAAATGGGTGAAGTGAAAAAGTTTATTGAGTGAAGGTGAGAACAGAAAGAAGGGAAAAGTCTTTAGAGTGAGAAGGGTTTGGAATGGCTTGCCACTGAGGGCTTTCACTGGAAGTCTTTTATTGAGAACTGATTGGGAAACTTAAATCTTCTTGACATCTCTACCACTGATAGCACTAAGCTTACTTTTTCTTTGAAGTTTGGTAATTTTCAGTAGTCCAGCTGTAGCTATTAGAGATCTCGTCTCTGACATTTAAGACAAAGGAGGTAGTCTCCTTAGTCTCATTATATTCCCTTATCTCGGATCTTGGACGCCTCAGCATTTTCTACATCTGGGATTTCTGTGAGCCCCAAGTCAGGTATCTCGCCCTGCCTGACCCCTACTCAATAGGACTCAAGATACCCAGATAACCATTGGCTCTTTCTCTTTTAAATACATTGCAACTCTTCCCCCTTTACGGTGCTCTAGGAATTAGGTTCTCCATTTAATAACACCTTTCATTTGTAAAATGCCCACCAGTTAAACTGTGATTCCTTCCTCTAGGTGACAGTGATCAGTGAAAGGCTTAGGTCAAGTGGATGCATCTTGATGGCACTCTCCTCTGCACACCTGGTACCGTGGGGCTCACTGTACTTCTCCCTTGTTTTGCCTACTACAGTTGGATTCCTTGTTAATCCCTCTTCCATATTATAGTCCTAGTGACATAGTAATGATAGCCAATGTTTCTGGGTTTCTTACTGTGTTAGGTTCCTACGGCTGCCAAAGTGCCACAAACTAAGTGGCTTACAACAGCAGACTTATGTCTCAGGGCTGGCAGCCTACAGTCTGTAGTCAAGGAGTCAGCAGGCCTCCACTACCTCTGAAGGTTCAAGGGAAGCCTTAGCTGTTTCCTCCCAGCTTCTGGTTGTTGGTGGCAGTCTTTGCCATTCCTTCACTTGTACCTATGTCCTTCCAGTTTCTGCCTCAGTTGTCACGTAGCTTTCTTCCCTATGTGTCTGTTGTAAGGATACCAGCCCTTTGTATTAGGGCCCATCATAATGACCTCACTTTAAAGTGATTACATATGCAAAGACCCTGATCTCAAATATAAGCACCTGGGTTAGGATTCCACCTATTTTCCCACTGACACAATTCAACTCAAAACCTCTATCACTTTTCTGTACACTCTGGCAAGTGGCTTTATACTTCTGTTTTTTTTTTTTTTTTTTTTTTTTTTGGTAAGCCTTCTTTAAAGGAGCTACAAAGAATAGGGACCTGACTTAATGTAAAAGAAATGAGAAATAAGGTCTATATGCCAACCTTTAGCCAGTACTTCGTACGCTAGCTTTTAAATGTAGACAAATACAATAAGAAAATGGTATGTTATCCCTTTATATTGTCACCTAATTCTTTGAGCTCCCTGGAAAAGCGATACTAGGCGAATTCATAGTACATCACATGTGTTACCTCCTTAATCTAACTTAAAATAGGGACCAATACTTACATAATTTTTTAAATGCAATAGAGATTTATATATTTTACCTGGCTATAGCGTGGTTTTCAGAGGCAATCTCTCGTCAGCATGAAATCTCTAATGGGATAAAAGTGAACTTTGAACTAGCCAAAACAATATCTAGTAAATGTGTTGCAGTCTTGGGAGAGTGGTATAGGAAGCTTCTCCCCCCCCAGTCAAGGCATTCAGTTTTACCAATTATAAAACATCTTTTGTATTTATTTTCGTGAGGTTTTGGTTACTGCCCAATAATGTGGCCCTTTTCATTTACCTTGACAATTCTGTAATGTTTTAAAACCTCTTTTGGGAAATATTCTATAAAGTTCTTCTATCCTAAATGTTGTAGGACTTAGCTTTTGAAAGAGTTAAAAGCTCTGGTATGTGTCACATCCATCTCCTCTGATGGTCTTTAGTTGGTTCAACACTGTTTGGAGTTTGACCTCATCTAGGTAGTCGGAGTAGGTAAAGGGAAAATTTCTTGTGGGTGAAGACTGTAGATTAGAAGAAGGAAATAACATACTTGTCTTTCCATTTTAAAATTTCAGAATAGATTGAGATTTAGGAAGCGTGAAGTTAGTACATATTCTTTTCCATATATCTCACACCAGTTTTATTAACATCTTACATTAGTGTGGTACCTTACAATTAACCAATACTGCTACATGATTATTAACTAATGTCTATAACTTTAGATTTTTTTTCAGCTTTTACCTAATCTCCCTCTGTTCCAGGATCCTATCCAGAAGTTGTCTCCTTGGGCTTCTCTATACTGTGACAGTTACCTTTTAGTTCTACATCTGTTGATTCCCGGTCACTGTCAATGATTGCATTATTAGTAAATGGTGGAGCCGAGGATGGAAGCCAGGTCCCTGGAACTCCAAAATCCATGTTCTTTGTATCTGTAGTAATTAGCTCTGTGCCTGTAGCACTAGCACAATTCCCATGTTAGCTCAACGTTTCTAAACCTCAACATTATTGGTACTGTCTTTGTTTTGGGAGGGCTATTTGTAGGATGTTTAATAGCATCCCTATCTTATCTCCCAACAGATGTTAGTAGCCCACCCACTTTTCTCACTCTTCACTGGCCAATAATTATAACAACCAAAAATATCCCCATACATGGCCATTTATTTATGGGGGCAATATTGACCACTGGGTAATGTTTCTAAGATGTGTTTCAGTAAATGGCAATATGTAAGAAATGAATGAATTGTGTTGACCAATGGGGTTAACATTTCTAAGATGTATTTTAATAGATGGCAATAAGAAATATCGAATGAATTGTGTTGAGGCAATCTGAAGCAATTAAATAATTTGAACTTCTAAAAATGGAACTAGAGGCTTTATGCTAAGCAAAATAAGTCAGAGAAATAAAAATACCATATGATTACACTCCCATGTGGAATTTAAAAAAACAGATGGACATACAGGAAGGGAAGAAAAAAATAAGTTAAAAACCGAGAGGGAAGCAAACCATAAGGGACTCTTAACTACAGGAAACTAAGGGTTGCTGGAGGAGGGAAGGATGGGGGGTGGGGTAATTGGGTGATGGGCATTAAAGAGGGCACTTCGTGTAATGAACACTGGGTGTTTTATGAACTGAGGAATCACTAAATTCTACCCCTGAAACTAATAATACAGTATATGTTAACTAAATTGAATTTAAATAAAAAACATTACAAGGATGTTTGAAAGAAATTATGCATTAACTCACTGTTAAAGTTTTGTGGGAAAACATGGGCTATATAACTTAGTCCAGTATAATGAGAATGAAAATTGCTGAATAGTCATGTAGAGTTCTGTTAACTGTATATTTATCTTACATTGGGGTCCAATTATATAATGTATATTGATTTGCTTTTAAGAATGTTAATTTCACTATTTGAACTGATTATAGAAACATTTTTATTTTCTTTAGGTAGTATTCACAGGGTAATTGTTGACTGTGGATCGTGATTGATGCTGATTATCCCTTTAATTTGAGTAAATGTAATTGACGTTTCTGCTTTGACTTAATTTTTAAAGGCATATTATGTGTTCTTAGCAAAGATGATTAATATTACAAAAGTTACACTGGTATTTAATGTTATGCCTCTTACAAAACCTTTTTTGGTTGAATTCCAATGTGTGGGAAGGACAGGTCTTTGCTTCTGAAAAACTATTTTTAAGCAAAAAAAAAAAAAAGATGAGTGCTTAAAATGTTAACTAGCCTAGATCTTCTACTCCAAAGTGCCTCAGAGCATGGATAGGATGCTATATACCTTACAAATTCCTGAGCCTTGGGTGCCTGGGTGGCTCAGTTGGTTAAGCGACTGCCTTCGGCTCAGGCCATGATCCTGGAGTCCCAGGATCGAGTCCCGCATCGGGCTCCCTGCTTGGCGGGGAGTCTGCTTCTCCCTCTGACCCTCTTCCCTCTCATGCTCTCTATCTCTCATTCTCTCTCTCTAATAAATAAATAAAATCTTAAAAAAAAAAAAATTCCTGAGCCTTTCGTTAGGCCTTCCAAATTTTGTACTGAGGGCTGTATTTGTTCCTATGCTTCAGAGATCTGCCCTATTCTTTGTTTTTCAGTATTCCTATCTAAATGGAGTAAACCTTTTTTTTTTTTTAAACTCTGAGCTCCGACGGTCTCTAGTTTACACCAAAAACTCACCTTCAAGAGTGTTCAATACTTGTATCAGTAGATAAAGAAACCACCGTACAACGATCAAGTGTCTCATGTAGGGTGATTGTAGCTGGTCACTAGAATCTTTGGTTTCTTTAGAAAACACTTGGCTAGATCTAAGTGAGGAAGCATCAAGATGTAGGAAGGAAGGATTTTAAGGAGTATGCAAGAGAGGCTTAAAGACCATCTGAAGCTTAAATTCTGCTAGTCTTAATATTTGTTTACCTCTAGTTTTTGGAATCTTGTCTAGAAATTATTCCTTTTTTTTTTTAATTAACACATGATGTATTATTTGTTTCAGGGGTACAGATCTGTGATTCATGAGTCTTACACAATTCACAGCTCTCATCATAGCACATACCCTCCCCAGTGTTCATCACCAAGCCACCCCATCCCTCCCACCCCCCTCCACTCCAGCAACTCTGTTTGTTTCCTGAGATTGAGTCTCTTACGGTTTGTCTCCCTCTCGGGTTTTGTCTTCATTTTTTCCTCTCTCCCCCCATGATCCTCTGCCTTGTCAAATTCCACATATCAGAGAGATCATATGATAATCGTCTTTCTCTGATTGACTTATTTTGCTTAGCATAATACCCTCTAGTTCCATACATGCCGTTGCAAATGGCAAGATTTCATTTTTGTTTTGATGGCTGCATAATATCCCATTGTATATTTATATGCCACATCTTTATCTGTTCATCTGTCGATAGACATCTAGGCTTTTTCCATAGTTTGGCTATTGTGGACATTTCTGCTATAAACATTGAGGGGCACGTGCCCCTTCGGATCACTAGATTTGTATCTTTGGGGTAAATACTGAGTAGTGCAATTGCTGGGTTGCAGGGTAGCTCTATTTTCAACTTTTTGAGGAACCTCCATACTGTTTTCCAGAGTGGCTGTACCAGCTTACATTCCCATCAACAGTGTAAGAGGGTTCCCCTTTCTCCGCATCCTCGCCAACATCTGTCATTTTCTGACATTAATTTTAGCCATTCTGGCTGATGTGAAGTGGTATCTCATTGTGGTTTAGAAATCATAACTCTTATTGGGCTATGTTCTGCTCTGCTAATATTCATTTCAACTCAAATGATCATTTCTAGCCCACATGTAGGTTATCTGTTGTTTGCCCAAGTCAGCATTAAGGGTTATCTTGGTGTGGGTTTTGGCACGTTTACTTGTCCACTCCAGGACCCATGTTGCATTACGGTATTTGCATGAATGTGACCGAGTTTGGGTGTCTGGATGATAATGTTCAAAGAGAAATCCTAAGGTGCTCTTAATGGTTTGTAAGGGGACCTGAAAGCGCTGAATTACATCCTGTCTAGAGGAGTCTGGAAACTGTATAGTTCATATGCGTATTATTCTAACCTGTTGTTAAATCCTTCCCACAATGTTCGACCTGCAAAACTTGCTTATTTCCCATATTTAAGCAGCAGGTTGATATGGGGGAAATTTACTCTTTACCTATTCTCTCATGAAGATTATCCTTTCCCCTGCCATTGAGATTTACGCTCCATCCTTCCTACCACTTTTACCCCATTTCAGTTGTCTTAAGTCAAATTAGTGACTCAGCCTCACCTTCTAGAATTTCCATGCTAATCTCCTTGTAGCTCATGTGTTAGGGTTTGTATGTTACACTCTTAATCTCACCAGTTCAGTGGGACTTAAAATGCAGTCTGATCTCTCCAAGCTTGAATCTTGCCTTTTTTTCCTGTGTTAATGCTTATACTTGAGTACTATGGATAGAGCAATTTATGGTACTCTACCTAACTTTTGTTCAGTGACTGTTTCTAGTTTGGTTAAAAGTGAACCAGTCAGAATTCTTACTACTTGTTATCCCTGTGGCTCTCTTAAAGCTGTCACTTAATCTAAGTCTGTTATCTCTATGGCTCTCTTAAAACTGCTTCACTTAATCTAAGTCTCTAATGAAAGATTAACATTAAAATTTAGTACCTTTTATATTTAAATATTAAAAGGTAATATATATTTATTAGCTGTGTAACTGAAGTGTTATGGACTGAATGTTTGTGATCTTCCCCCAAATTCATATGTTGAAGCCCAAACCCCAAGGGTAGCTGTATTTGGAGATGGGGCCTCTAAAGAAACATTAAGTTTTAATGAGGTTTTAAGGTGGGGCCTGATGCAATAGAATTATTGTTCTTAGAGGAAGAGACCCTAGAGAGCTGTCCCAACACATTAAACCAAAGAAGGCCTTGCCTAGGCCCTGGTAAGGCTGCCCATTTCAAGACAAGAAGAGCATTTTCACCAGAAACCGAATTGGCCAGAGCCTTGATCTGACACTTCTAGGCTCCAGAAAGTAGACAACTTAAGCCACCCAGTCTTAAGCTGTTCTTGTTACAGCATCCTATAGCAGACTGATACATGAGGGCAGGTTGAACTTGCTGAGCCTCCATTTCCTCAGAATAAGATGAATTATTTCACGGAAGCTCAGTAGGATTAAATGAGAAAGCAGAGCCATAATCACATTGTTGGTACTCCAATATTTGCTGTTAATAATAATGAAGAAATATTGAACAGATATTCATTTAAATGTCAGTTATAATCTCTGGTATTTTAGGAAGGTAAGAGCATTAGCTGCAAATACTTTCTGTTCACCTTGTGGCTGAAAGTAGTGTCGCTATATCTGGGCTTTTTTTGAGGTTCTATCAAGTGCTTCTAGCTCTTTTCAGTAGAGACAAAATGCTATACCAGTGATAACTCCTTCTACCTTGATTTATCCAGTTAATTCTACATAATTCTTGAAACTCCTTACTGGCTATCTGGAAGAATGGCAGCAATGTTTTGTTTAGTAGTTGCCTGTGAAGCATTTTCAGTTAAATGTTTTGAAAATTATAAACAATCTTTTTTTTTTAAATGTTTTATTTATTTATTCATGAGAGTCAGAGAGAGAGAGAGAGAGAGAGAAAGAGGCAGAGGCAGAGGGAGAAGCAGGCTCCCACCTAGCAGGGAGCCTGATGCGGGACTCGATCCTAGGACCCTGGGATCATGACCTGAGCCGAAGGCAGACGCTTAACCATCTGAGCCACCCAGGTGCCCCTGAAAATTATAAACAATCTTGATTATTTTAAACTAAAATAGTAATGGTTAAGTGGTAAATCACCCATATATTTTTTTGGTATTGGGAATACGTATGTAGAGTAAATGGCTTTGTGTGTATGTTAGTCCTTTCATAGTGAAGACATTAAAATTGCTAGTTATGTAACAATTACTCTGTAAGTGAACAGTGTAGTGGTTCACTGCACTTCTAAATTTACAACACAAAAGGTGAATTCCAAGTGATCCACTTAAAATTTATGACTAGTGCATTAAACAGTTTTAACATCCTTCAGGAAGTTAAACTTTCATTTTATACATTCGATTTTATCTAGAAAGGTAGGAAGGTTGTAAGTAGCAGTTTAATTATAATTTCTTAAGGTTGTGTTGGTGCATATTTTCGTTTTAAGACCATCTTAAGGGCAATAGTAACTTCTATCTCTGCCAAAATATCCTAAAAATGAAGGAGTATACTTAAAGAGGAGCCTAAAAATACAGCACCACTGCATTTTTAGAGGCTCACTAAAACGTATAACCCACAAAAGGGCAGTGTGTTTAAAAAAGTGCACCCAGCAAATTCATAATTAACTAGACTCCATTTCATTGACTTACTAAAAACTAAGTTCAACTTTATTTTTGCTTTTAGTTTTGCCAAATACCAATTTTACGGTAGAGAACAGCATGATAGAAAAACTTTGAAAGCTTGTTTCCATAGGTGGCTAAAATCTTCATTTCTGGGCCTACCCTATCTTTGCAGTAAGTTCTAAGTTCTTATTCAGCAGAAACCAAATTGTTACACCATTTAAAAAAGTACATCAGTCTTAGTCTTGCATAATAGGAAACTTAAAATAGATTTAATTCTGAAAATATATACACATAAGACCTTAGATAGCTGATAAATAATTTGAAGTCATGTAGACATGAGGCCAAATTTCAGTACCACCCCTTACTAGGTTTGGAACTTTTGTTTAACCTGTTTTTTTTTTTTTTTTTTTTCCTAATAGAGGATACCTATTTCCTAGAATTGCTATGAAGAGCGGTTATGTAAGACACTTAGTAGGGTGCCTTGCTTATAACTGACTGCCGTGGAGGTCCTACAGGATATGCTCCACTTTCTCCCCTAACGCCATCTCCACACTCGATCTGCTCTTCTCACTTGCCCACACCACTCAAGCTGTGCTCAGCCCCCTTCTCGCTCTACTAAGTGAACACATTCCCACTCAGAGCCTTTGCTCTGTTCTCTGATCTTTCCCTAGATACCTGCATAACTGCTTCCTCATTCTCAGGTTCGAAGGAGATACCACCTTATCAGAGAAGTCTTTGCTGACTTCTGGAATATCATTATCTTCCTTATGCTGCTTTTTTTTTTCTTCTAAGCTTTGATCTGACACCTTTATTGATGTACAGTCCATATCCTCCCACAAAGTATGAGCACAGGGGACAGGGACATTTTTTCACTGCTGTATCTTGGCACAGAGAACATCATTTGGCATGTAGATTTTTTTAATTTTTTTTTAAATTTTTATTTATTCATGAGAGACAGAGGGAGAGAGATGGGGGGAGAGAGAGAGAGAGAGAAGCAGAGGGAGAAGCAGGCTCCCAAGGAGCAGGGAGCCCGATGCGGGACTCCATCCCAGGACCCTGGGATCATGACCTGAGCCGAAGGCAGACACTTAACCATCTGAGCCACCCAGGCGCCCTGGCATGTAGATTTTTAATGAACTTGTACTTCTGTTAAATCTTTAGAAAAGACAAACCCACATTTAAAGATAGGTGATTCATAGGAATACCTTATCAAGACAATTAGACAAAGGGAAGAAACTATATTCACCTTCCAAGTTAGATGACCTAGTGGATACTGACAGGATTTTGTCTACAAAATGCTGATTGGCTTTGTTACTTTTTAGATAGTAAAACAGGCTAAAATTTGAGTCTGAGTTGCTCAAATACAGTGAACATTTTACTGGCTGTGTCCTATAATCCCCTCATGTTTTATACTTAACAGAGACCACTAAGGAACTTTATCTGTTTTAAGTTACAGTGTGAACTGGTGCAGTTTGTATAAAGTGGCACGGAGAACAGAAAGTGAAGGCAGGCAGATGGAAGCCAGGACACCATGTTTCATAGGAAATTAAGGAGTTTGGACTTGATTCAGCAGGTGTTGGGGAGGCCACAGAAAGATTTTAAACAGGGGATTGTATTTCAAAAAGTCATCCTGGCAGTTTTCTGGGCAGCCTGTTGGAAAAAGCCAGTTCTGTCCATTGCCTTATTGCAGTTTATAGAAGATGAGGGCTGACTTAATAACAGGATAACTGCTTGCTGATTGTACTCTGAAGCTTATCCTTTAAAAATTCTTAGAATGAAAAGTAACCTAAAAAAATCTGTATTTTACAATACAGAATCAGAATTTGTGCTAGAATCATCTAGATGATTAAGATACATCGTACAAATTTGATGAAGCGGATTCCAAAGACATGTAGTGACCTGGTCAAGCTAACACCTCTGGGTTGTGGCAATTAGCTGTCCTGATTCGATGGCAGTGGATTATGTGATTATACAAGTTAATGGGTTAAATATAAAGTTAGCCTTTTTTTTCCCCCCCTTGAAATGTAGCACTTTCTAGAGCTACCCAGGTGGCATTTTACTAGAATAGTATTTAATACGGAGCTGTTCTGGAATTTGTTTTCCTCTGTTCTTTCCTAGCCAAAATCAGATGATGGGTTACATTTAGAGCTTTAAAATAAGCAACATCATGTTGGGAAAAAATGCTCTAGGATTAGAATTTGGAAGCCAGTCCTGGCTGTGACCCTGGGCAAGTCAATTAGAATTTGAGTCTCCATTCTGAATTTTAAAGAGTAGAGTTTGAATTTTGATGTTCTTTTTAGATCTCTATATAGCTTTTGTTATAGCTTAGAAAGCATTAGAACATTTCCCTGAACTTTTTATTGCAGATATATAACCTAACTATATGGTAAGGAATTACATATGTATCTAGGTGTCTCTAGCTGGCTGCAAACATGAAATAGCTAGTAAATTATATACTATGTTTATTTTTTTCCTTGTCTTTTAAAAATACCCCCCATAGGGAAGATGAGTAGCTCCCTGCAGCAGTTTACTGCTTGGAACACCTTCCAGATCAGATGGTATTAGACAGGAGCAGAAAATTTCCCAAACGGCAGATAGAACAGACTTAGTGAAAGAACTTGTTTTGTGCAGTTAGCAGGTATTACAGTAGTAGGAAACCTCTGTTAGATCACTTAACCTAATTTTGTAATGGAATTTCAGAGTTCTTAGGTAAACCTTACTGAGTAGTAGAACTTGCCCTTTGGGAAAATGGGAAAATATTTTGATCAATGTTGATGAAAATTTTCAAGGTAGGTATAGATCTGAATTAATCATTAAATATTCAATGTTTGAATTTTCACATCTTAAACAATTTTGAGGTTTTTTTCCAAACAAGGATACAAATATAGTCCATAAGTTAAAATTGGTAAACTTGCTCATTAAGTCTTTCATAGATCTTTTCTTTGCCCCTTTATCATGTGTTCCTCAGTGTCCCAAATTTCTTGTAAATTGGTTATTAAAGCTAAAGTAAAACACTTTAACAACTTTTTAACCGAGTTATTATTTTGAAACTATTGCACTATCAAGACCTATTTGGTAAATAGACAATTATACAACTTGGCAAAGTTATAGCATTAAAATACAATCTCTTAAGAATGAATAATTTCAAGCCAAATGTTTAAAAAGAGACTGCATTTGTCTATTTTAAAATTAAACTTTAATGAGAAGTGGGAAAACTTAAGTGATGCATGAATATGCCAGTATGTCTTCCTAAATCTCAGGATCTTTAACTGCTACTGGCTGGTCTTTAAATGGGAAAGTTGAGGATTCACATGTATAATATAATGAAGCAGGCAATCACTTGCTATAAAGTTATAAGAACTCGTATGCAATGTGCATACTGTAATTAGGGTAATGCAGATGTCAGTGAGGGGAAAGATTGTTCATGATTTAAGAATGAGGTTTGTTTTTTTCTTTTTCAGAAATAAGCTGAGACTTGGGAGATCATGTACATAATTGCTTTGCCAACTCTCAATTTGCAGCCTTTATTTTGCACATAATTGAATAACATGATTTGATAAAACTTACACCTTTCCGGAGAAGACAGAACTGCTGGGTAACATTCATGTTCCCAAAAGAAGCAGCAGTCTCATAGACATGATAATTTCATGGAAAATATTCTGGTAAAACCAGGTTTACTAATTGTTATGTTAATTGCAAACAATGCCGAAGTTTTAAACTGGATATCCAGTGCTCGTCTGAAGGCGTTGGACAACTGTCTTGTGTTTGTGTTTACTAGAACTTGGGTGTCCTCATTCACCTATGGTGGCTTCTGTGGGAGTCTTGCCCACTTATGTGTACGACATCTAGGTGACTGTGGGCCTTGCCATCACCCCAGCGGAGTAGACTGGAGGTGAGCACCTGATGTAATGAAACTGGCCTAATACAAGAATCAGCTTGACCAATCAAATTGTATATATGGTAAGTTAAATGAGAGAATATCAACTGAGAAAATAAGGGAAACCAGTCTGTAGAGAGAAATAGACTTTAGCAAGAAGCAGAGATGTGATTAGAGAGCCTCTGTAGCCTGAGGAGGTCACTTAGTGTAGGTGATCCCTAGAGCAGCTGTTAGCTTTCCAGTCCAAGCCCTGTGTAGTGGGGTCGAGGTTTATGTGAGGTTTTGTTTGTTTTCTTAAATCTTGAGTTAATTTGAATTTCTACTCCTTGTGGCCATAGACCAAATTGCAGCATGTATTAGTATACTTCAATACTTGAAACAAAATTCTATCAACAATTTGCAGATACGCCATTCCAAATCAAAATTGTTGTGTTGTCCTCTCCACAAATGAGCACTATTACTACTTTAAGGAAGGTAGGGAACTCTTACTTGGGAGGTGGGAAGTAGGGATTAAATTTCAGAAGTGCATCTAGCTTAGTTGTATATCAGACTCACTTGGTTAGCTTTTAAAAATCCTTACCTGGTCTCAAACCCAGAGATTTTACATGGTTATATTACATATATAACCCCTCCTCACCGCCCCCCCGCCACCAAGGAGGCTCTAAGAGAAGGTAAAAGCTGAGGACAACTAGCTTATAGATGTTAGGGCCCATTAGTCTGGATGCAAGTGACTGTGGAATGTTTGCGTGGTGATAGATGGTAACCAGGCTTATAGTGAGCTTGTTTCTTAATATATAAAAATATTGAACACTAGGATCTATACCTAAAATTAATAGTATATTCTATGTTACTTATACTTCAATAAAAACAAATCCAGTTAATATCAAGGATTCTTTCTCCTAAAGTGAATCCTTATTTGGTAACTTCTATTTTTCAGTAAAAATACTAGATGCCAGTTAGTGAATGATTTGAGGGTACTGTATTACACTCAGCTTTCAATATTTTAGGGGTAAATGTCTGCACATGATCTATTAGAAGTGTTTGAAAGCACTAATTCCATGCCATCTTCAAGTTAAATTTCACATTTTATATAGAGGTAAGACTTGATTATTATAATCATGAACTTAATTCATATATCATTTAAAGCAGTTTAAGTAAATAGTACTTTAGTATTTCTTCAAACTCTGAAATCCTGAATTAGTGTTTCCTTTAAACACTAATTTCCTTATTTGTGCTCATGGGAGGTGGTTGAGTGTGGCAGGGAGAAGGGAGTAGATGATGTTTATGGCCCTGTGTACCTAGCTTTCTCAACACTAGATAGTGAACATTAAATATTAAAACCCCAAACTTCCCAATATTTAAATAGACCATGTTTATTTATTTGCAGTCTTATTAGCATTGAGATTATTTCCAATTTTCCTTATCATTGCCTGTTAGAGGTACACTTAATTTATAAACTTGATCTCCCATATATCCCTAAAACTGGTACTTAAGCTGTGCATATTTAAGGCTCTTGATGCATGTTTTTTTGTGTTTAATTTTTGGAAGTATATTGAACTTACATTTCTATATATAAAGAGTAATCCATAGTAGGTTATTAAGACTGTGTCTCTTAAAATCCCAGGAAATAAGCCCTGATTTGAAAAAAAAAAAAAAAATTTGTGTTAAGCAATATGCTTAAAATACTGATAACTTGAAGTAGTAATTACTAGACAATGCTTTAGTCTCCTAGTTTCTTTTAAGATCTAACCAGAGCATTCTAGAACTTGAGTCTGTCATTCTTGTGTGTTTCTTCAGAATGATTTTGTCAATAACATACATATATTCTGAATGTTTTTTATCAAACTTTTTATTACTTTCTAATATAAAATGTAGGATGGTCACTTTTTTGCATTGAGGGAAAAAATGTATCTGGATTAGCGGTTATAAGATTGACATTCTATTTTTCTATCCACTGATTTCTTTAGGTTTTATGTATACAAAATACCATCTGCAGATAACTTGTCTTTTTCTACTCTTTTTACACAATATTTTCTAAATGCTTTATTGCTTTACAGAACAGTATAAAAACAAAAATAACACATCCTAATGATACCTGAAGCTAAGAGTTACGCTTCTGTTTGACCTTTTTTTAAAGATCAATATTTGTGGATCTGTGTACACACATTTTCAACTATATTCATAAATCTATTTGTCTTAAATGTTGGATCTGTTGGTTTAAATTTCAGATCTATCTAATCTTAGAAGTTTGTACATAGGATATTTTTAACATGTCAATATTGTAGCTTGTTGAGCCTTTTGTTGTTGGGGGGTCATTTTTGTACTTCATGTGTATAACAGAAAAACCAGTGCTTTTGCACATAGGATTTACTTGGTTTAAGTCTTGTGGTGGGGAGGATAATCTTTAAAGTAGCTATGATTAAAAGATGAACTAATCAATAACTGTAAAAGTGTGCATAACTTTATTTGCATCTATGAAAAACCTATACAATTAGGTATAAAGCATAAATTTTTAACCTAAAATAATTACAAATGTGGTTATTTAGTACTTTGTAGTACAGTGATAAAAACATTTTATCCACTAGTAAGTCATAATTTAGCTTTTTTGGTGGGGAGGGAAAGGTGGGGGTGGGGCGGGGGGTGGGGAGGCAGAGGGAGAGAGAGAATCTTAAGCAGGCTCCATACCCATCATGGAGCCCCATATGGGACCCGTTCTCATAACCCGATCATGACATAAGCCAAAATCAAGAGTTGGATGCTTAACTGACTAGAGCTACCCAGGCACTTCATTAACTTTTGGTATATATTTACTTATCATAAATCCCTTCCTTTCTGTATGGTTGTAAGCTGCAGCTGAATTTGAGACAGATTGGTGTTCAAGGGACCACAATAAGTCACTGCTTAATTCAAATATTTCTCTCAAGGAGAGAATCTTAAACTTGGCTACCAAAATCTCTCTCTACATTCAAAATCCTGAGACCTTGGCCTTGAGCCATACCATACTCATTACACTGCTCTACTCTTGTCACAAATTTCATGGCACCTGTGTGCTATTTGCAACTTACTAGAGATTGTCGTCCTTAATACAATTGGCTCTGCAATGCTGTGGTCATATTGTTGTCATTTATCTCCTTCTACCGGTGAACATGACCTTTTTACATAAATGCCCTTACATATACTTCAAGGTATATAGATATGTATATGCAGCACTTAGGTTTGCCCTTATTGTTTATACATTTTTGTGTAATTCTTTAATTTTTTAATTTTCATCCCAGTAGAATTAACATAGTGTTAGGTGTCAGGTGTACCATATAGTGATTCAACAACTCTACACATTACTCAGTGCTCATAAGTGTACTCTATCCCCTCCACCTATTTCACCCATCCCCTCACCCAACTCCCTTCTGATATGCTTTATTTTAAATGAGTACCCTAAGTTAATTTTTTTTCCCCAACAAGAATGTTTTTACTTGAAGCATACTTCAGAATACATGGTTCTAAAAGATATAAAACATTCCAAGAAAAATACATATTTTCCTCTCAAGTACAGAATCCTCTGGTTAATTCACATAAAAAGAAACATAACGGATATTTCAAATTGAAGACTGAAATCCTATCAAGTATATTTTCCAGCAATACATAAATTAAAGATCAATAAAGCTGGAAAATATCCAATGTAAATATTAAATATTTGATACATAAATATTAACATCCTACTGCCCAAGCAGTGGGACAAATTAGAAATCAAACAGCAAATCAAAATGTCTCAAAACAAAGAACATGCAATATTCCAAAACCTGTGGGATACAGCAAAAGCAGATGTTAGAGTGAAATTTATGCTATAAATGCTTGTATTAAGAAAAAGTTAAACATTACACCACAAGGAACTAGAAAAAGAAGAAACTTAGCTGAAATTTAGTAGAGGAAGGAAATAAAAATCAGAAATAGAGACCAGAATAAACAATCACATAACATTGAAAGTAATGACCAGTTTTTCCAAAAGAATAAACTGGGCAATGCTTTATATTGACTCAAAAACCAAAATGAGTAATGGCAGCAAATACAATAAGCAGCCATAGAAATACATAGTGTGACAATAGATTATAAACAATTATATACTAACAAGTCTAGTAATTTAGATGAGGAAAAAATTCTTAAAAATGGACAAGTTACCACAATTGAATTATGAATCTTGAGTCCAAGAAATAGGAAATCTTTTCAGACCAATAATGAAAAGTTGAATTAGGAATCCAGTATCTTACAGCAGAAAAGCCCAGGACCACATGGTTTCATTGGTAAATTCTACCAAACATTAAAGACAAGACTCCTCAAAATATTACAGGTAATGGAATAGAGGAAACACATTCAGACTAAATCCATGAAGCCAGTACTACTACACTGATAACAAAGCAGAGTAAAAACAAAAGAATGAAAAGGTCTAGTTTGTTCAATATAAGTATTGCTACTCTGGCTTTCTTTTGACAGTCGTTTGCTTGATAGAGGTTTCTCCACCCTCTCACTTTCAATCTGCAGGTGTATTTAGGTCTAAAATGAGTCTCTTGTAGGCAGCATTTAGATGGTTCTTTTTATTTCTTTTTTCTTTAATTATCCTTTCTGACCCCTTATGCTTTTTGGTTGGAGCATTTAGTCTATTTACATTCAAAGAAATTATTGATATGTATTTCTTGCTATTTTATTTGCCATTTCTGGATATTTTCTCTGATCCTCTACTTTTGTTCTCTCCTTTGCACTCCGAGTCCCCTTTAATATTTTTGCAGGGCTAGTTTAGTGGTCATGAACTTTAGTTTTTGGGAACCTTTTTTCTCCTATTCTGAATAATAGCTTTGCTGGATAGAATATTCTTGGCTGCAGATTTTTCTCATTCAGTGTTTTAAATATATCATGCCACTCTCTTCTGGCTTGCTAAGCTTCTGTTGAGAAATCTCCAGCTAGCCTTATGTGTTTCCTTTGTAAGTTAAAGTCTTTTGCTGATTTTTAAGATTTTTATCCTTATCGCTGTATTTTGCAAATACAATCATATGTCTTGGTGTTGGCATGTTTTTGTTGATTTTGATGGGAGTTCTCTGCAACTCCTGGATCTGGATGTCTGCTTCCTTCCTCAGATTAGGGAAGTTTGATGCTATAATTTGACAAAATTTTTCCCCTTTACTCTCTCCTCTGGGACTCTATAATATGAATGTTACTATGTTTGATGGAGTCACTGAGTTCCCTAAGTCTATTCTCAATGAGTTCCATAGTTTTCTTCCTTTTGTTTAGCTTCATTATTTTCTATTTTGTTTTCTAGGTCACTAACTTGCTCCTCTGCTTCTTCCAGCCTGCTCTTAATTATATCAAGCCTGTTTCCAATCTGGTTTATTGCATTCTTCATCTGATTCTTTAATTCTTTATCTTTGTGGTCAGGGTCTCCCTGATGTTCTCTTTTCTCAAGCCCAGTGAGTATCTTTATGATTGTTGCTTTGAATTCTCCATCAGGCATGTTACTTATATCTGTTTGGTCAGATCTCTGGCTATGGCCTTACCTGGTCTTTCATTTGGAGTAAATTCCTCCATCTTGGCATTTTATCAAAGTCTCTGCCCTCTTTCCTGTGTTAGAAAAGCCAACTATGTCTCTTGCTCCTGAAAGTAATGGTCTTATGAAGACATTTTGTAATGCTCAGGGCCTGGTGCTTCAGGGAGTGTCTCCAGTGTGTGCTGTGTGGGCCCCGATGTTAGATTTTGGCAGCTTTGTCCTTTAGGCCAGTTGTCTGCAGAGGCTCTCCTTGCCTACTGTGGACAGTATTTGGTCCCTGGCCTGAATGTAGTGAGTTTTAATTAGGTGTGCTCTGGTCTGCTTGTGAAATGAGACCTAACACCAACTCCACCGGAACTGAGGCCCTGCAGAACTCTGGTTGGGAGATGTGGTGTGAGCAGGGGCTTGTGAGGATCTAATGGGGGAGGGGCCTGCTGCACTGGGACTGGGGTAGGCTTGACTGAGAAGGCAGCTCCAGGAGAGGGTGGGGAGTAGGGCTTGGTGTAAGTTAGGCAGCCAGGGTGCTGTGTTGCTTCCCTCAGGTGGCTCTGTGTTTATGCTGAGGGGTGGGTGTGTGGGGAGGGTGGGGGAATGGCACCAGCCAGGTCTTTTGTTTCCTAAGAGGCATCTCCCTAAATGCTGCTTCTCACAGAAGCACTCCTAGAATAGTTGAATAGTTTCCTCTCTTTGTGCCCCAAGTATTTTTTAGATTGCTGTTTCCATGCTGTCTAGCCACCCCCATCCCCCTCACCACCATTGTTTGCCTGCTTTCCCTCTAGGAGCAGCTAGTACCCTCCTGGCTCTATCTCAGCCAAGTCTGCTGACCTTGAAAAATACAGGCTTTGGGCATGCCTGGGTGGCTCAGTTGGTTAAGCATCTGCCTTTGACTCAGGTTACCATCCCAGGTTCCTGGGATGGAGTCCTGCACAGGGCTCCCTGCTCAGCGGGGAGCCTGCTTCTCCCTCTCCCTCTGCTGCTCCCCCTGCTTGTTTTCTCTCTCTGTAAAATAAAATCTTAAAAAAAAAAAATACAGGCTTCAGAAATGTGGTAGGGGTAGGGGCCTGCCTGGTGCACTGAGGCAAGCTTGACTGAGAAGGGCAGTCCTGTCAGAGTGCAGGAGGCTTGGTGGATGCAAGTTAGTCATCCAGTGTCAGTGCTACGCTGCCTCCCACTGATGTCTCTGTATTTATGCTGAGAGGTGGGGGAGGAAAATGGCACCAGCCAGCTTTCCTGTTCCAGGAGAGGTATCTCTATGAACATTGCATCCCAGGGATAGTTTCCAAGAAGAGTGAATAATCTCCCCACTGTGTGCCCCCCCCCCCCCCCCCGGTGTTCCTCAGATTGCTGTTTCCAAGATGTCTGCCCCCAGGTTGTTTGCTGCCTTCTTTCCAGGTGTGGGGCAGTGCCTTCAGGGCTCTATCCCAGCCAAGCCTGCTGACCTTTAAAAACTCCAGGCTGTAAGATCCACTGTTTGCAAGAACCCCTGAAATTCAGCCCCTCTTGTTTTCTAAGCCAGTGGATTTGGGGAAATGTTCTCTTTGTGCATTACACTGTATTCCTTTCACCTTTTCTCCGTAACCATAACTCCCTCCTCTCTGCAGCACTGGGCATCTGCTTCTCCCACAAACCATATCTCTGTGCTTCCTACCTTTGATGTGGCCTCTTCTCTTCCTTTTAGTTGTAGAGTTTGTTCTGTCAGTCTTCAGGTCGATTTCTGGGGTATTTAGAATGACTTTCTATCTTGTGTGTCTGAGACTAGAAGAATCCAGGGTCTTCCTACTCTATCATCACCTTTTATTTCAAAACCCCTAAACATATTACATAGTAATACTTATATTCTATAACTGTCTATACTTCGCTATAATCATTAAGAACTGGTCTCACTAGAAGTCCCTTAAATCAACTAATATGTTTCAGTATTTCTAAATTCTAGGGGTTCAATTCTTAGCTATCTTAATACATTGCTTCCAATACTTAAGGGCACAGGTTCCATTTTAAGACTTAATTCCATTGGTTGTATTGCCTCTTTATAAATGTCTTTAGTATGAAGCATTACATCTTCCTCTTTCCTATTAGCACTTTCAAATGCTAATCCCATGAAAGGATTTATTCTTTGTACTCTTGGAGAGAATGAAATGTAAGGGAAAAAAGTTAAACTGGCAGAAGTATGATTCTTAACACTTGCAGAAAACTAAAACTTGACTGGCCTTGAGGTCAAGTGATTGGAAAGAGATATGCAAAGAGTACAAAATCTTCCTTAGCATACTACTTACTCTGTTACCAGAAAAACCTTTACTATAGAATCTTATCAGTGAGTGTAATGGAAACTGTATGACATGTTTGTAACATAAATAATATATAACTATCTTGAAAATACAAATATCTGGGCATTAATTAAAAAAATTAAATATTAAACTAAGAGTAATCCTTTTCCAGTGGGATTACCTCATTGCAAAGGCAGCAATTTGGATTGAAATGGCAATAAACTGAAACCTCTATATGTACCTGGGCATGATAGGATTTGTATTAGAATTTTGTTTTTCATTTGTTTTTACCTTTGAGTTTCTCTACAAGTTTTGGTGACTTAAAGTGGGTTAAATTTAAAAGGACTTTGTTAAATTCTGTATTGAATCTTTGAGATTTAAGTAGATAACATACAGAATTTAGATAAATTAACCTAAAATACTTTGATACCTTCTGTTCATTACTATAATTGTTAACACTTCGTTTATTAAGTAACAGCACTATTCTTAAAAGAACATTTGATGTCAGACAAGTAAAAGGGGTTAATTAAAGATTTCAAAATACTCTGAACCAAAATACATACTACTGAGGAATTTACCACAGTTACATTAGCTGATGCACCTCAAAGGGTATAATTAAATCAAGAGAAGAAATTAACACACTGTACTTCTAGGGAAGCTTATAGGATGGCATATAATCAAATATATTTGAATATAGTAAATACACAGTATTGGAAGCTTATTTTTTAAATTTCCTTAATGTTTAAGGAAAATAAAATATTTTGATGTAAATTAGTGTGGGCTTCAGATCATTTTATTGTCCTAAGGATATCTAATTCTTTACATACGGAAGATAAACACCACTCACCTGAATGTTTGGTCAGTGAGAATATTAAGCATTCTTCTGTAAATTGGAACACTACAGGGGTACTTTGCAGATTTTTCTCTGTGCTAACCAGGCACTTGATAAGCATTTTCAGTGTATCTAAAAATCCCCTATGTATCAATCAGACTTGGAAAATGGTTTTCTTAATTGAGATTTGTGCTCTCTAAAAATACTTCCACTATCCTAATTTGTAAATATAACTGCTAATGTATGTGGAAGACCATTCTTGAAAGAGCTTTCATGCCTTCTTTAAAACTAAGAGAGTTAGAAAATCTCATAAAAACATCCTAAACATAAAATATTTTTTCTTGGGGCACCTAGGTGGCTCAGTTGGTTAAGTGTCTGACTCTTGATTTTGACTCAGGTCATAATCAGAATCGTGAAACCAAGCTCTGCACTGGACTCCATGCTCCATGTGGGGTCCGCTTGAGATTCTCTCTGAAAATCCATAACAATAAATACACAAGTTGCAAGATATAAGAATGCACATGTTCAGGCACATTTGTACTTTTTTTTTTAAAATGAAAACTACCTATCCTTAGAGGAGTCTATTATAACCTATAGATATTCGTGAATTCAAACAAGATATTTAACAATGACACATTAGGAAGTGAGGTCCAATGGGCTCAAATTCCAGAAAGGAAGTTACCTAACCAAAACCAACTACATAAATAAAGAAAAAGCTGACTCTGTTGTGGAATGTTTCTAGGTATATTAAGTGTATGTGTCCATACAGATTTTATGGACTATAGGTGATGGTGGAGAGAAGCCTCATCTATATGTAGTATGGATGTAGCAATTGAAGTGGTCTTTTATATGTAAGAAAACACTAAGGCGTTGTAGTGGTACAAATAAGGCTATATTAAAGTATAGCCCAGAATAGACAAAGACTATCATAATCAGAGGCTTATTATAATCTGGGCTAGGAGAAAAAAGGTAATATTGTCCTGAATTAACAAAAATTGTTTTCTTGGCTAAGACTTGATTCCTCCCCCTGCCCCCCAACACCCTAATGTTTAGTGTTTAGTGAGGAGATCCAGCTACCTCATTACATTGTCAATAGTTTCTTTTTTTCCAAAAACCACAAACTGACTCTGACTAGTCAGAAAGTTGTTTTGGCAGTATATTGGTTACCCACAGATTGATTAGGAGGGCTCCCAAACCAAGCTTGGCAACGAGAAGCCAAGGCAGGAAGAACCAAAGTAATGTTAGCAGAACCCTTAGGTGAGGTCACCATATCGTCAGTGCTGCTGCTGAGCCCTCGCATGACAGAACACTTGGATGTGACACCGATGACTGATGGGAAACCTGGGGAAACCAATTACTGATCACTTAAAAGATAGTAAAATAAAACTTAAATTATGATGTGTGAGCCCATAACAATGACATTAACACTTTTATGGTCACACAACTCATTTTCTCTTTCCTGGGAATGTTTCAAGTTGCTAAAGATCCTGTGGAGTAACATTCCTCTTCCGAGTTGTATCAGTGGGATGTGATTTATCCAAAGAAAACCACACTGTCATTGTGGCATGCACAAGGAGTGTTGATGAAGGAGGGGATTGGAAAGGCTATGTGGTTCCACATTGTGCAAATGAAGGTATTAGGATGTAACAATAAATAATAAATGGAACATCTTTTAATTTCAAAAATCTGTGGTCTCAATTCCACCTTTGCGTCTTCAAGCCTGAGGGTTTTCTCAATAGTTGAAAGACATGGGACTTAATTGGGTTGTGAATTTTTCAAATTATACTGTAAATACCAAATTTACAGTAACAAGTTCCTTCCACCTCAGTGGCTTAAAACAGTAAGCAGTTATTACTGTTCATGATTCTAATACTCAGTTATGGTCTCAGCTAAGCTCACTCCTGTGTTTGTTGAACAGACAGATCCTCAACTTTGGGTGCTCTACTGTGTTTGAGAATCAGCTGGACAGTAAGCTGATCTAGGCTAGCCTTGGCTGGAGGCAGTTGGGCTTCCTACCACATGGCTTCTTAAATATTAGTGGGCTACTTCATGCTTGTTTACATGGCAATAGCAGATTCCAGGAGTAATTCTTGGACTCTTGAGGCCAAGGCTTAAAACTGCCCAACTGTTTTTCCTATGAGAGACTGAATATAGCAAAGGGAAAATTGCCAGACTTATGTACAGAAACAGAATTCTGACCCACTGTCTGCAGTAACCAGTTCAGGAACCTAAACAATAACCCCTGTAGCAATCAGCCCTAAGTAGCTAAGGTTTGATTAAAAACTGACTGCTCCCCTAATTTTTGTCCCAACTTCCAGCTGGAAAAAGCCACATATACACCCTTAGCCAATCGCATAGAATGCCCCAACTTCTGGTTAGCCTGCCTGCAGCTTCCCTATGCCAGCAACCTCTAATCGGTGTGTACCTGAAAGCTTTCCTATCCAACACCCCCACCCCCAAACTATAATGCTTTCCCACTCTTCTGCCTGCCTTTGAGTCGGCCAAAACACAAGTGATGGTGGCTATCTCAAGCTCTGAATAAACAGGTTTGCTTCTTGTCATTTAGGTGGTCCTCCCATATTTCCATGTCATTGTGTTCTCTTGTCCATATGAAGTCCTAAAAGCTAGCCCAGTTCAAGGAGTGGGGAAAGAGGTCTCATCTCGATGAGAGGAGCTTCAAAGTCTCTTTGTAGGATAAGACATGGATAGATGGAAGGGGTATTTTTGCAATCAATCACACTTAACCTTTGTGGGTAAAGAACTTTCATTCAAGTAATAATGGATTCTTGATGTTCCATTTTAATCTACCGATTAAAGGAAGACAAAGGTGTAACTGCTCCCCATTTTTAGTATTTTAAGAATTAGTTTCACATTAATGACTCAGTAAATTCTATAGTAATGCTTACCCCTTTGTTCTTGTAGTTCCGTTAAATTTACTGCTTTCTGAGAAAATGATTCTCTGCAAAACTCATTCTCAGTGTATTTAAAGCAGTGAACAGCATGCATTAAAAAGCAATGTCAGGTTATCGTTAATTCTTAGGAGGCTTTGCTGCAATCAAACTTCATTTCAGGGCCTTCTAACATATTCCCTAATAGACTGCCCTTTTCTGTTTGTTGCAGAGGTTTTTATACCCTTGAACTGTCAGCATCTTATAGTGCACTTTGATTTTCATCTTTCGCGTGTGGGGGGAGAACTAAAAACTTCACTGAGCAATTTTCTTACTGGGTAACATGCAGCACTTACTGCCAGAACCAGTATTGAAAAGCTATGAGAAAAAATCTGAAGAAACCATACATCTGCACAAATTCTTCCTTAATTGTCCATGTCCAGTTAAACATCAATGAAATAACTGCAAATCTTTCAAAATTCTATGCCTCAGTAGAGACATTAGTCTGTTTCTGACAAAATGAGATGCTATTTTCCCCAATCTCATCAAATATTTATATATAGGCATACTATATTCACAAGACTCCTACAGTTTCTGGTAATTTGGTTCAAGTAATTAACAGTAAACATTCTTATGCATAAAGTATCTTTCTCTGGGGGAGGATCAGAATGGAAATCTGCAAACAGAAGGTATAAACAAAAACACAAAATTGCTGCAATTAACTATAAACCCTAAGAATCTGATAAGATAGGAGTTGTGTCTGTCCCATACTCTGAATGTAAAACTTAGTATGAAGAAAATATGATAATTTCAACCCTAATCACTTTAAGGCCTGTTTCCCTATAACTTGTGAAAATTTAACCTTAAGAGCAGGATCTTACGTGAATTTGAAAATGTCTCTGCCAAAGGTAAAATGATTTTTTAAAGAAAAATAGAGTTTGTGAAGGGGATTAAGAGGTACAAACTTCCAGTTATAAAAGTCATGGAGATGAAAAGCACAGCATAGGGATATAGTCAATCACACTGTAATAAGGAATAGTGACAGATGGTAACTGTACTTTGCATGGTGAATACTGTGTAGCATGTAAAGGAATTGTGGAATCACTCTTGTACACCTAAAACTAATGTAACTGTATATCAACTATATTTAATATTTTTTTCACAAAAAAATTTTTTTAAGAGCAAAATGTCATCCAGTCATAGGTAAGTTCAGAGAAGTGCCAACTTTCTGCCCTTTTAGACACTTTGAAAGCACGTTGCACGAAAGCTTCAATTCGGGCAGGTACAGCAATATCCTGGCAGCAGGACTCTGCCAACCTTCAGTTCAATCAGGTGACATAATCTTTAAATGACTACATCAAGAAGAAATTAGAATCCTAAGCACAAGTTACCATTCAAAGTGTTTAGACTAGGGTGCCTGGGTGGCTCAGTTGGTTAAGCGACTGCCTTCGGCTCAGGTCATGATCCTGGAGTCCTGCGATCGAGTCCCACATCAGGCTCCCTGCTCAGCAGGAAGTCTGCTTCTCCCTCCGACCCTCTTCCCTCTCGTGCTCTCCCTCATTCTCTCTCTCTCAAATAAATAAAATCTTAAAAAAAAAAAAAGTGTTTAGACTATTGGGATACCAATAGTTACTTCCTATTCAAGGGCAGGATTGTGCATATCAATATTACTGGTCAGTTCACCCATTCCTGCACACCTCATTTCTCTGATAATGTTACTTTGGATATCCATTATAAAAAGTAGAAAAATATAAATGCAGTTTAAGAAACCCCTAAAATATGAAATAGCCAATGTAAGAGATGAGATAATGACTCAGTTTAATTTTGATTTACGTTTTCCTGATTAGTGATGTTGAACATCTTTCCTTGTATCTGTTGATCATCTGTAGGTCGTCTTTGGAAAAATGTCTATTCAGAATGTCCCATCTCTTTTTTTTGCTATTTGAATTCTTAAAATACATATTTCAAATTTTAACCTATTATACATGATTTGCAATTATTTCTCTCATGGGTAGGTTGTTTTTTTCATTCTGTTGGTTTCCTTAGCTGTGCAGATGCATTTTAGTTTGACGTAGTTCCACTTGTTTTTCTGCTTTTGTTGCCTTTGCTTTTGGAGTCAGATCCAAAAAATTACTGCCAGGACCAATGTCAGGGAGCTTACCACCTATGTTTTATTTTGTTTTTTTCTTTGGTTTCAGGTCTTACGTTCAAGCCTGTAATCCTTTTTGAGTTTACTTTTTTGTATGATTTGAGAGAGTGGTCCAGTTTCATTCTTTTGCATGTGGAACTCTGGTTTTCCCAACACTCTGAGACTGTCCATTCCTTATTGTATACCCTTGCCTCCTTTGTCATAAATTGACCATATGTGCCTGGGGTTATTTCTGGGTTCTGAGTTCTCTTCCATTTACCTATGTGTCTGCTTTGATGCCAGTGCCATACTGTTTTGATTACTATAGCTTTGTAAAATAGTTTGAAATCAGAGAGGGTGATAGCCTCCACTTACCCCACCCTCACCCCGAAGATTGCTTTAGCTATTCAGGGTCTTTTCTGGTTCCATTCAAATCTTAGGATTTTTCTATTTTGGTGGAAATTGCCATTGGAATTTTGATAGGGATTGCAATGAATTGGTAGACTGCTTAGGGTAGTATGGGCATTTTAACAGCATTCTAATGTATGAGCATATAATATTTTTACTTTTGACTTTTTCAGCTGTAAGTTCTTATGCTCTTTTTACAGGTCTCTCACTTCTGGTTACATTTATTATGAAGTATTTTGGATTAAATTATAAATGGGATTGTTTTCTTAATTTGACAGTTTCATTTCTATATAATGATTTTTGTATTTGTATCCTGTAACTTTACTGAATTTGTTCTAATAGTTTTTTTTGGTTGAGTTTTTGGGACTTTTTGTATATAACCTTACGTTATCTGCAAGTAGTGACAGTTTTACTTCTTAGAGATTATTTCTTAAGCCTACTTTTCAGATTTTATTGAAATGGACTGTTTATGTAAAACATTTAATTTCTGTCAGTGCAAATATTTTACTTGTTAAATGTATAAAATTTTTTCAGAATAATCTAGCAATCCCTGTAGGTTTCTACTTTTGGATTATGATATACTAGCACAAACAAAATTCACGCACCTATTTCCCTTGAAATTTCCTTTTTACATTTAAATGCTTAAGAGGCTAGGATGTACCATTGAGATTTCATTTTTCAAGTACCTGCTAAATTTTTTGTAATTCCCCACTGAATGGGTTATCAGTAACTAAATATTCACAAGCACAAAATTTAGCAGCAGTCAGGCATGATTGATACAAGTTAATACACATCCAGGTAATACACTGAATGATAGTTGCCCTTCCCCAGCCCCCACAGTAAAGCATATTCTTCCCAGTAAAGAACTGGGCTTATAGTGTGTGAAGCATGAGCTATTATGTCATTCAAAGTCGAAACATTAAATTACTTCTAGGGAAATACATTGCAATTGTATTATACCAACTCAATGAAGCCTTGATATGAAATGAAACAGTAACATGATAAAGATGTTCAATAAAACAATGATTCCTACAAATTTACACAAAGATTAAATTTAGGAAAGTCAGAACATGTTTAACTTGAAATTTTGTGAGCATCAGAGTGGGGATTTTGATTTCAACATAGTCACTCCAGATCTGTACAATGTCCTAGGCAAGTGGCATGCCAGTACATTATCTAGCTAAGCATATATCAATACTACGGTTTTATTTAGCCTCAAAAATAAATATACTCCTGGGGCACCTGGGTGGCTCAGTCAGATAGGCGGTGGACTCTGGATTTCGGCTCAGGTCATGATCTCTCAGGGTTGTGGGATCGAGCGCCAAGTCAGGCTTCACGCTCAGTGGGGAGTCTGCTTGAGATTCTCTCTCCCTCTCTCTGCCGCACCCACCTCCCAGCCCCATGGGTGCGTGCTCTCTCTTAAATCTTTAACATAAGTAAATATACTTCTTTCTGGGTGGCTGTATCTTCACTTTTCTTGAATGATAGCACTGAAAACATATGTTTCCATAATACCATTTTCCCTTGGTGTTCCTTCTTATTTGGCTATTTTTATCCTACATGAGTTCTGTAAGATGAACTCCATTTTCCAGGTTTCTAGCTTCCATCTACCAGCTCTTCCCTATTTATATATTCTGCTTGAACAATCCAAATACATCTTACGTATTGAAAGCAGTTGAAATTAAATACAAACACATACTAATAGCTTTAGAAGACTGCTGGTCTGTGTCATGACAGTGAAACTGATTTCTACTCTTAAAGCACTAGAAAGACGTGCACCTATCTACTGAACTGGATAAATACATTGCAAGTCTGATGAAACTCTACAAGTCCAACCTGCTCTACTAGCCAAGAAACGGGAATACGAATGAGTGAATGGTCCGCACCTGGATCTTAAAGAGAATTCTTTCATGTTTTTCATCCTATTTGCCTTGAGTTAGACCTATACCTGCTTTCAAAATAAGCAATTTCCAGTCTCCCTGTGCCTACAGGCCTGTGTTTACTTGGTGTTATGGGCGTAAGATATTTGAATACAGTAGACTGCCTCCATCAACTGGAACTGTTGAACTCCTTCTCCATAGAGAGAATGTTCTCACATTTGGACTGTATTTGAGAAAACCAATCACATAGAGTATAGAAAGGTTAACTATTAGCTTATTTACAGAAAAGAAAAAAATAGTGAAGTCTGGAATTCTTCTCCCACCCACTCAGGGTTCTATTCTGCAACTAAAATGAACTTCACATGCCTCAAGATGTGCATGCTTCACGGCCTGGGATTTTGATGCTTCTATCTTGGGAGTGTTTAAGTGAAGACCATGGTGTGGTCCTTATCTGCCTTCCCCAAAGTGCTCGTAATTCAGGGAAAGTGACAGGGTTGCATGCTATTAAATTTCTGTTCACACCACAGTGGTTCACTATTCAGTCTCCCAATTATTTCCTATAAAACTGGTATCAGTCCAGTTTCCAGAATGCTTTTTGAGGCCTAGATCCTTGAAAAGATTACAACCTCTTCTGACTCTTCATTTGAGAGAGGGGCCCAAGCTTTGAGGTAAATCAATGAATTCAAATCCCACAGGTGATTACCTTGGACAAATCATTTAATTTCTTTGAAACAAATTTCTCATTGTCAATACGGTGATTATACCATGATGTCTTAAAAATAGCACCGATAAAAACCCCAGGTATGTTATAGATCCTTAAACAGAACTTTCCAGGACCCTGTTGTAGAAGCAGGCATAATCTGGTGGAGAAGAAAAAGCAGGACAGCCTTAAGGTGAAAGAGATCCTGAGGGAACTGCCCCATCTTAGAAGTGATCACTGTCTGCAAGCTCACTTTCTCAGGGATTTGGGCTGACAGCTCTCACTGCCTGGAAAGCTTTTACCTAGTATTATTACATAGTACTCCTTGCTCAGGTTTCTGCTCAAATGTCATCTCAGAGAAGCTCCTCCAATATTTAGTTTCTTTTACTTTGCTTTATTTTTTTCCTCATTACATGTTATGTTGAATACTTAAGTGTTTTCTACAGAGTATAAATCTCTGAAGATAGGCACCATGTTTCTAAACCGAATACCTTAATTCTCCTCATGGCCTCTTTTGCATCATATGCCAGGTATCCGTATAATCCTGTTTGCTTTCAATTTATAATTCTCACTTCTCAGGTCAGAATGAGAATGAACTAACTAGTTCCTTGTATTCGCTGATATGCACATTCTTTAAAAATCCTTGCTAGAAAGCATTGCTTCTCTTTGGCCTGTCCTACCACTTGTATGTCCAAATAATTCTTCTAGCAAATGATCTTTTTTATATGGTTAACACATCAAGATGCTAACTGGACAATGGAAAAAAAACTGACATGGAGACATATATTAACAAGAACAAAACATTTTACAAGGATGAGCTTTTCATCAATCCTGTTCTGATAATTCTTTGTTGAAGGTTATAATTTTGTACAAATACATCAATTCATATTTTCTCCATATTACAAAATCTCAGGTGAATTTATCTCCCTATGAGCCTATAAACTCCCTGAAGGCAAAATCTAAGATTATTATGGCCATTTTATAATTAGTTTTATATATAGTGCCTTTTATACAGTAGCTATTCAGAGTGTGCTGAGTGATGAACAAGCAAGCAGATTTTACTGAGCCTTATCTGATATACAACACTGGCTTACATGCTGGCTATTTCCCAGTGATTTGAGGCAAGTTGCCTTCAACTTCCTGTGTCTTAGGTTCTTTATACAAAAGGGGTGAAATATTTTTAAAGAATTGTTTTGAGGACTAAACGATGCCACCGGTAGGTATGCAATAAATGTAGGTTCACTTTCTTATGCTCGGAATCTACTCTTGGGGAAACTGTACCCTGTCCACTCTCTTCCTGACCACATTGGAGGTAGGCAAAGGACCTTTGCCTTCCTTAGAGCCGTAAAAGGCTTTAACCATTATGGTAATTCTTAAAAGCCAGGTTTGTTTCTTTCTGACAGCAAATCTCAAATCTGCTATGCTTGTTTCATAGTCTAGGTACCAGTAGCCACTCTTGTATATATTAAAAGCGTGGTTCCCAGAACAGCTACATATTTGGTTTTTCATCTGCTATTCTCATTTCTGACTTGTTTCTCTCCCTTTTTGACTGTAAGAATCCTTTTTCCTCCTAAAAGTCTTTGAAAAAATCTCAAAGAGCTTCAGTTTATTTGGGTTACCTCTGTATCCTATAATGCATCTTAAGTGTTTATTTTTAATTCATTTAAAATATTGTTCAGTCCTATTAGTAGAAATACCTTATTTTTGGAAGAACATAACTATTTTCTAAAACCACAAAAAAAATAATCCAGTTCCTTATATTTTGTAGTTCTAATGCCAAGTGTAAGGGAACATAGGTAGATTTTCATATTTGCTTCTGCCTCAGTCTCTTGTGATGCTGTCTTGGTTTGAAGTATGAGGAAAATTGCCTCATGTGATATGTAGTTGGAAAAGGGCAAGAGTATTTGTGATGGCTGTATTTTCAGATAGCACTGGATATTGTTTACCACTTTTTCAGTACTAGTGCAGTACAAAGTTTAGTTCTAACGTGGAATTTAAAGCTATATAGAAGCCAAATTGTTAATTTTTAAAATCCATTGGAATATCTCACACTGTAAATAGATCTTTTTTTACCCCTTTACAATTCTGTAAAATCATACTATTCATTTGGAAAGTACAAGTTCACTGAGTTAAGCAGTTCTTTTCATTGTTGATGCTTTATTACACAATCTCAAAACTACATGTACTAACACTGATCTTTTGTAAGTCTTTAAATATTATGTCAGGCATCTGATAGCAGATTCAAATCTTGGCTAAGCTTGAATTGGATCATTTGGCAGAAAGTAGTCTCAATTGTTTCCCTTCAGGTAATTGGCTTAATTTATTTGAGAGAATATTTGCCAAATACTCCAAGTCAGCTTAACAAGATTTTTTTTTTGTTGTTGATCTTTGGAATGCAGATGATTCCATGGAAAAAGCATCAGGACTTTTCCTTGAAACATTTGTTTTTTAGTATGAGTAAGGGCAAATACAATTTAAAAATACATTTGTTTTTTAGTATGAGTAAGGGCAAATACAATTTAAAAATAATGAGGCTTAATTCTTGCTGTGGAGAATAAGGGAGACTTCCCACCCCCTTTCCCTTTTCTTAGTGCGTTTACTTTAGAAACCTTGTAATTTTAAATTCTATCACTCTGAATTATATTTAAATCTTTAAAAGCTAAATGTCTTGCCAGTTCAACATTTAGGAGGGTTCTCTTCAAGGACCTGGTAATCTCTGTGGAATGTAAATAACAAAGGACTGCTGCGCCCCCATTTGTCAGTTTCTGGGAGTGGGTGTGAGCTTAACCTCATGGATGCCCCTCTCCTAGTTGTAAAACTACCTTCTGTCATGAAAATAGAAGTTTATTTTGCCATTGTAGAGAACTAACAGAGATGGTCAGCCCACTTACCAGGTGAATTTAGGATGAATTGTGTAACAGATAGTGCTGTCAAGTCCTCTTGAGGACTAGTTAGTATCTTTCAAACATGTATGTAACGGATTGTTATCTGTATATAAACAACCACTTGCTTTCTTTGCAGTCTCTTAATGGAATGCTGGTAGTAGACCTGTCATACTGGCTCAGTGCTGATTAAATAATAACTTTTTCTTTACTATCTTTTGTGAAGTTCTCAGGCTGGGAAATTTTATTTCCAATTTTATTTCTCCAACATATACCAACAAGTTTTATGTACACTTCCTGTTTTGTGTCATGCAGGGTATTAGAAATAGGAACTCAAGATTCAAGACTTAATTTTAATGTTTTATCAAGGATGTTATTAAATATAATGCTTCCTGAAAGTGCTTTGCAGTGAAGGATAGAGTGTCAGTGTAACTCTGTGACAGTGCCTTCATTGTTGGTGTCTACCATTCATGAAAATCTAAAGTAGAAAAGGCATATAACATCTTAGTGTTCCTCAGAACCTAGCTCTGAACTCACAGAACTCCTTAAAGAGTCTTGGTATCCTTAGGGGTTCCCAGACTGAACTAGAAACTTAACTGAAAGTACCTTAAACATATCATTCTTAGGTGGGAGAGTCACAAGATTAAGTCTTCCCCTTAGCCATAAGATGTAATTAAAGAGTGGGCACCATACTCTTAATTTGATTTTTAGCTAGTGACAGTTTAGTCCTTTCTGAGATTTTAACAAGAAGAAGAAGGCCCTCTTACTTGTTTGGTCTTTGTCTCGGGGAAACATTTTTAACAGACCTTTTTTTTTTTTAATTTTATTTATTTGACAGACACAGCGAAAGAGGGAGCACAAGCAGGGGGAGTGGGAGAGGGAGAAGCAGGCTTCCCACAGAGTGGGGAGCACAATGCGGGGCTCGATCCCAGGACCCCGGGATCATGACCTGAGCCGAAGGCAGACGCTTAACAACTGAGCCAACCAGGTGCCCCTTTAACAGACCTTCTAATGGTGTAAAACTTAAGAATCCTATGCTACTTCTGATGGCCCCAAATTTCTGAACTCTTGTGCTTATAAGGCAGGCAGTTTTGTTTTCTGGAGGTCATCTGTTTCTGACAATAACTTACAAAGTGCACCAGCAATCACCCTATACTACTGATGTTCTTACAATCTAACATTACAGTTGATTAGGTATGCTATCTACATCTTCAGTGCCACAAGTGATTTTGACCAAATATTTGGAAGCTCAAATGTTGTATGTTCCACAATTTCTAATACCTACTTCCCTCGGTTCCTAAAGATTTATAGCAACGATCTTTCTTTGATAATCATTTCTTTAAAAGCAAGGATAGGATTATGTGGCAGAATAACCATTAACCCACAGTGTTTCAGCACGACATTCTAATATACAAAAGTGAAACATATATTTGATAAATGTGTCCGAAAAAGAGATTTGGGATTTCACTGACTGTTTAATACCCCATTCCAGAGGTTGATACACACCCTTCCAGTCCATGATCCATGGGCCAAAACTAGTCCTATTGCCCTACCTAGCTCTAAAGATTATGAGGAAGTTTGGCTGCTAGAGATCTAGTTTAACAAGTTGTTAATCACCTGACTTGTTCCCTCTGAATAACTTCTTAAAAAAGCAGTTGATACAACCTTTGAACTTCTCCTTATTACTATTTCAAAACATTTTAGATGCATAGGTTTTATATTGCACAATGAAAGGGATAAAAAACAAATTATAATTATTACCCAAACTGGACTCTCCTTGAGAATATTTCCACTTAAACTAATGGAGTTATTCCTTTGGTCTTACAAATTAGAATTACTGAATATCCCAAGATAAAGACAGTATGTTACATTTAGTTCCTATCTTTTATTCTAACAGGCAAATACACTAGCATAGTAGTTTCAAAATTTATATTGCTCTTAGTTTAAAGCTGTAGTAGCTTAGATCAAAAGACGGTTTTTAGATGTGTGTATCATGACTTATTTGAATAACTTTATGGAGAATTTCAAATTTATTTACTTATAGTTAAATTACTTAGGTCGAAATCTATAACCTGTGGATTTACAACTTTATACTGAGTCCTGAAATAAACAAAACAAACTCCAGTTGTTTAATACAAATTCCATCCTGAGGTTAGCAATTAAAGCACTTAGCGTATTCTGGCCATTCATAAAATTACTGATTATAAGTCATGAGACCTATTTTTATAATAGACTATTGCCCAGATTGTTTCTTTTGTTAAATATAAACTCAAATTTAATTATAGCAATAGCTTTTTTAAAAAAAATTGCAATATTGATAATATGATTAAGGATTACAAATGTGCTTTTTTTATTATGTTAATCACCATATATTACATTATTAGTTTTTGATATAGTGTTCCATGATTCATTGTTTGCGTATAACACCCAGTGCTCCACGCAGAACGTGCCCTCTTTAATACCCATCACCAGGCTAACCCATCCCCCCACCCCCTTCCCCTCTAGAACCCTCAGTTTGTTTCTCAGAGTCCATTGTCTCTCGTGGTTCGTCTCCCTCTCCAAATTCCCCCCCTTCATTCTTCCCCTCCTGCTATCTTCTTCTT
>NW_027397069.1:16532688-16535363 GCF_003265705.2 Callorhinus ursinus | reverse complement strand
AAGTTGAATTTTGGAGGGCACCTGGGTGGCTCAGTCACTTAAGTGTCCAGCTCTTGACTTTGGCTCAAGTCATCTCAGGGTCCTGGGATTGAGCCGCACATCGGGCTCTGTGCTTATCACGGAATCTGCTTGAGGTTCTTGCTGCCACCCCCATGAAATCTTAAAAAAAAAAAAAAATGAAGTTGAGTTTTTCATGTTTCCTATTATACCATCTAGCTAGTAATGCTATTATGAGTTGAGGTAAGGAATAGTTCTGTGCTTATTAATCCTTCATAGAATGTACTTTAAAATACTTGCTGTATATGTAGCTGATATAGATTGCCCACCAAATCTGAATGCAATGAAACATAAACCTCAAGACACAGTGGCATCCTTGGTCAGAACATAGAAAAAAACATTACAAAGTTGACAAATTTTGGTAAGAATAGTTATTTCATAAAAACATGGTACTATCTAGAAACTTAAAAGTTCACCCCTACAGGTTTATTCTGAAATTGCTGTGCATTTATACTAGTATTAACTAATTATAAAAGGATAAAAGGATGGCAGGTCGTGGGAACCAGTTTCTCATTACTGGCGGAGAAAGGTATAGATAAGGGGAGAAGCCTTAGAATAAACCATATTGCTGGATTAAAAACAGACACAGTGTGAAGTCATGTTTAGCATAGTATAGAGATAATCATAAATGTTTGTATACATGGGCTAGTATACATACTGTCAAACCCAGAAGTAGCAAAATTAAAATCATCAAATGTGGTAGTAGTAAGAGTTTACTGTGCATATAAGAACAGTTAGTGAACTGGGAGTTCTCAAATCAGGAACAGAATGAGGCTCAAAGGTATACTGTAAGATGGCATGTATAATAAGAATACAGAGACTGTTGTTTACAGAGATTAGTTATAACATTAGTTTTCCTAGTGGTAAGGGATTGTTTAAAAGTGGTTATGTCAAGCCAACTTTGGGGGACAGCTTAAGTTTCATTTATGATTTTAAGAGTCCTCTATAAGAAGCAGCCCAAACTAATTTTTTGCTTCTTTTGTAGGATAAGCTAAATCAAGTTTTACTTATAAGGCTTAAATGGTTTTGTCTGCTCTGGGAATTTTCCAGGTTGGTCTCCATTTTGTATTTTACTTTAACAGTATATATCTCCTAGTTCTCCTGGAGAGAACCTAGATGCAACAATGTCTTAGCGGCAGTGAGCATACCCAACACCCATATTTTGGTTTCTGAAACCTTGCAGAATTGGGTGATACTAGAGCAGTATATGGAATATACAAGAGGAACCTTAAGCATCTCATAGTACAGGAAAGTAAGAAAAAGAAATGCAGTGATGATCAAAGAGAATAGGAAAGAACTGAGCTCCCAGGGGCCAAAGCTGGAAAAATTTGAGTAATAAAGTAGTGTAGCATTAGATTATAACCCAAACTATAGAATGAAGACCTGTAAGTCCATACTGATAAACAATTGAATATACAAATGGAGAGGTGACAGTTTCTACATAAAATTTCATATAATTTTGGTTCCCTCTTCTTGAGGATGTAGTATCTACATCACTCTTTATCCTTTGTGGCTTATGCTTAGGAATTGGCTTGCAAAGATTGCAGTAAGTAAAGGGTGGTGATTATTTCATGGTGCAGAAACCTGTCAAAACACTCTGCCAGGTAATCAAAGCCAGCATCATCAGTGCTAACTTGTGTTAATAACTAATCTCCCCATTATGTGGTAAGCCTTATTATTGACTCTTTACTTTGTAGTCATTCTGCCAAAAGACCACAACTGCCATCTTACCATGAGAAATATCTCCTGTAGAACTGAAGTACATTCAAAAAAAAAAAAAAAAAAAAAAAACTGAAGTACATTCTATAGAATACCTGACCAGCGTTCCCCAAAACTATCAAGACCGTCAAAAACAAGGAAACCTTGAAGTGTCATAGCCTTGGGACACCTGGGTAGCTCAGTTGGTTAAACATCCAACTCTTGATTTCAGCTGAGGTCATGATCCACAGGGTCATGAGATGGAGCTCTGCATTGGACTCTGTGCTGGGCATGGAGCCTGCTTGAGATTTTCTCTCTCCTTCTTCCTCTGCCTCTCCCCTTGCACATATGGAAGGGGTATGTGGGCTCTCTTCCTCTCTCTCTCTCTCTCTCCCCCCCCCACTCTCTCCATCCCCTCCTCCCCCCTAAAAAAAAGTCATAGCCCAGAAATGCCTAAGTACACCTGATCATTTAATGCAATCCCACACACAGATGGCACTTAAATTTGCCGTGAGTGGCAAAGTTGTCATACAGTTAAAAGAAGCTCTCATACCCTCAGACTATTTCTTTGAAGCGGACTATAGAGCTCATATCACTTAACGTTCTGAATCTTAAACTACAAAAAGTTTTGTTGGGCTAGCTTTACTATGCCTTTATATTTGTAGTTGTCTTTAGTAGAAATTCCTATTTGTAAAATCACATTAAATATAAAATTAGAGGGCGCCTGGGTGGCTCAGTTGGTTAAGCGCCTACCTTTGGCTCAGGTCATGATCCCAGGGTCCTGGGATCGAGCCCCACATCGGGCTCCCTGCTCGGTGGGGAGTCTCCTTCTCCTTCTCCCTCTGTCTGCAGTTCTACCTGCTTGTGCTGCTCAGTCTCTCTCTGTCAAATAAATAAAGTCTTTAATATATATATATATA
>NW_027397069.1:16528008-16532588 GCF_003265705.2 Callorhinus ursinus | reverse complement strand
TATATATATATATATATATATAAAATTAGATCTCAAAAAATATTTATTTTAATATTCTTGTTTATAAAAACAGGCTGTGTTAGATTTGCCTATCTGATACAGTGGATTACAGAAATGCCAAACAAACAAAAAACCCCTAAGAACTTGAAATACTGGGAGAGATTATTGCTAAAGATAACCGTTGTAGCACTTAAAGCATTTTTGTGATAAACTAAGCTGGCAAAGAAAATTGTCTCTAGTATTATCTATTGTTTGTGGCTTCTAATATTTCTGATTCTCATACTTAATTGGTAGATTTTTTTTCTACATTGACTGTATTTCATTCTTCTAAAAAAACTGTCATTTCTCAAAAGATTTTAAAATTATCAGATTTTTATATTTTATATTTAGGCAGTATATCATTCAGGAAGAATAGACTAATGTGCCGAAACCAAAGGCAATGAAAACTAAAGTTTCTTAATGTGAAAGGTTAAGACTAATATCAATTGCCTGACTTCAAGGCCATATTATCTAGTTTATGAACCATTCTTTGGCTCAAATTTTGGTCAGGTATATAGCTGGTCATAAACTCTGAATTACCAAAATGAGTAGGGGAATGATGTTCTTAAACTCCAATATATTTTTCTTTCTTACACTGGCTTTTGAATAACTTATCCTTCAAACCACATTGCTAACCCATTTACTTTTTCTTTGTATTACAGTGCTAAGGGTACTACCTAATGTTTTATTTTTATCTCATAGTTAGACTTCAAAGAGAAATGCTTTCAGTATGTTTTTTTTTTTTTTTTAAGATTTTATTTATTTGACAGAGAGAGACACAGCAAGAGAGGGAACACAAGCAGGGGGAGTAGGAGAGGGAGAAGCAGGCTTCCTGCCAAATAGAGAGCCAGATGTGGGGCTCAATCCTAGAACCCTGGGATCATGACCTGAGCCGAAGGCAGACGCTTAACGACTGAGCCCCATTCATTGGCATGAATGCAGGCACCCCATTCATTGATATGTTTTAAAATCATTTTGCAAGTGCTTCTGTGGCCTAGAAAGAATACATACAGCTTAGCCTGTTATCTAAATGGTGATTTAGATAAATGCCATATATTAATGCCTAACTTAGGCATTTGCTTATTTTGACAGTTCTAATTCAACTTGCCCCCCCCCAATAAATAAGTGCAGAGTATATACTGAGTCCAAGAAATCACATTTTTACATAGAATACTCAGATTGGAAACAAAATTGCCAGTGATAAAATGGCAAAGTATATATATATATATTTTTTAAAGATTTTATTTATTTATTCATGAGAGGCAGAGGGAGAAGCAGGCTCCCCGCTGAGCAGGGAGCCTGATGCGGGACTTGATCCCAGGACCCTGGGATCATGACCTGAGCTGAAGGCAGACGCTTAACCATCTGAGCCACCGAGGCGTCCTAAAATGGCAAAGTATATTTATACGGTGCTTATGTGACTTAGTTATTTTGGGGTGTGTTTTTGGTATTTTAAGGAAGGGGCATTATTCCCATAATTTTGATTTACTTTAAAAATAACTGGGGGAAATCGGAGGGGGAGTTGAACCATGAGAGAGACTGGACTCTGAGAAACAAACTGAGGGTTCTAGAGGGGAGAGGGGTAGGGGGATGGGTTAGCCAGGTGATGGGTATTAAAGGGGGCACGTATTGAATGGAGCACTGGGTGTTATATGCAAACAATGAATCATGGAACACTACATCGAAAACTAATGATGTATGGTGATTAACATAATAAAATAAAATTAAAAAAATAACTTAAGATTCTGAAAATACTGACGTTAAAGGAGTCTTGTTGTCCTTGCCGATGTTGCTGTTCATTGCAGCCGACTGCTGGAGCCATGCTCTCTTTCAGGACATTGAGAGAGTCACACATTCCTAGCTGATGGCCATATGCACTGATGGCTGCATACACTCCAAGATTTTTGAAGGAGAAATGGGATATGAGTGATTTCAGGCTGGCCCAAAAGAATCCTGGGACCCGGCAGAGAGGTTCAGTGGTATGGATAGTCTGAAGTGGGAACCAGGTATGCAAAAATGCACGTTCCCTGGGTCTTGGAGGAGAGGGGGTAACATGCTTGTATGATGGAGTATGTGGAGTTTTTAAATTTACTCTTTATTTATTTATTTAGGCAAGACTAGCTAACCTCATTGGGTCCTAAGAAGCTGTAGGGTAGTCTCTCCCCACACCCCCTAAAGGTAGTTAGCATTAAACTCTGTCAAGCTTTTGTAGTAAAGGGTACTTTCTAGGGAAGGTACTGTCGACTTAGTCACTGACGCTCTATCTACATGACACAAAGACTGTTGTGCTTTTATCAATACCCTGTTCAAATCCCTCTAAGCCTATACCGGAGCTCCACTGAGCAAGCAAATAAAAAATACTTGCCAAGTAGACTATGCGTTAACTAAAGAAAGTGATCCCAGTAAATAAGGGAAAATAATTTATGCAAGTAATGTTCACTTCAGTAGGACAGGATGTAATAGTTATGCATACTAGAACGCCTGAATATCCATTTAGAAAGAAATCTGAAAACATACAATTGATATAGGTCAGGAGGTTAAAAGCAGAAAAACAAATTTAGAAAAAGTATCTAGGAGAATACATACATAACAATGTTGGGAGTGAATTTAAAAAGAAACTAAAATCTGGGGCACCTGGGTGGCTCAGTCGTTAAGCGTCTGCCTTCGGCTCAGGTCAGGTTTCTGGGGTCCTGGGATCGAGCCCCGCATCGGGCTCCCTGCTCTGTGGGAAGCCTGCTTCTCCCTCTCCCACTCCCCCTGCTTGTGTTCCCTCTCTCGCTGTGTGTGTCTCTGTCAAATAAATAAAATCTTAAAAAAAAAAAAAATCTAAGCAGACTTATACAGAAGTTTGTTTTCAGATGAGAAAACGTAAGTCAATATCTAGATGGGAGAAAAAATTAAAATTTAGAGATGAGTAGCTATTTACAGTATAATTGCCGATTAGAGAAAAAAACAGCAAAGACCTAGGACCAAATTCACATTAACTTGTACATGAAATATCAGTTAAATGTTGAAGTCTCATTGCCAAAATGGATACTGAACTCTCAGTTGATTTTCTTTGTTTTATTATTTGTTTAAATTTTATTATGTTAATCACCATATATTACATCAGTCGTTTTTGATGTAGTGCTCCATGATTCAGGTTGCATGTGACACCCAGTGCTCCATTCGGTACGTGCCATCTTTAATACGTATCAGCAGGCTAACCCATCCCCCCATGCCCCTCCCCTCCAGAGCCCTCAGTTATTTTCTCAGTCAATAGTCTCTCATGGTTCGTCTCCCCCTCGGATTCCCCCCCTTCATTTTTCCCTTCCTACTGTACTTTTTTTTTTTTTTTTAACATATAATGTGTTACTTGTTTCAGAGGTACAGGTCCGTGATTCAACAGTCTTACACAATTCACAGCACTCACCATAGCACACACCCTCCCCAATGTCTGTCACCAAGCCACCCCATCACTCCCACCCCGACCACTCCAGCATCCTCAGTTTATTTCCTGAGATTAAGAATTCCTTATATCAGTGAGATCATCTGATACATGTCTTTCTCTGATTGACTTATTTCACTTAGCATAATACCCTCTAGTTCCATCCAGTTCATTGCACGTGGCAATATTTCATTTATTTTTATGGCTGCGTAATATTCTATGGTATACATATAGCACATCTTCTTTATCCATTCATCTGTTGATGGACATCTTGGCTTTTTCCACAGTTTGGCTATTGTGGACATTGCTGCTATAAACTTTGGGGTGCATGTGCCCCTTCGGATCACTACATTTGTACCTTTGCGGTAAATACCCAGTAGTGCATTTGCTGGGTCGTAGGGTAGCTTTGCTTTCAACTTTTTGAGGAAACTCCAACCTGTTTTCCAGAGTGGCTGCATCAGCTTGCATTCCCGCCAACAGTGTAGGAGGGTTCCCCTTTCTCCGCATCCTCGCCAACATCTGTCGTTTCCTGACTTGTTAACTTTAGCCATTCTGACTGGTGTGAGGTGGTATCTCATTGAGGTTTTGATTTGGATTTCCCTGATGCTGAGTGATGTGGAGCACTTTTTCATAGGTCTGTTGGTCATTTGGATGTCGTCTTTGCAGAAATGTCTGTTCATGTCTTCTGCCCATTTCTTGATTGGATCATTTGTTCTTTTGGTGTTGAGTTTGATAAGTTCTTTATAGATTTTGAATACTAGCCCTTTATCTGATATGTCATTTGCAAATATCTTCACCCCTTCTGTCAGTTGTCTTTTGGTTTTGTGGACTGTTTCCTTTGCTGTGCAAAAGCTTTTTCTCTTGATGAATTCCCAATAGTTCATTTTTGCCCATGCTTCCCTTGCCTTTGGCGATGTTTCTAGGAAGAAGTTGCTGCGACTGAAGTCAAAGAGGTTGCTGCCTGTGTTTTCCTCAAGGATTTTGATGGACTCCTGTCTCACGTTAAGGTCTTTCATCCATTGGAGTCTATTTTTGTGTGTGGTGTAAGGAAATGGTCCAGTTTCATTCTTCTGCATGTGGCTGTCCAATTTTCCCAACACCATTTGTTGAAGAG
>NW_027397069.1:16398723-16527908 GCF_003265705.2 Callorhinus ursinus | reverse complement strand
GTTTTTTTTTTTTTTTTTTTTTTCCCCCCAACATTCCTCTGGCTATTTGGGCTCTTTTCTGGTTCCATACAAATGTTAGGATTATTTGTTTCATTTCTTTGAAAAAAGTGGATGGTGTTTTGATAGGGATTGCATTGAATGTGTAGATTGCTCTAGGTAGCACTGACATCTTCACAATATTTGTTCTTCTTATCCATGAGCATGGAACGTTTTTCCATTTCTTTGTGTCTTCCTCAGTTTCTTTCATGAGTATTTTATAGTTTTCTGAGTACAGATTCTTTGCCTCTTTGTTTAGATTTATTCCTAGGTATCTTACGGTTTTGGGTGCGCTTGTAGATCGGATTGACTCCTTAATTTCTCCTTCTTCTATCTTGTTGGTGTATATAAATGCAACTGATTTCTGTGCATTGATTTTACATCCTTACTGAATTCATGTATGAGTTCTAGCATTTTTTTGGGGGGGGGGGGCTTTTAGATTTTCCACGTAAAGGAAAATCCATTCTTTTGTTATGGTTTTTGTCTTTCTCTTACTGATTATTCTAGCTAGGATTTTATAACACTTGTTTGCTATTTTAAAAAAGAGACCATTTTTGTTGCCTTGATTTTTACCTGTTTTCCATTTTGATTTCTTTTCAATTTTATTTCACTTTGTTTTCCCATGCATTTTGTTGCAAATCCATCACCTTGCTTATTTGTTTTCCATTTTGTCCCATCTGTTATTTCTTAAACTCTTCTTGTTTTCTTTTGGAATAATCTCATTCTAATATTTCATTCTATCTTTATTCATTTATTAGCTGTGAATCTTTTATTTATATATATTTTTTTTACTCTAAGGTAGTGATTTTCAACTACAGGTTGATATTTTTGCCCAATGGTATGTTTGTTAATGTCTGGAGGTATTTTTAGTTACATTTGGGGGATGTGTGTGAATAGAGGCTAGTGAATCTGCTCAACATCCTAAAATGTACAACAGTCCCACACAACAAAGATTATGTAACTCAAAATGTCATTGGTGCCAAGATTAAGGAACCCTAAAATGTGTAACATTCTATCAAATGTTATAGTAATTGTGTTGTACCATAAGACACTTGAGTCATTGTATTTTTCCTTTTTTCTTTTTATTTCTTTAAAGATTTTATTTGTCAGAACACAAGTAGGGGGGACAGAGGGAGAGGGAGAAACAGGCTCCCCGCTGAGCAGGGAGCCTGATGTGGGACTCGATCCCAGGACCCTGGGGTCATGACCTGAGCTGAAGGCAGATGCTTTACCGATTGAGCCACCCAGGAGTCTTGAGTTAGTGTATTTCTATTCATTCCCTTCCATCATGTGTACTATTCTGCATTTTCTTCTGCATATATTATAAGCCTCCCAAAAGGTTGGTATTAATTTTGTTTCATCTATTTTAAGAGATTAAAAATGAGAAAAAAATATCTCACATTTAGTTTCTAATTCTCTTACAGTATCATTTTACTTTATCCTGAATTGTTGGCCATTAATTCTCCCATTCTGAGAAAGGTTTTATTTTGCCTGTATTTTTATAATCTTTTTTCAGAGTACATAGGATTCACTATTTTTCTTTTAGTGTTTTTATGATCTGTTATCAGTCTTGAATGGTTGCACTAAGCTGGCTGTTACCCTTATTGTTCCTTCATATATATTGACTTTTCTAACTGTTATTACAATTTTCTCTTTATTCAGCAATTTCATGATGTGTCTTATTATGGTTTTCTTTATTATGCTTACAGGTAATTAAACTTCTTGGATCTGTGGATTCATACTTTTGGTTAAGTTTAGACCTTTCTCTGACACTCTTTAAATACATATTCTCCCCATCCATGCACTTTTTCCCAGGAATCCAATGGTACATCTATTAGACTAATTTTTGTCCCTCAGGTTACTGAGGCTATGCTGTTTTGTTTTTGTTTTTGTTTAAGTCTTTGTGCTTCATTTTGGATAGTTCCCATTATGTTTTAAGTTCATTGATCTTTAGCATGTAGTCTACTGTTATTCTCATCCAGTGTAGAATTCTAGGTATTTTAATATTTCATATTAACTATTTATATACTAATATTTGTTACTTGGGATCAATTTGTCTCCAAGCTTTTGTAAATACGGAGAGCAGCCCATATTTTTAAGCTAATATGGCTCCACTACTAAAAGACAATCATTGTAGAGATTCTTCTGATGTCCTGTGTATTATGAAGCCTCTGGATTCTGATTGGTGGGAATGCAAACCCCTCCCAGACCTATGTGAACTCCAGGAATTATTGGATGGGCTACTTGGTAGTGGTTAATTCTTTCATTTCAGAGTTTGACCCCACGCATGTATAAATCAGTACTCTGCCAAAGACTTGAGGGGAGGGTATCCTGTGTAGTTTTATGGATCTTTCTCTGTGCAGTTGCTTTAACTCCAATATTCTATGCAAATTATAGCCACCTTAGCCTCTCTTAACTTTAACATCAGTCTCTTCATTTCAGCGAGATTGTTAGACTCTTATTTCATGCAGCCTTTGCCGGGGTTTGGAAACAGACTCCTGCAGTAATCTAGGACAATTGTAAGATTTACCTCATTTTTTCCTTCTCTTAGGTATCACAGCCCTGCAAGGCCTGTAGTCCAATATCCGAATAAAAGGCTTTTTGTATGCTTTGTGCAATTGTCAAGGTGTTTTATGGTGGGATTACAATTCCTGAATCAGTTAAGCTTTCTTTGGAGCTGTGGTATGAACTTTAAAATACATAAACTTAGAATGTTTCCAGAGTTTTAAAATAGCTGACATCTCTGTTTTTGGAACTTTATTAGAATTTGATTCTTGATCTTTTATTAAAATGGAATTCTCTACCATGAAATAAAAAAATATATTAAATGTTTCTGCCCCTCGGTCTTGTCTCCCTCCTGCTAGAAACACACAACTTCCCCTAATACTCAAAAAACACATACATATGAGTCGGACTTATGAGTGACCTCTTTCAGAGGTCACCAATGATATCCCTGTTTCCAAATTATTTTAGTTACCAGCATATGACACTGTTAGTTACTCCTTGAAACAGCATATTTCTTTTGCTTTCAGAACTCCACCATCTCTTCTCTTACAGGTTGCTTCTACTCTGATGTCTCGCCTATTCCCTTTGTTTCCTCAGAAGTGTCATTGTGGGGTGTTCTGGGTCTTAGTATTTGGTCTTCCCGTCTGTGCTTACTCCTTTGATCTCCAGTTTCATGTATCCTCTATAAGCCAACAACTACATAATTATCTCCAGCTGGACTTTTTCATCTGAACTCTAAATTCACACATCTAAATACTTGAACATTTCTATTTAAATCTCAACTAAATACCTAAATGACAACATGTGAAACTGAACATTTCTTCTACCCCAAACCACCCTCAATCCCTGCTATCTAATTTGATAGCATCAGCATCCTTCCACCTGCTTTTTCTGGGCTCTTCACACTTTTGACAGCCAGTAGTCAGTGTCAGGAAATACGGTATTGTCTTCAGAATCTATCTAGAGCCTCATTCTCTCCGCCTCTACCACTACCACCGGATAGTGTACAACCATTATTTCTGTACTAAAATGTATATTAAATAATCATATAAACTTATAGATACTTGCGTAATTTTTTAATGTTTAATGTAAAGCACATACTATTACAGCAATAATTCTATACATTGGGTGTTATTACATTATAATTTTATTGCAAGGGAAAGTGAAACTTTCAAATAAGCTTAGGGCCAAAAATGATTTTTTTGAAAAGATTTGGCTGTATTTCATGGAACAGAAAAAATAGGAAATATAGCATGAATACATGTAGGAGTAAGGACCTGACAAATCGAGAAGAAAGATAATGTTCTTTCAACTTTATGGAGTACAAGGATTTCTATCTTACTCTTTCTTACCAGTATAGCTTTTATTGTCACTTGACTCCTAGCTCTGGATGGAGATGCTTACCGAGGTTGAGGACACTTAATACCCATGTTAAACTCAGTACGATGGTTGTTCAAAATCCCTAAGAGTCATTCCCAGTTGCGGATGTTCATGTTTATTCTGCCAGCTGGCTTAGTTAGGTTCCTTACATAAGGCCATAGAATATAAAGATGAACCTTTCGGCGGGGGTGAGGCCTGTAGAAGGTGGTAAGGGTGGTGTAGAACTTGAAGGGAATTTTGATATAATTTTTACACAACATATTTCTAAGAAAAACCAAAGCTTCCAAAGTGTGAGGAATTTGCCTAAGATCATACAGCAAATATCTTGTAAACCTGTGACTTAGGTTTATGTAACAATGGTCTCTAAATCATGTTTGTTTTATGTGAAGTGATTCATTCTGTCTTTTAAAAAAGAAATTGCTGTCCTATTCTAGTATTGGTATTCAGGTTCTATGTTGTAGCCTCATAAAATGATTTGGGTAGTTTGCCATCTTTTATATAAATAATGGAATACTTATACATAATTCTTCTATTTTAAAAGATTTTATTTATTTATTTGAGAGAGCATAAGCAGAGGATAGAGAGAAGCAGGCTTCCCTGCTGAGTGGGGAGTCTGATGTGGGGCTTGATCCCAGGACCCCGAGATCATGACCTGAGCCAAAGGCAGACACTGAACTGACTGAGCCATCTAGGCACCCCATAAAATTCTTTTAAATAAGACTTACCTATTGCCTGAGGTTTCTAAAGTTCACTCAATCTAACTTAAATAATCAAATATATGTCAAGTACATAATATGTTGTCTTTCAGTTTTGCTTTAGATAATTTGAAATGATCTCCAGGGTTCACCAACACAATCTTGGAACCTTTCCTACACCCCTTTCAGAAGGTTTTTTTTGTTTCTTTTTGTTTTTGTTTTTGACAGAGAGAAAGAGCACAAGTAGGCAGAGTGGGCAGGCAGAGAGAAAGGGAAAAGCAGGCTCTCCACTGAGCAGGGAGCTTGATGCGGGGCTGGATCCCAGGACCCTGGGATCATGACCTGAGCCAAAGGCAGCCGCTTAACTGACTGAGCCACCCAGGCGCCCCCGCCCTTTCAGAAGTTGATGGGGCAAGGAGATACTAAGCAAATAAGCTCACCGAATTTATAGAATTTTTATTTTATTTTTTAATTTTATTATGTTAATCTCCATACATTACATCATTAGTTTTTGATGTGGTGTTCCATGATTCATTGTTTGCGTATAACACCCAGTGCTCCATGCAGAACGTGCCCTCTTTAATACCCTTCACCAGGCTAACCCATCCCCCACCCCGAAATCTCAGTGTCCATAGTCTCTCATGGTTCGTCTCCCCCTCTGATTTCCCCCTGAATTTATAGAATGTTAACAGTGACAATACCCATAAATCTGGGAAAAGTGAAAGAATTTTCTCTGAAAATATAAACTAACTGAAATACAAAATTTGTATCTCAACTGTTATAAAACTTAGAAGAGTGAAATAGTTCTATACCCATATAAAGAACATGTGTGTTTTAAAAATCAATTTTTTTAAAAATATTTCTTAGATATAGATATCAAAGTATTCTTGAAGATCTCTTAAAAATGTATCAAGCTTATAAAGAAAATCTAGAGTATGCTAAAACTAGCAAATGCCCTAAATGTAGTAAATGTGTTTATGTGAAGTTTGTAATATTAACAATAGCCAATAATTATGAATATATTTTTATTTCAATCAAAAAGTAAAATTCCTTTCTGAAAACAGTACCATAATCTTATCAGGTTTTCTATTGCACCTGTTCCCCTGTGCTGTTCACTCTAAGCTTGTAATTTGAGTTTTGTTCAATATTTTGTATATCAATTTATATTTTACTGCCTGCTACTTCCATTTAATCTTTCTTGTCTTTAATTTCTTGAATACATTCTAGAATATTTTAGTCAATCAGGGTAGAATTATCCTACCGATTCTTTCTACCTTCCTCAAATATCTGTATATTGTATTCATATTTGAAAACTTCTATACTCAAACTAATTTTCTTTTTCAAAGCAGAAATATCAGCCTGGGCTGTTCCGATTTTTGTGCTCATAATTGACTACTTAATATTCCCGGATCACTCATAAGCAACTCAGGATAGCTATTTACCTAATGAAACTTATCCATCTTCCCTTCACTCTCAGTGTTCCTTCATTGAGTGTCCCCATATGAGTCTGTAATATGATTTGACCAGTCAGTTTCACCAGAAACTTGGTAGTTGTAATTGATGTCTCACTTTCCTTTAACATCTTTTATCTAAAATATCAGTGAGCTCTATTTTTCTGAATATGTACTTTGCATATCTGACTTGAAACCTTTGTGCAGGTCTCCAGTTTGAGTCCCCAGTATAATTTAGATTTAGGTGCTGGAATAGCCAACTAAATGATCTTCCTGTTTTCCTTCTTGCTCTTATACATGCTAGTCTTCATAAAATAGCCATGGATCATCCTTAAAAAAAATTCATGTCATAGTTGACCTTTGTCTTCCCATTTTATTTAGAATAAAATTAAACCAGCTTACCTTGTCCTCAGTGTCCTTTTGTGATCCTTGTTTCTACTTCAGTCCCACACCTTGTTTTGAATCTCTCTTCTCTCCTTTGGTTTTTTGTAAAATCACTCTTTCCTCTCTCTAGGTCTTTTTACTTTCTGTTCCCTCTTTCCAAAAACCTTTACTTCAAGGTTCAAGGCTATCTACATTCTTCAGATTTCAAATTTAACGTCTTTTAGTTAGAGAACTTCTCTAATATCTGATGTTCTTCCAAGTCTTACTTCGTATCTTTATACCCTACTGATTTTTTTAATGGATCTATGAATCTATAGTTTATTTATTTGTTGTTTTTTGGTTTTATCCACTAAAACGTAAGACAGAGTCCGCGACTGCATGTATTAATCTCATTCACTGCTGTGTCCTCAGTGCCTATTCTATAGTAAGTAATGGTATTTTGAATATATTTCCAAATAGGTATCCTCTGACTAAATGATGATACAGTGTTACCTGTGATTTCTGGGCTGTTTCAAGTAGTGCTTTCAGGAAAAACATCATGGAGAATAGAATGAGTTCTGATTGACTACAGAAAATTAAGGTTAAAAACTCATTCCAACTTTTGCATGTTAAATAATTGCCCAGGCATATTTGATTAGTTTCTATCTGTCTTAAAAAGAAAGTGCTATCTGTACCCCAAATTGCAATTATAAGAGCAACATGAATCTGTACTAATTGATTTGCTGTATTTCTGTCCTCTCAAGACTGGAACTTCATGGTTCAAAATCAGTTTGAGAAATTCTTGTAAATAATTCTGATTAACATGGGTTGGTTTGCATAATTATTCTTGGAAACCATCACTGTGCCCATGAGGGTAAAGTTAAAATAATTGTCAGTCCCCTCTAGAGCCATATGGTTAGATTGAGGAAGGAGCAGTTACTTGCAAAGAGGATATAGATTCTAAGATGTAGAGGAGAAGAAAGTCATTGGCAGGAAAAAAAAAAAAAAAGATAAAGAAAATTCATGAGATTTTATGTTATCCCTTCCATATGTTAATGCTATTCATAGAATAGGAAATAACATCTACCAAAACAGCAATGGTGTATGACCGAACAAAGCATTTGCCAAAGTCTCTTACATTTTCCGAAATATGAGTATGGACCTGAAATGATGAAGTGTATTCATAGCTGTAAGAGTCCTAATTTAAAAAATGTTGATTAATAAAGATTCCTAGTGAAGTGTCATAGGGTTTTGTCCTTGGCTCTTAAGTGCTCAGTATTTTTATTGGTTACTGGAATGACTACATGTGCAAGTGAGTTTAGAGCTTTTGTGGGATCTCACAGATAAATATGTTGGAGCTTCTCTCTATTTGAAGTTCAGAAGCTCATAATCTTTAGAATATTGTTTGACTTCTTTAATTTATCTTAATAGACTTTTTTATAACCTTAGATTTTTAAATAGAAAAATTAGTAAATGTCAGTTTAATGAAGTAGGGAGAAAGAAACCTAACATGATTTTGCAAATGTAGAAGTTAAGTTGTAAGAGATATAGGATGTTCTAGGCTTTGATTGAGGTAAAACTTGAAGTTAAGTTTTTGATAATTGATACAGCAGAAATGTGGAGAAAATGTTGTGTTAGTTTACAATCAATATGAAATAATAGCATGATGTTTCCTCTTCAATAGCCTTTAGTGAACAATGTGTGATTTGACCGAAAACAATAACATAACTTTTTTGTGCTTGTTCATTTATTCAATAGATTGTGACTGTTTTGGGGAAGGATTGCCCCATGCCCTGGGGATATAAGCTGGACCAGACAGTCCATGTTCTCAAAGCTCTTACACAAAGACTGTCAATTATATTTCAGTTTTAAATGCTAGAGTAGCACAAACAAGATGGTGTGGGAGCACAGAAGTGGCACCTCCTGCATCCTTTAAAGGTCTCAGAGGAACTAGAACTCCAGGAAGAAGGAATAGCTTGTGTGGAACCTTGGATGTGAAGACCGTAACCCATTCAACGTAGGTGTAACATCTGACCGTAGCAGAGATGATGCAATAAGAAACTGAAATAGATGCTCTATTTTGTAAGGCAAATGGTCTTACTCTGCTGCAGTGAAACACTGGAAAATTGGGTTTCACATTTGCAATATTTTATTATTTTAATGTGGTACTGAGTTTAAAGTAAGGTTGTATCATGGATGTTTTCTTCCTTCATACTATGAAAAGAGCCGTTTTGGAGTGCCTCAGACAGGCATTGCAACCATTAACTCCTATCTCGACAGAAGTTTTATGGAGGTGGTGCACCTCTGGTTTTGTAGTAGACCCACGTTCTCTCCCTTCCTTTCCTTGCTTTTATTTTACCAGCACAGTGATTTTTTTTTTATTTTTCATGTGAATTCTTTTTTACCGAGAACGTGATTTCCAGTGAACCACATTCCTACCAGTTTCTGCTATTTCACATTTTGTTGTTCTTGCTAATGGGAAACTTTTTGGGCCCTTGTCCCAGTAACTTCTTTGAGTAGCTTCATTTCATATGGTTCCTGTCCTCATATAGGAAACTTAAAATATTACTACAAAGGTAGAGTTAAACCTTAGGTGGTTTCTACCCCAAGTGGTAGACTTATATTTAACTATTTTAATTAAAGACCTATAAGTACTTAGGATTTAAAATCATTGACAAATAATACATTATATGTTAAAAAAAAAGATAGCAGGAAGGGAAAAATGAAGGGGGGGAATCGGAGGGGGAGACGAACCATGAGAGAGTATGGACTCTGAGAAACAAACTGAGGGTTCTAGAGGGGAGGAGGTGGGGGGGATGGGTTAGCATGGTGATGGGTATTATAAAGAGGGCACGTACTGAATGGAGCACTGGGTGTTACATGCAAACAATGAATCATGGAACACTACATCAAAAACTAATGATGTAATATATGGTGATTAACATAACATAAAATAAAAATAAATAAAATCATTGACAGAGATAGACCTTTAAAGTCCAAGGACTTTAAAATCTTCAGTCATTAAATAGTCCAATCACATTTAAAAACAGCCAAAGGCATAATTATTCCGAATAAACTATGTACTTTAATTAGTATTGTTATATATATATATATATATATATATATATATATATATATATGTGTGTGTGTATATATATATATTAATGACTCTATTTGCAGTTTGTTTCCAGAGGGATGACTAAGGGCTAAAACACAGTGGTAGAATGAGTAACCAGCATAATTTTTCTGATGCAAGGGAATCAGAAATAAGCCAGAAATCTTTATTATGTGACTACACAGTACCTAGATATGTAAATTTTGTGTAACATAGGAAGTGTGAAGTTGAACTAAAGTATATTCAGAGGTAGGTAAGGATAACAATCATGAGTTCTAGAGATTTGGATAAAACAACCAAAGTCCTTACTCTAGAAAATGGAAGTTTTCAAGGATGTGTAAAAGCCCTGTCACACTCAAAATTGTCTTATGTGGAAGAAGCTATAGGTTTTAACCAAGGGTTTCATTGTTGCTTTAGAATGGGGGTTGGGGAGGCTGCAAGTTTAAGTAAGATGGAGAGATAATTTGCATCCTTAAAGAGGTTTCTCCATAACAATGAGGACAGTCAAGAGGTGGTGAATATTTCTTCCACAAATAGGAAAGACCTCGCTAGGGGCACCTAGGTGGCTAAGTCCGTGAAGCTTCTGACTCTTGGCTTCAGCTCAGTTCTTGATCCAGGGGTCCTGGGATGGAGCCCTGTTGGGCTCTGTGCTTTGCACAGAGTCCGCTTGTCCCTCTCCCTCCCCCTCTGCTCCTCCTTGCTCTTTCTCTCAAATAAATAAATAAAAATATTAAAAAAAAAAGACTTTGCTATCATGCAGCATTTAAGGGTTAATTTTGTGGGAATTGTACTATTAGTCCTCTGAACTCCCAATTCTGTGCATTTTCATGAATAATCCTAGTGTATGCTGTAAAGACAAAATGTGATAAAAATACATTTTATTTTTATTTTTTTAAAAAATTTTTATTAACATATAATGTATTTGTTTCAGTGGTACAGTTCTGTGATTTATCAGTCTTACACAGTTCACACCGCTCACCATAGTCCTTATCTTCCCCAATGTCCATCACTCAGCCACCACATCCCTCCCAACCCCCTCCTGAGATTAAAAGCCTCTTACGGTTTGTCATCCTCTCTGGTTTCATCTTGTTTCATTTTCCTTTCCTTCCCCTGTGATCTTCTGTCTTATTTCTCAAGTTTCTCATATCAGTGACATCATATGATAGATGTCTTTCTTTGACTGACTTATCGTGCTTAGCATAATACTCTCTAGTTCCATCCATGTCATTGCAAATGGAAAGATACCATTTTTGATGGCTGCATAATATTCCATTGTATATGTATACCACATTCTTTATCCATTCATCTGTTGATGGACATCTAGGCTCTTTCCATAGTTTGGCTATTATGGACATTGCTGCTATAAACATTGGGGTGCATGTGCCCCTTCAGATCACTACATTTGTATCTTTGGGGTAAATACCTAGTGCAATTGCGAGGTCATAGGGTAGCTCTATTTTCAACTTTTTGAGGAACCTCCATACTGTTTTCTAGAGTGGCTGCACCAGCTTGCATTCCCACCAACAGTGTAGGAGGGTTCCCCTTTCTCCGCATCCCTGCCAACATCTGTCATTTCCTGACTTGTTAATTTTAGTTACACAATCTCTCTTTGATTAAAGTTTGCTTTTGTCACTGTCCAGAGTGGATTATTAAAAATTACCTGCCCAAATTATTTCCACTTGCTCTTTAACCTTCCATGTAAAAGACTCTTAATGCCTTGAACCTAATCTCTAACATAACACCATGGTCTGAGTGTAAGCTCTGGAGAATCTTGGCTCATTCCACGTATTAGCTGAAAGATGTTGAATAAATAATTTAATATCACCTCATTTTCTTCTACAAAATCGAGAAAATAGGGTTATAATCCAGAATTGCTGTGAAAATGAGGAAGATATATTTGCATGCAAAGAGCTTATCATGCTTGAGAGGTAGTTTTTTTTAAAACTACAGTTATTCCAAAGGCTTTTAGCATTTATTACATAATTTGATAAACTATATTAGACCTGCTAATGTTCAGGTTACATATGTACAATATGTATTTTTCCAGTAAAACAGTACCCTCTAATTTACAATTACAAGATCATTTTCAAGTATTTTTAGAAGTGTCAGAAGTTATAAATACCACAGATGGTTTTGGAGAGGGGGAAATTTTAATATATTCAAGAGAAGAAGTACTTGTGAGTTTGGACCATGCTTACATAAATAATAAATACATTTGGCTGATTTAGTTTTCAGTCTAAAATCAATTTTGAAGTCATTCCAGTTGATTCATAGTGTTAGTTACTGATTCATAGTTACACTAATATTTTTTGACATAATGATTTCAGGTATGCAACTTTTTGTAAAAATTGCAGAATGCTCACTGCAGTAAGTCTAGTTAACATCACTATAAAGAGTTAAATATTGTCATCAGAACTTTTAAGATTTACTTTTAGCAACTTTTAAATATGCAGTACAGTTTTAGCTATAGTCACCATGCTGTATATGACATCTCCATAAGTTATAACTAGAAGTTTGTACTCCTTTACCGATTTCCCCAACCTTCTGTTTCCCACATCTGGTAACCATCAATCTGTTTCCCATGAGCCACCCCCTTTTTTTTTTTCATTCTACATATAAGTGAGATCGGATGGTATTTGTCCTTCTTGGTTTTATTTCACTTAGCGTAATACTCATGAATTCTATCCATGTTGTTACAGATGCCAGTATTTCATTTTTTATGGCTGAATAACATTCTGTTGTATGTATGCCACATTTTCTTTATCCATTCATCCATTGACAGACGCTTAGATTGCTTCCATATCTTGGCTGTTGTAAGTAATGCTGCGATGAACATGGGGTGCATAGATCTTTTCAAGTCACTGTTTTAGTTTCCTTTGAATAAATATCCACAAGTGGAATTGCTAGATCATATGGTAGTTCTAGTAACTTTTTGAGGAACTTCCATACTGTTTTCCATAGTGGCTTTTCCAATTTACATTGTCATTAAGAGTATACAAGTCTTCTCCTTTTCTCTGCATCCTTGCCAACACTTGTCTTTTTTTTTTTTTTTTAAAGATTTTATTTATTTATTTCAGAGAGAGAGAGAATGAGAGATAGAAAGCACGAGAGGGAAGAGGGTCAGAGGGAGAAGCAGACTCCCTGCTGAGCAGAGAGCCCGATGTGGGACTCGATCCCGGGACTCCAGGATCATGACCTGAGCTGAAGGCAGTCGCTTAACCAACTGAGCCACCCAGGCACCCAACACTTGTCTTTTTGATAATGGCCATTCTAATAGGAATGACAGGATTTCTCAGTGTGATGTACATTTCCCTGATTAGTCATGTAGAGCATTTTTTCATGTGCCTTTGGCCACCTTATGTTTTTGGAAATATACCTATTCAGATCTTCTGCACATCTTCTAATTGCTTTGTGTTTTTTTGTTTTGTTTTGCTTTGCTATTGTACTTCTTTATATATTTTGGATATTAACTCCTTATCAAATATATAATTTGCAAATATTTAACACAGTTGATTATCCTTTCATTTTGGTGATTTTCTTTGCTGCACAGAAACGTTTTGGTTCAATATAGTCATGCTTGGTTTTTGCTTTTTGGTCTTTGCTTTTGAAATCATATCCAAAAAAATTATCATCAAGACTGATAGCAGGTATTTACTGCCTATGTTTTCTTCTAGGAGTTTTAGGGTTTCAAGTTTCACATTTGACCATGATCCATTTTTTTTTAATTTGATCCATTTTGAGTTAATTTTCCTGTATGATATAATGGTCAAGTTTTATTCTTGTGCCTGTCCAGTTTTCCTGACACCATTTGTTGAAGAGACTTCTTTTCCCATTGTATATATTCTTGGCTCTTTCATCGTAAACTGGCCATATATGCATGGGTATATTTCTAGGCTCTCTGTTCCCTTGATCTATCTGCTTTGATGCCAATGCTATTCTATTTTGATTATTATAGTTTTGTATTGTTTGAAATCAGAGTGTGATGCCTTGAGCTTTAAGATTTCTTTGGCTATGTAGGACCTTTTGTGGTTCCATACACATTTTAGGACAGGTGGTTCTATTTCTGTGCAAAATGCCATTGGAATTCTGATAGAGATTGCATTGAATCTGTGGACTGCTTTGGGAAGTATGGATACAGCAACACTATTCTTCTAATTCGTGAATATGGAATATCTATTCGCGTCATCTTCAGTTTCTTTCGTTAATGTCTTAGTTTTCAATGTACAATTCTTTCACCTCCTTAAAGTCACTCCTAAGTATTTATTTTGATGTGATTGTAAATGGGATTGATATACTGTAATTTATTCGTGTCTAGAAACAACAAATTTTTGTGTATTGTGTATCTAGCAACCTTAGTGGATTTGATTATTCTACCAGGTTATTTGCTTTAAGGTTTTCTGTATATAGTATGTCATCTGCAAACAGTAAGTTCTTTCCAATTTGGGTTCCTTTTTCTTCTTGCCTAATTGTTCTAGCTAAAGTTTCCAATACTATGTTGAATAAAATAGTGAGAGTGGGCATCCTTGTCTTGATCCTGATCTTAGAGGAAATCTTTCGCTTTTCACCCTTAAGTATAATTTTAGCTGTGGGTTTTTCATATGACTGTTATGTGGAGTTACATTTTCTCTGTACCTACTTTAAGAGTTCTTATCATAAATGAATGTTCCTTTAACTTTAAGCATTTTTGTGTCCAAATGTTGATGAATGACTGATTCAACTTGAACTGGTATCAAAGCAAAAATTGTACTGGACAAATTAATGAGGTAAGAAAGAAGCACTATGAACTCAACTCCATTGAAATGCACAGAGAACTAAGAGCAGAGGTAGGGTTATCAGAATCTTAGGCCATCTGTGTTTGCTAATTGGCATTACCCAAAGGAAAAGTAAACTTTTGTTTCCCTGACAGGAGCCAGTTTTACAACATGGAAAGGTGCCAATCTATATTAGGCTCCTACCTTCCTATAGAGACTGGGTATATAAAGGTGCTATATTGATCATTGCATTTCAAAGAGATGTCTCCAAGGTCCATGAAAAAGATAGTCCTGGGTTATAAAAGTGATAAAGTGATTAAAAAAATTGTATCTCAAAGCGGGCAGAGAGAGAACTTAGAAATTTCCTAAAGTGCGTGCCCTAGGTAATGGAGGGAAGGGACGTCTTTGATTAGGCCATGTGGAATCTGTAAGTGCCAGGGTGAGAGGGAAGTAAGTGGTCCATAAGCATAAAGTTTAGTCCAGCTGAGAGAAACATTGTTTGTCTTGGTCACTAGAATAATCTTGGAATTGCACAGAGAGGAGGAGGAGAGGGAAAAATCTGATTTTAACTGTGTGCAGTGAACAAGCTATTCCAGCACAGTTGTTACTGAAGCTTAGGCTGCCTCATAACTTGTATTGATCTATTGTTAATTATGTTGTATTTCTGAATGGTGACGAGAAACAGACTGAACACAGCTGCATCCTCCTCTTACTCCTCTCATTGGCAACTCTGCAATATAAAAGAAACACTGGCACATATTTGTTGAACCAACCCTCTCTTCCTCCCCAAAACTCCCAAACCTACAGCTATCCAATAGAGCAATATAATATAAAAAAATTACAAATAATGAATATATAAGGTTTATTAAAATTAGGAGCCAGATGGTTCTAGATTAAAGAAATGAGATTAGAAACTACCAACCCAAAACATGGAGGTGAGGATTTTTATCAAAGCAGCTAGAGTTCAAGGTCTCCAAGTTTAGAGTAAAAACAGGAGTTGGAATAAGGCTGGGGTAGGGGTAAATGATTAATGAATTTTGGAGAATCTGCATTTCACGCCAATTGGTGATTGGCAGATTTACTTTCAACATTAATATCAAAAACCAGTGAAAAGCAATATTTGACTCCATGTTAGCATTTTTTGTAGGTATTATAGAAGGAAAGGTAAATCAGGTGGACCTCCAAGAAAGACAGGAATGACAAAGGCAAACACTATAGATCTCCTCATTACACTATAGGCACATAATTATCTAACTCACTAGAAAAGCTACTGTCATAGAGAACTAGCATTCACTGAGAGATTAAAAGGGCATAAAAATTGCTGGGTCATAGGGTAGCTTTATTTTTAATTTTTTGAGGGACCTCCACACTGTCCCACTCCAAAGTGGCTGTACCAACTTGCATTCCCACCAGCAGTGTAAGAGGGTTCCGCTTTCTCCACAACCTCTCCAACATTTGTTTCTTCCCTTGTCAATTTTTGCCATTCTAACTGGTGTAAGGTGGTATCTCAATGTGGTTTTGATTTGATTTAAATTTTCCTGATGGCTGCTGCTGATGAACATTTTTTCATGTGTCTGTTAGCCATTTCTGTGTCTTTTTTGGAGAAGTGTCTGTTCATGTCTTCTCCCCATTTTTCTGACTTGATTATTTGTTTTTTTGGGTATTGAGTTTGAGAAGTTTTTTATAGAGCCGAGATGCCCTTCAACAGATGAATGGATAAAGAAGATGTGGTTCATATATACAGTGGAATATTACCTCAGCCATCAGAATGGATGAATACCCAACTTTATATCAACATGGATGGGACTGGAGGGGATTATGCTAAGTGAAATAAGTCAAGCAGAAAAAGTAAATTATATGGTTTCACTTATTTGTGGAACATAAGGAATAGCATAGAGGACATTAGGAGAAGGAAGGGAAAAATGAAGGGGTGGGGGAATCGGAGGGAGAGACGGACCATGATGGAGTATGGACTCTGAGAAACAAACTGAGGGTTCTAGAGGGGAGGGGGGTGGGGTGATGGGTTAGCCTGGTGATGGGTATTAAGGAGGGCATGTTCTGCATGGAGCACTGGGTGTTATACGAAAACAATGAATCGTGGATCACTACATCAAAAGCTAATGATGTATGGTAACTAACATAACATAATAAAATAAAATTTTTAAAAAGCATAAAAGTTATGAAAACAAACAACCAAGAATTACTACATATTTTTCCAAGTCAAAAGGGGCACTAAATTCAACAAAAAGAATTATTACCCCAGGACATGGAATTAAGTGGTGAACATAAAATTAAGTATGTAATAGCAAATATTACTAAAAAATTCATAGGGCTAGGAAGCCAAAGAGAGATCATAAAATAAAAGTGATAAAGATATTTGAAATGTAAAGTGTACTGTTAAAAAAAAAAAAAAAAGTGGCTTAATGTATTCAGCTGAAGAGCAAATTAATGAGCTAGAGGATTCTTCAAGGTCCTACAGCACAGGAGGCAGACAAAAAGATGTACTAAATTGGACAAATATGAATAGAGAAGGTATTTTTTGGAAGTTATGTTCTTTTAAAGAAGTTCAGAAGGAGGAAGGAAAGAAGTAAAGGAGATAAATAATGAAAGGGGAAAGCCATAGCTAAAGAAAATCCTAAATCTTCACATGATGATTCCCAAGAGAATGTGAGAGTAAATGAAAAATAAAACTAAATCTAGACAGAGTGTGATGACCTTTTGCAGAAAAAGAGAAAATTCTAAAGGTTTGCAGGAAAAAGTGCCCAAATAACTACAAAAAAAGCAATATTAAACCACCTTTCTCATGTTTATCATACGTTGAGAGATAGTTTGAATTTTGGGAAAATGGGAAAATTTACCTTCAACATTATTTGAAAAGTTGTGAGTCAGTGCTATGAAATTTAAGAAGGAGAAAGGTAAATAAAAGAAAAAGTGGCTCATTACTAAGCTCTAATGAAAGCAAACATCTGACAATGTGTAATCAGCAAGAAAGACTGAAATGAAACAACCAGTGTCATAGGAAAAACAATTTCAGGAAAGAGATTTTCTTCAATTCTTACATCATGTTGAGAACTTGAGAAAGGTAGAGATAGAGATAAGTGTATTAAATTGAAAACATGGAGTTTTGGTGACCTTGGTTTAAAATAAAAAAAAAAAAAACTTCACTGGAATGGTTGGAACTTAAGACAAATTTATGTAGGTTAAAAGTAACAGTTTAGATGGAGAATCTTAAGAGTTCTTTGGAAAAACATGTAGAAATCAAGGATGGTGTGAATTTCTGAAAGAAATAGACGCTTGAAGGAAAATTTAAGTCATGGTTATATTCTTATGGAATTGTGGAAAATAGGATGAGTGAGGCATTCAAGTCTTTGTAAAAGGTATAGGAAATTGCTTTGTTTTGAAAAGGGACAGTATTCATTGTCGGAGATGATAGATAGGTCCAATAATAGGTTTATTGGCAGATTAGTGGGTGGAAGGTAAATGTTCTACTCTGAATTCTGTTTTATTAATGATAAATGAGCCTAAATCTTCTAAAAAGTGCATTTGTGAGGAGTTTTAAGGAGTACAAAGATGATTTTAAATAGCCCTTGTAAAGATAGGGAAGTGAATCTATCGATGGTGAGTAGCTAGATGAATACAATCATCACACATTTAAAGTAAAAGTATGTGAATGTCGCCACCATTCTTCAGCTGTTTGGGGGTAGATATGAAAATCATAGACAAAGTTTTTATTCAGCCTTGGACTTTTACCTTGATGAATGGAGTAGACAGTTTTCTTAAGTCTGAGGAAGACCTGTAGATCACTAGTTGGCCAGCAATGAGGTGTAGCTGCAGGAGACTGTTGTACAGCAAGAGTCTTCTAAAACTAATACTTTGGTACAGTATGATCTCAGAGTTGTTTTAATAGGAAAACTTGAGTAAGCTGCTTGATTAAAAAGTTTTGATCAATATAGTATGATTGAGACAAGAAAAGTGTCTGTTAAGGAACAAGATTTCTGTGGAGTAATTTTGAAGATCTAATTGGCTTTATTCAGCTTTTCATGAATCAGGCATCAGTCCCTTCTGGTCAATAGGCATCCCAAGGATTTGTACAAAATGGGAAGTTATTACAGGCAGGATGGATGTTTGGGGCAAAGAAGTTATTAGCAAAAGAAATGATTTTTTTTTTCCAGGCCAGGTCATCTTTTTAAGGGAAGGGAATGGCAAAGGTCATATTATACAGATTACCTCATTTTATTCAGAATACCTGACTCTGGTACTGATCAGGAAATTTCAGATTGACTTTTTTTTTTTTTTTAAACTACAGGACCCATGTGTATGCTGTGGTACAAGTAAGGAGAAAGCAATAACAGGGTAACGTTTCCATAGTGCCCACAATCGTAGCTTGAAACAAAAGTAGACCTGAAGGGACCTTATAGACTATAGCATGAGCTGTCCTCAGGTAAACTATGCAGATTAAGGATCTGAGGATGGATTCTGATTGATATTTCTACAGTCTAGGTACAGTGGGAAATTCAGAGTTAGAATTTTTGTAGCTTTTCAAGTGAAGAGTTCATCAAACTACTCAATTCATAGTGTGCAATCATCAGCATATACAGGGTTTTCTCATTTGTTTCCTCTTTATTCCCATATAAATATCCTTTCAATGCAACCACATTAGCATATCTTGATACAGGTTTGTGTGGGTCTGTTTTTAAATTACATTAATTTACTTGACACATTTTATTTCAACCTCATCCTAATTCCTTTTTTTTAGTGCTTTTTAAATCCTATTAGCTTTTCTGTATATCCAGTTAATCCATAGCTTATAAATGCTGCATAGTATTCTTATGAATTGACTGCATTTCATTTAGCTCTTTCCCCAGACCCAGCATAGAAGTTGCCTTCCTCCAGTTCTGTAATAAATAGAATGTTAAAGTAAACATACCTATATGTAACTTTTTAGTTGAAAAATTCTCTGGTACATAAGACCAAAAACTGAATCACTGCTTAATTGGACAACTCTATTTTAGTTGTTTGCTAAATGAGACTGATTAATTTGCAAAATAGGCGAAAATTTCTGTCTTGCCACAAATACATAGGCGTTTCTTATGAAATCCTTTCTAATCCATGGTATCATATCGTATTATCATTACACAGGATTTGTGCTTTTAGGATTGTTGGTGACGTTAACCACCTCTTTATGTACCTATTAGTGCTGGGGAGGAAACATTTTTCTTCACATTTCAAGATTATTCTAGCTGGTCTAAGTTAAATGACACCGAAGAAGAGAAAAAACAAACTTAATTATATATAGATGTCCAATAATTTGAGACCCAAAGAAATGACCAAGGTATGCATCTTTTATAAATCTTAGACAATCTGAGGAATTGACAGGGCAAAGAATTTATGGCTGGGTGCTTTAGTAAGGAATTCTAAACTAAATTTGGGCTGAGGTTGTAAATTAGTAAAAGTATCAAGGTTTGTTTATATAGCCGCCTTCACCATGGAATTGCTGGTCTCTGACTATAAGAATGTCTGTACCTCCTGGTGCAGGGAGGGTACCTTACACGTAAGAGATTTCCTCCTTTGAGTGGGACAAAGGATGGTCAGAGTGTCCTTGAACTGGGTGTTTAAGTAATTTTAATGCAAACTAATATGCCATTGTGGCACAATTTGGAGAGCTCTGCCCTGGACCTTTATGTTAGCTAATGTAATTTTTTTTTTTCCTGAAAACTTTTTTCATTCTGGTTCTCCAATTTTTTTCTTTGTATATTTCTTTTGTATAGCCTAAATGTCAATACCTTGTCTTTAAAATGCGGCATATTGATTGATTTATAATGTGGTCTGTATCATCTTTTGCTTAATATAAGTCCTGTATTTTGAGATCAAATCTAACAAAAACCCCACATCTTTTATACATTTTAGGAGAAGTTCACTCTGCAAAGATATCTTCCAATTTTGCATGTTAGGTTACAATATGCTCTTCTATATTGTCTTTAATTCATTTCAGGCTCGCTTTTATATGTGGCAGAATATAGGACCTTTATTTTTGGCCATGTGTAGTGAGCTGTTTTTTCCCCAAATCTAATTTACTCTTGTTATTTGTTTTTATGTTATCATTTATATATTCTTTAATCTTTCTATTTTGTTCCAGGAGCTTATCTTGTCTAAAGACTGTTACTGTTTTCAAGCTGTGGGTTTAGAATTTCACAATATTTGATGGGTTCATATCTTCTGTCCTTGCTGCCTTTTTCAAAATTCACCGAACTTTTCTTTGGTTTTGAAATAATTTCTAAAATCTATGCAATAAAGTAGGATTCTAAACTATAATTTGGCTTAATTTACAAATTCATTGAGAGTTGGCGAAAGAACATTGTAAATTGGAACCAATATCCTGGAGTTTTCCTTTTATTCAGATCTACTTTTAGATGATAATCGAGTATTAAAAATTTTCCCCTTCAGTTTCTGCTACATTATTTTCTCCTAAGAAAACATTTGCAGGATAGTTCATTACAATATTTCTCTAAAATGCAAACCTTTCTGTACCAGTGTTCATAGATTGTTTTTATCACTCATTGGTTTATCTTATTTAACAATTTAAAAATAACAGGACTCATTAGTGTAAATATCAGAATTAGAGAAATAAAAGAACAAGCTGTATCCTCCAGAAAACCATCTTTAATTTGATTATCCTTTAATTTTTTCTATTTCTAAATATTTTCTGGTGATTAAGAAGGTGCATTTCCTTTTATTTCTCTGAAATTTCACAAATTAAAAAATTTATTTGAAATTCTAGATATACATATATATCTATATTTCTCTAATGAAGATAAAATTTTAAGCTTTCTCTTGTATTTGAACTATAAAAAATATTGTAAAGATTTATTTTTTTAGAGAGTCCATGCTTGCTTGGGAAGAGGGGAAGAGGGAAAGGGAGAGAATCCTCAAGCAGACCCCCTGCTGAGTGTGGAGCCCAGTGGCGGGGCTCGATCCCAGAACCCCAAGATCATGACATGAGCTGAAATCAAGAGTCAGATGCTTGATTTGACTGAGCCACCCAGGTGCCCCCCAAAATTTCTTATTAAAATTTCTCAGATGAATAGATACATGAATTTCTGTAGTCTTATACAATATACAGTTCTCAGGAACAAGATCAACATTAGATTAGGTTGAAAGGAAATACTTAACATAAACATGGAAAGTCACCTGAGGCCCAGTTTATTGCTTTATTGAAACTGTGTGTGAAATGGAGATTGTCAAAAACTTATTTGTCTTTATATCCCTAAGTGTACTGAGTTCAAACCAGTGTGAATTCTCTCAAATGGTAAGAGATTATCTAATTGTTATTTGCAGTAGATCAAATAGCATTAAGGAAAGGCAGTTTATTTTTATGATCTTAGGAAAATTATATTTACTCAAAATATATAACAAAATTCGTGAGAGAATAACAAGAAATTTGTCACAAAAAATCACTTAATTTAAAAATCAGTGTTCACAATGTAGATTTATTTTCTATTAGTGTGATAGAAACCTGATGGGGAACTAGATTTTGCCATTTATCTTTATTTTATAATTAGGTTTTATGCATAAAATTACACATTGATATTAAAATCTTAAATACTGCCAATAACCTGAAGGGAGTTATAAATTAAATAGGAACCTTTTAGGTTTGACACACTTTGTGATACTAACCTGTGGTTCCTAGAATTCAATAATGGCAAATTAGCTACTTTCACTTATTTGTAATTTTATCCTAGGAGAATTAATAAAGTCTTAAAGTATTTTTTTTTTCTCCAGCTCATTTTCCCACTTCCATGCCACAGAAAAGAAAATCTACAGGAGAAAAATATGACTAATGGGAATTTTAGGTATTTAGTAATTCTATATAAAATAAATATTTTATCATTTAAGTTACTTATCTAAGACCTAGCATGTTATGTGTTGAATTGCTTCTCCACCCCTCCATTTTTCATATGTTGAAATCTTAATTTCTAGTACATCATAATGAGATCTTTATTTAAAAATAAGGTCATTGTAGATCCCATTAGTTAAAATGAGGTCATACTGGGGTCCAGTGGGGCCCTAATCCAATATGACTGGTGTTTTTGTTAAAAGAGGACCTTTGGAATAAACACAGGGAGAACACCAGGTGAAGACTGGAGTTACAGTGCCATAAGCCAAGCAATTACCAGAAGCTAGGTGGGGGGACCATAACTGTTCCTTCTTTAGTGCCTTCATGAGGGAGAATGGCCCTGATGACATCTTGATTTTGAACTTCATATCTCCAGAACTGAGATAATAAACTTCTATTTAAGCCACCCAGTCTTTAAGATATTGTTACCTGAGCTTTAGCAAACTAATACAGATTTGGGTACTACAAACTGGGAGTGCTACTCTAACAAATACCTGAAAGTGTGGAAGCAGTTTTGGAATTGGATAATGGATAGAGCCTATTAGAGTTTTGAGGCTAATGGTAGAAAGCTGAGATTGTCTTGAAGATTATTGCTAGAAATATGAATGTCAGAGGTGCACATTTAGTGAGTTCTCAAAGGATAACATGTTACTGGAAACTGGAAGAAAGGTGATCTTTGTCGTAAAGTGGCAGAGAACTTGAGTGAATTGTGTTCTACTGTTCTATGGAAAATAGAATTTATAAGTGATGAACTGGTTTCTCACTGCTTATAGTAAAATATGATAGAAAGTAAATAGATTAAAGAAGGAATTGTAAAGCAAAAAGGAACCAGAACTTGAAGACTTAGAATATTCTCAGCCTATTCTTATTGCAAAAACATGACAAAACATCCTCTGGAGAGAACACTGAGTGTGTAACCAGACAACTGTTTGCTAAAGAGATTAAGCATTTGATGTGTGGATCCAGTCAAATGTCTCAGCAAAATTGCTGCCAATTTGGAATGAAGAGATCAGTGACAGGATGAAATAAAGGAAGACTGTTGGGTTTCTGAGATTCTAGACCCATAAAAGGTGTCCATAAACTATATGCATCTGAATGTGTTACTCCTTGTGAAATGAGAAGAATGGCCCCAGAGGTGGGTCGGGGGCTGGCTCTTCTTTGGTTACCAAAGGCAGGGCTACCTTACTGGTCAGGGCTGACAGAACAGAAAACTAACTAATGCATTATAATGATGAAACAAATCTCCATGTCTTATCCTTTTTTAAGAAACCCCACATACAAGGGACTTAGTATTTAGAATACGCAGTGCCATTGTATACGATGTAAGTTAAGAGGAAACATTTTTGTCTCTATTATGAGACTACTTCCTCTGTCAGCAGATGGAAAATGTCTTTTTAAAAGCCCCATGCTAGAATTCTATTAGAGAACACTAGGAAAAAAGAGTGAATCTTGATGACTCAAATTTACAAAACCAAAAAGAGTGTATTAACAAACACGATGTAGTGCTAGAAATGTTTCCTACAGATATTTTCTAAGGTTGGATTAAAAAATGAAGATTTTAAGCATCTGACGCAAGAAACCTATTTAGGAACAGAACATTTCTGCTGAAAACTCAAAAGTCTTTCCCTTAGGGAGCCTCAGGTTTTCACAGTGGTATGTCTTGAGGTATGTGGAAGAAATATACACTATAAATCAAAATGCCACAGAGCTTTCAAACTGAATCCAAAAAGCCCCTCATTTTTTTTTAAGATTTTATTTATTTATTCATGAAAGACAGAGAGAGAGAGAGGCAGAGAGAGAAGAAGGCTCCCAAGGAGCAGGGAGCCCGACGCGAGACTCGATCCCAGGACCCTGGGATCATGACCTGAGCCGAAGGCATACGCTTAACCATCTGAGCCACCCAGGCACCCCAAAACCCCTCATTTTAATGAGCTATTTAAAACTAATTCAGTACAAAGTAGAAATCCAGAATACATGGCCTAGGTGACCACTCAAATGTAAAAATTAATAGATAAAATGTCTGACATCATTGAATGTCAAATTATTTTATTGTGTTGATTTAAAATAAAGAGGATCCCTGAGAGGGAATTAAACATCCTTGAAAGGCATAGAACCTAGAATAAATTGTTGCAATGTATTGAGGAATTCCTTACAACTTAGGGCTAAATTTCCAGAGCATTAGGAATTTCTCTAGCTATAATAGGATGTGTCTGAATGGGCTAGTGCCTTTTGTGTCATTTTGTAAGGATTGGTCATCAATGCAATTTAACTAGAGTGAAGCATCTCATCTTTCTTTGAAGGACTTTCATGATATTTAAAGGGAGCATCATTCCACAAATACAGCTTTGAAATGTTTTGTCTATGTAACCCACACACTTAATCACAGAAAGTTAACTCTTCAAAGTCAACAGACATTACCACTTATGCCAAATATTTTGCAGGCCAAGATTTTGTAAGGTGCAGCACAATTTAGTTAACTTAGTAAAGGCCTTGGAAGCTTTTTTTCACTCTGTCTCTGTTGTGAGGGTTCTAATTAAATGTGTCTTATCTCACTGGTTTAACTGTGATGAATTCCTGCTTCAAAATTAAACTTTTGTCTTGGTTTCATTCTTTTTAAATTGTATTTTTACTTTCCAGTTAGAGGAACATCATTCTAATTAAGGCGCTAGCCAAAATGAAACACCTTCTCTTCGTTCAATAAACACAAGAAATACACATGTGTTGAAAAAATAATTGAACAGGGAAATTATTGTCTTAAATAATTGGGTAATTGCCTGCATAAATAACCCTTGACAACTTATGGTAGAAAATAATCATATGCTATATTTGCTAATAGGATTAACATTTTTAACTTATTAGCAGTGAGGTGCTAAAAATGTCTTAAAGATTTGTAAAGGATTTCAAACTTCTACGGAGATGATAAAAACATTTCAGCAAATTTCTAGATTAAAGATCCTCTATATATCTGATCATCACTTTCATAAGGACTTACAGTTTTTTGGTGGTTTGATTGAAGCACCTTTTTGCCTGCCAAAGAAAATTTGAAATAGCACTTGTACCCATTCAAAATCGTTCTGATTTTGAGAGTCTTTTGGAGCTGATAGAAGTTTGCACCAGCTCTGCAGTTAAAGCCTTATGGTGTTCAATTCCGGAATGTTTCAGAACTAAGCTAATTATTTAATTACTCCATCCTTCAGTATCAAATATAGTCTTTTTATTTGAAATATTGATGGTCTGTTTTCACATGGTTTTGAAATTCTTGGCTAGAATTGAAGGGCGGGCTCCAGGATTACCATATTTGCACTGAGCCATGACCCTTTGAAAATGAAATATTAGCATACTAGATTTAGGGATAACATTTTAGTTAAATTTTTCACTATTTTAGGAGTCACATTTTGCTATATTAATGACAATTAGTTCACATAAGGGTTGGCTACAATTTTCTGCAAAAACATAAATAGTAAATATTTTAAGACTATATAAGTCTCTATTGCACTAGTCAAATCTGCTCTGTAGGAACACAGACAATACATAAACAAATGAGTGTGACTGCGTTTCAATATAACTTTTTCTGCAAAAACAGGCCCTAGCCTGGATTGGGCTCCTGGGCCTAGTTGATGCATAGTTGATACCATTTTAAAGATATTATTTATATATACACACACACACTTCTAGTTGTCATAGATCTCCTGCTTGTTATTTTATTCAGTAAGTCTGACACAGGTACTATTTTATTGTACTTCCCTACTCTTACCCCTATCCTCATTGTCCTCCAGGCACAAAAATCTTAGTTATCTATAACTTGTTTCTCATTTTATTCTATCATTTGCATATTTTTGTAGGCTTTAGTTCCAGTTTTTCAAATCTTAGGCCTCTATTATTCTCTATGATGCCACTCTAATTTACTATTTCCTACTCTTGCCTTGAACATGGTAAACATCCTAAATCAATTTCTCCATAATTTTTTGTACTCCTCTATATTCATTCAAAAAATATATTGGACAGTAGTACAACTCCAAATTACAAGTCCATTTTTCTGTTGAACCCAATCCAGCCAGGTTTTTTCTTTCTATTCTACCAGATTGCTTATTCTGGTCGATACAGCCTACTGAATTGATAAATCTAGTGGCCAGTTTTCGGTTCTGATTACACTTGATCATTTAGTATTTGACAAAGTGTTCATTCCTTCCTCCCTGAAAAACTTTTTTTTTTTTTTTTTTGGCTGTTAGCACCTTACATACATGTCCTTGGTGTTTATCTCCAAAGTCACTAGCTGCAGGTTTTTGTCATCTTTGCCCTCACTTCTGTGTTCTCTTAATGCTGGAATTCTCTAGAGCTGAGACTTTCCCTATTCAGTGTAAACCTGCACATTTTCGTTATGTTGCTTAATGTTTTTGTCTTTATGGTATGATCAATTTAAATATTTTCAAAGGTATTAGAGGTTAATTTTTGTTAAAAGGGGGTTTTATAAAAGTGAATAATGTTACATATTTAATAGGGGATTTCAGCATTATAAAATAGGAAAGTTGCTTTTGCAGTAGGCAAGCAATAAGAGCTTTTCTTCCAAAGTAGTTATTTACATACAAGAAATGATAGGATTTTAAAATCCTCATAGTCTTTCTTGGAAGTCTTATCTATTCCATTACGTAATGTAGGCAGTCAATTCCATTTTTTAATATAAGGGGAAATTATACAAACCAATGTACATTACCATGAAAACTTCAAAAGTTTTAACAAATGTTAACAAGCTCCTGATAACTCTTATATTGAGCCTTTGAATCTTAAAATGGTTGACATTTTTAAGCTATATCTCCAAATTGCACTTTTTCCTATGTTAATCATGCAGTCACTTGTGCAAATATGAAGTCTTATTTAAATGGAATAAACAACTTTGACAATTGTGAATTTTTTTCAAGGAAAAATTAAAATGTGATTAGGTAAGTATTAGTTTATTTGAAAAAATAAATGGCATGTTCTATAGTCAAACAGTTTGAAAATAAGCATATTTTTAATGATGTAGATAATTTCCAAAGATGAGTGTCATTCTTCCCACATACATTGGATCTGTTTCCCACCCTTGTATACAGAAGACCCTGAATTGAGACCAGGAGGATGTGACAGAAATGAAACCATCTCAAGTACTGAGCTTAGACGTTATGACCTGATGGGATCCACTTACCCTCTTGGATTAATTAAGAGTGGTCCAATAGCTCCTGCTCGAGAGACCATTGCTTCATCCACTGCCTCAACCAGCATTGAGGTTCCAGGCATTTGATGGAAGCTTTTTTTTTTTTTTAATTTTTGGACCCTTCTTGATCATTTAGAGGACTACAAACCAATGAGAGATCTTAAACCTTCATGTATAGGGTGAGAACTTTGAGGGAAATAAGTGAAAATTTGTGATTCAAATGGTATTGGCATCCATTCCAGTAGCCATGAATGAGGTATTAAGTCATTACTGAATCTGAGAATGAGGAAGCTCTGCATCAAATTCTTATATATTAAATCCAGTCTCAATAATTGGCTAAAAAGAAAAAAAATCCCATTCTAAGTCAAAAGGGATAATCTCTTTTTCTAGCATTTACAGCATTAACTATATACAAAAGTCCTCTGGTAAGCTCTGTGATAACCTCTTTGCCTTTATTTAAAAAAATTAAGACTTCATTTTCTAATTAAGGAGAAAGTACTCTAAGAGCTAGTGAGTGTTTTACAGTTGATTTTTCTGTTTTGTTTCTGCTTTTTCCATATTCTTTTCCATTGAGTTGGGGGCAGATATCTGTGTCTACTTTAGGGCATGAATATTGAAGAAGTATGTGTAGTCCTGTTAGATAGTCAGAGAATTTGTGATATAATGATGATAATTACTTTCATGTAAATTCTCTGGAATTTCATTTACATATAGTAGTCTCTCTTTTAGTCCCTTATACTTCATCTAATTGTAGGGCTTTTGATCAGCTGGTCTATGGCAATGAAAATTCTACATAATTGACACAAAACCCAAATCTCCTGTATGTTTGTTTTTGTCTCCTTTCCCACATTCTACTTCATGTATTTTATAGGGGTCTTTTATTGGGGAGGAAGGTGTTACAAATGTATACTAAAAAAATCATTTAAATTTGACTCATCAAAGCAAAAGACACTCCTATCACTTGGGGAAATCACAAGGGTTTCAGCAGGTCTGCTAGGAAACGGGCAGAAATCTGATTTTTCATTATCTTTCATTCTATCTTAAAGTGAACCTATTAAGTGCTAGGAGAGGAATGCTTAGACTTGGCCTCTTTTTTTTAAGATGTTATTTTTATTTTTTAAATTTTTTAAATTTTATTCATGTGACAGCGAGAGAGGGAACACAAGCAGGGGGAGTGGGAGAGGGAGAAGCAGGCTTCCCGCCGAGCAGGGAGCCCGATGCGGGGCTCGATACCAGGACCCTGGGATCATGACCTGAGCTGAAGGCAGAGGCTTAACCGACTGAGCCACCCAGGCGCCCCAGATTTTATTCATTTTTAGATTGTGCCATGGGGTATGGACAGAGGGGGAGGGAGAGAGACAAGCAGACTCTGCTGAGCATAGAGCCCAGTGTGGGGCTCCATCTCATGACCCTGAGATCATGACTTGAGCTGAAACCAAGAGTTGGACAGTTAACTGACTGAACCACCCAGGTGCCCCTAGATTTTGCCATTTTTAACTATAGTTATAATATATTTGCCTATCAACACTAAAATAGGTTTAGTTCATTATATTGCATTGCTATGCCCATATTCTATTGGAAGACATTGAATATTGGGCAGGAATCCTGCATGATGTCAGTAATGACAGCATTAGAACAGGGGAGCACTGGAGGTCATTGCTTTCTTTAGGCCTGGGTACAGGCCCTGAATACCACAAATTTTAGTTATTTTAAGGAATTTTTAGAGAATTAACCTTAGTGGAACAAAATAGGGTTAAAGGTGAGGTAAACATGGACCAGGGGAGACATCAGGTGCTAATAGTAGAAAATATTTTTTTTAATTAGTGGTATAGAAAGATATTTGTACAAAAGTTGTAAGAGGAAAAATATGTTTTCTGGTAATTATAGCTTAACATGGCAATATATATGCCCCTAAAGAGTTGATCCTGGAGAGAGATGAAAGATTATTTAATGTTTAGCATGAGAGTGATTTTATAATTGTTATTTATCTTTAAATATAGCAAACTGAATACAAAGCTTTTGTTGAATCTCTTTTGGGGTTGCTAGGTCAGTCGTTTATTCAAATATATTTAATACACAATAAAAATAAGAAAGCCTCTTACTAAGATGCTTTAGAATTTTAAAACTACATTACCCCAAGATCATTGTCCTCCCAGGCCTTACAGTCAAGGCAAGGTAATGTGAATAGCCTGGCCAAAGTTAATTAGGTATAGTCTATTGACAGAACTGATCAGAGATTCCTACGTGAAGCCAGTGACACAAGAATTAAGGATATACTAAACATCTTAATTTTAACTTACGTGTTAAAACCTTTGTTGATGGGCACATTATAGGCAGTATCTCCACAGAAGGTTGATCTTCTGTCTAAAATAAGGCAGTATTTGAATACATTTATATAACTTGTATATTTTGTTTCTGCCATTTCTCATTCATATAGGTGGTTTTGGATCTGTAAGCGTCTTTCATTTCTACAAACTAGATTTATAGGAAATGATTTTGATTCCTCACTTTCCTTTATCCACCAAACTTAATATGAAATTAAGCCCTGTAACTCATTCCTTATACAGCCTTGTTATCCATTTCATTCTTGCCGTTCTGACTTCTGCCACCTAAGTGTAGACCTTAGCATTCTTTTACAATATGACCTCTACCAAAATTTTCAATCTCTGCTTTTAATAGTACTTTTCATCTAATGTCTGTGCCCCAACTGTAAGCCTACAAGGATGGCTTTTCATAAAGTAAGAGTTTTTTCTTTTAAGTGTGTAGCTTCCAAGAAGAAAAGATAGATGTTAAACTGAATGAGTAGGATACTGTTGTTTTTAAGCAACTGAAAATAGTAAAGAGGCGTGTATTAGAAATCAAAGACTGTTGAATTTTAACTTTCAATATGACCAGTGAGTGACATGTAATTTGAGCTGCTAATTTTATTTGAAAGTGGTTTAAGACAAATTTGAGGTTCAGAACTTGATTGGCCAATCCAGAGACAAACTTGTAAAAAAGTATTCCAAATGAAATTTAGCAATCTTGACAAAATTTCCTTTTTCTATCATGGAGGAACAGATCATACATAGGGGTGTTTTGCAAGAATGCTTTGTTTGTTCCTTGATTTATTTCTGGTTTTATTCCTGTTGAGAATGTTGAAGATAGACCAAACAGCTTAATCCTTGTTTTGCCAATGTAAAACTCTATGAAATTGCTGAGACAGTTAAAGTTTCTGAACTAGTTCCTGGTTTATGGTAATTCTGACAGATTTGTCAAGAAATACATAGAAATGCAATTATTATTTGCCTAGCATACTTCTTGGCTCATATACTATGAACATACTGGATTTTGGCTTTCCATGAAATTTTTAAAAACCTACAAAAACCCATACTTTATTCTTCCAGTTTTAAAATAAGGACCTAATTAATTTTTAACACCTAAAATGTATGCTGAGATATTCAGGATGAAACAGTTTTGGGGCTTTGTATTGAGGGGATATGGTGTGATTGCTGGTGAACTCAGGAAAGGGCTAGGTTCCTTTTTTCCTCCTGTCTTGGTTGACAGCAATCGACTTCATTGTCAATATTTTATGGTGCTGTTTTCTATGTTTTCAGAAAGTGTTTATTTTGAAAATGTAAAATGACTTCAGTCTCCCTACAAAACACACAGACACATTTCTCATGGGAAAATTCAGTGGTGTTCAGTTGAGCATCATGAACAGAAAGGAGGTAATTTGAATGAGAAACCATTCAGGCTGAGTACAAAGATATCTTACTATTATTCTCAGTCTGAATATTCTTAAGATGCTCTTCTAAATTTTGGAAATAGTACCATGAGAAGGGAAATATATTTTGGTTACACATTTGAAATCCATGTAGAGGTAGAGAATACATATCAGAAAAAGGGACTGGCAAGTAAATAGCAGCTGGTTGTTAAAAAGACAATTAATCCTTTGATCTAAACAATTACCTGCATGAATATGTGCCAGGCTTTATCAACATACCCCTCCTTTTTGTTTTGTATGACAGCTTCTCCTGCATTGGGTCATAGGCAGAAGAAAAATCAGCCTCTGTGAAAAGATTAGAGCCTCAGAAATCTATGCTTTTCTTTTTACACGTTTGCCTGTTTAAGAGTACTCTTTCCATCGATATACTTAGAATCCAGTCCAAGAAATCACCCTCAGAATCTCCAAATTCAGTGGGCAAGCCAGATATTCACAGTACATACACAAATATTAACTGATAGCTTGTACTGGTAATTTATAATTCTTTACAAATGTTTTCACGCAGTTTTTCAGTTTTCCATGATCACACTATTTGCAGCTTAGCATTTCTAGTGGAGTGGATTGTTTAATATATTAATGTAAATTTATACTAAGGTATAATATCAACTGCTAAATATATATCCAAGGATGGGTTAGGAAATCTTTGAAATGCATGGTGGGTACCTAATATTTCTTTCTCACATCAGTTGAGATCCTCAAAACACCTTTCCCAATCTTTGCTGAGAAGATGATCGATTAGAGAGCCATGCTGAGAGGACATCAGATACCAGATTAGCACATATCAGAGTTTTCATAGGTCAGGAAATTATATGCCAGAGGAAAGGAATAATTATAAGTGCTCCTACTTCTTTCCTTCACTATAAAGTGAAGATATATTTTCATTTAGGAATTAGAAGGAATGGTAGGTCAGAGAAAATGAAAATAATTTGATTTCAGTTAATAAAAGAAGGAGCTGCTTGTCTTCTACCTTTACATTTACAAAATTTTCATGATGGAGAAGAACAGCCTGGCTATCCATAATGCCTTTTCTATGGTTACTGATGTTACACTTTTACCAAGCCGGATTTGTCTACTTTTCTGTGTAGTTAGAAAAGTAGTGCTGGTGCTGAAAGTATTTCACTAGAGTCAATAATTTTATATAAGGAATCATTACTGGTATCTGAATATCTGTGGTAAAAGTTCTTCGTGGAGTTCAGTTTGGAGCTTCAGTTACCTAAGCTGCAATATTAGACAAGTAGTATATGTACTTGGTCTTCTATTTGTCATTTAGAGACCAGATGTTGTAACTACATATTTGAAATCACTAGGAAAAGTTACCAGAAACTTAGTTTGTACTCCCACTAGTTTATTTTTGCTTTTGTTGCTTGTGCTTTTAGTGTCATGTCCAAAAAAAAAAAAAAAAATGTTACCAAGATCATGTCAAGGAGCTTTTCCCCCTTCCCCCGCCCCCACCAGGAGTTTGATGGTTCAAAATTTTTGTGAGTGCTATAAAATTGAGGTCCGATTTCATTCTTTGGCACATAAATATCCAGTTTCCCCAATACCATTTATTGAACAAACTACCCTTTCCCAATTGAATATTCTTGGCTTCTTTGTCAAATGTTAGTTGGCCCTGCATGTGTAGTTTATTTCTGGACTCTTAATTCTGTTCCATTGGTGTACATGTTTGTTTTTATGCAGATACTGTACTGTTCTGGTTTCTCTAGTTTTGTATTATAGTTTGAGATCAAGATGTGATACCTTCTGCCCCCCTTCCCCCCAATTACTTTGGCTATTCATGGTCTTTTGGGTTCCATAAGAATTCTAGGAATGCTTTTTCTGTTTTTGTGAAAGTAAAAATATCACTAGAATTTTGATAGTTTGTGTTAAATCTGTAGATGTTAGATAGTACAGATATTTTAACAATGTATTTCTAATCCATGGACATAGAGTATCTTTCCATTTGTATCTTTAGTTTTTCAATATCATTGTTTTCAATATATACATCTTTTACCTCCTTGGTTAAGTTCAATTGTTTTTTATGCTACTGTACATCAAACTGAAAAGCTGCATGGTAAAAGAAAGGGTAACCTATGGAATGAGAGACAATATCTACAAACCATATAACAGGTTAATTTCTAAAATGTATAGGGAACTCCTACATCTCAGAAAAAAAATCCAGTTAGAAAATGGGCATAGGTCTGAATAGACCTTTTCCCAAAGAAGATATACAAACAGGTACATGAAAGATGCTCAAGATTAGTAATCATCAGGGAAAGGCAAATCAAAATCACCTTACACCTCTTAGAATGGCGGTTATCAAAAAACCAGGATATAGAGAAAACAGAATCCTACTACACTATTGGTGCGAATGTAAACTGGTACAGCCACTATGGAAAAACAATATGGAAGTTTGTCAAGAAATTAAAAATAGAACTATCATATGATTCAGCAGTTCCTCTTTTGGGTATGTATCTGAAAGCAATGAAATCGTTATACCTGCATCTCCATGTTTACCGTAGCATTACTTAGAATAGAGAAGATATGGGAACACAAGAAATGTTCATGGATGGATGAATGGATAAAGAAAATGTGACCTGTTTATATACGATGGAATATTAGTCATAAAGAAGTAAATCTTGCCATTTGCAGCATGGGTGGACTTTGAGGGAAGTGAAAAAAGCAGACAGTATATGATCCCACACAAATGTGGAATCTTAAGCCAAAAAAAAAAAAAAAAAAAGTCCAAATCCTAGATACAGTACAATGGTGGTTACTGGGGAGGGAGGCGGGGGAGGTGGAGGAATAGGGAGATGTGGGTCAAAGTATACACAGTTTTTTCAGTGTGTATACTTTGTTGTAAGATGAATAATTTTTGGAGATCTAATATATAGCATGGTTACCCAAATTAAAAATAGTATATGCTTGAAAGTCGCAGAGAGTAAATCTTAAATGTTCTCAGCACACAGGTAGATCAGAATGGAATGTGATGGATGGGTTAACCTTATTGTGGTAATCATTTCATAACATGGATTATCACATTGTACACTTTAAACTTAATGTTAAGTCAGTCTTAGTAAATCTGGAAAATGGGATTTTAATTAGATACCACTGTTACAGAACATGTTGGGACACAAGATTCTGAAATGACCACCTTAGTCTCCATTGAGGTCAATTCCTTAATTCACTTCGTTATGCAATGACATTATAGTAGTGTTAAAAGATTACAATATACATTTATGTTGCCAGAATAAAGACTAAAAACAGTATTCCCAGCTTGAAGATAAGGATCAGAAAAACTTAAAAAAACTGAAAATGAAATATATAGAATCTACAAGCAAAAGAACCCCTAGATTTACAGAACAAATTGGTGGTTGCCAGATGGGAGTTGAGGGTGGTGGTGAAAAGGGTAAAGGGGATCAAGAAGTATAAACTTCAAGTTGTAAATCATGGGAATGTAAAACACAGTATGGGAAATACAGTCAATATTAACTTTATAGAATAACAGATGGTAACAATTTGTTGTGTCATTTTTACAATGCATACAAATGTTGAATCACACTGTTGTATACCTGAAACTTATCTATTAGTTACACATCAAAAGAAGTAGTATTTCATCATGGAAGAACTTCACACACAAAACAATGAAGCTGTAACCAAATTTTCTAAGTTAGCCAAACAGTGAAAGCCATTTATGCTGGTGAATTAATTAAAATACATGTGATTGCAGCAGTGGAAATTTGTCAAAAAATTGACACATTTTTTTGTCAACAAAACAAACACGATGAGCTTTTTTAGAACAGTTGCTGTAAAGAGTTGAGGCCATTGGAAGCAATGTTCATAGTCAATTAAAGACTTTTTTAAAATTAAATAAAAATTTTAAATTTTTATCATTTTTAATCTTAAGTTTTTATTTCAATTCCAGTTAGTATACAGTGTAGGGATTCAACACTTATGTACATCACCCAGTGCTCACCACAAAAAGTGCACTCCTTAATCCCCATTATCTATTTAACCCATTTCCTCACACACCTCACGCCTGGTAACCAATAGTTTCTTTATAGTTAAGAGTCTGTTTCTTCTTTTGCCTCTGTTTTTCCCCCCATGCTCATTTGTTTTGTTTCTTAAATTCCACATATGAATGAAATCATATGGTATTTGACTTATTTTGCTTAGCATAATACTCTAGCTCCATCCACGTCATTGCAAATGGCAAGATTTCCTTCTTTTCTATGACTAATATTCTATTGTATGTGTGTGTAGATATATATATATCTGCACATACAGTGTAATATATATATATGTGTGTGTGTGTGTGTGTGTGTGTGTGTATATATATATATATATCTGTACACACACCAAATATCCATTCATGAGTTGATGTTCACTTGGGCTCTTTCCATTGGCCATTGTAGATAATGCTCCTTTAAACATTGGGATGCATGCATCACTTTGAATTAGTGTTTTAGGATCTCTTGGGTAAACACCTAGCAGTGCAATTGCTGGTTCATAGGAAGGCAGATATTTTTATTGTTTGACCCTTGCAAAGTTGGCAAATATTACCAATACTGCTCACGTTTTTATCAGGTGAGCTGATAAAGGTAGAAAGTGAATTAAACTCTCTAAAAGTTCTGTGTAGAATAACTATAAGAGACAAAGTGTCAAAGTGAGAAAATGTTCAGTACAACTTAAAGTGGAATCTGCTAAGATTTGTTAGAACTGATAGTGGGGAAAAACGTTTTGAGCAGAAGGAGGATTAGTTGGAAAAGTTCACAGAGCTAATGAAAACACAAGGTTTCTAAAGCTTCCAGTAATTCTGTTACCCATTATCACATAGTTTGCAGAAAATATTGTATCATGTAAAATTTAACCAGTTCATTGAATTTTATTTCTTTTGTGGATTTAACCATTTTAAGTTCTGTGATATTTAGTTAGAAATACAAGTGGATTTAACCTGATTTTCCCTGTCACACTTCAGTCTGATGGGTTAACTGTGGTAATGTTCTACTGGAATTTTTTGAGCTTAGGACAACACTGACATTTTTCTGAATGAGAAGAAGCATTCTCAGTCACTATTAGAAAATACTGAATGGCTTTGGAAGTTAGCTTTACATTTCTCAAAGAATTCAACCAAAAAATAAAAGATAAAATAAGAGTTGTGAAATTTATACTGCAGTAAAATCATTTTGATGACTGTTAACCTACTTGAATCTGAAGTAATAACCTATATTCACTTCCCATGCCACCCAAAATTAAAACAAAAAGTATTATCTCCATTCCAACAGATTTTCAGTGGATATGTTTTCTGAAATATCTAGAGGGAATATCCGTATTTTAGAATCTATTTAGCTGTAATTGAGGAGCTCTATGTAGCCTTCAGTTGTGAGTGACTACTCTGCAATGTGAAGATATTCTAAGAGGCAAATATCAAAAGAATAGACTTCCATAAATGCCTAAGCAATAAAGCTCATATGCTTATGGATTAATATCAATAACAGTATCTCTCTGTGTAAAGGTATTTTCAAAGATAAAATACATAAAATAGCATTAGCTTATGAAACTTTGCAATTAGTTTTGTGTTTGAAATTTAGTACTTCCCATAATCATCAAAATGTTTTTCTCCAAAATACCCAAATAATTTTTCTCACTATGCCTGTACTATTGAAATTACGTTTTCATAAAGTGTAATGTAAAAATAATTAAAAATACTTTTATATAAATATCTGTGTAATATCAGTTTTTGCCTTTTGGCCTACAAAGTCTAAAATACTGCCTGACCCTTTACAGAAAGTTTGTCTAATTATTCTGTCATTTACTCTATATTAACATAGGTTCATTGGGGAAATAAGGTCTGATGAATGAAAATTAAAAGACAGGGTCTCCTTCCTTCCCTGTTCTGGGGATCATTTGGACAGATGCTTAGAACACTCCCTGAATGATTTTAGGCAGAGAGCTCAGGCTTGAAACTCTTCTTGCTACTTTAATAGGTAAGAACACAGACCTAAACAGAGGCAGGATGTTTTCCTTCTGAAACTTCTCTGACCAGGCAGAGTTGTAAGTTGCTGTAAGGCTTTTTATTTTTATTTATTTTTTTACTAGGCGCATCTGCTCATATGAGCACCTGGAACTCGGGAAGTCTCCTTTGTTGCTCACTGCTTGGATGGTGGGAGATTTGAACTTGGCAGGAGAAGAAAGACCTATTTCAGCAGAAAGTATTCAAACCAGTAATTTGTGCCTTTGTTGTTGGAACTTAACTTTTTAGAGACTGAAAGAAGGATATGAATTGGAAGATTGGAAGGGTATGATTCAAATGTTCTTAAACATGGTTTATTTTGTTCATAGCATCAGTTTTATCTCAACAGAACTATATTTCTAATATTTGTGGGTGATTTCTGAGGGGATCTAGAAGACATCTTTGGCAAGTGGCAAAGATCCTGTTACTACAATTATGTTCTCATAAAGTTATTGAAATTATCAAAGCTCTTTTTCAGAAAGTTAAAAATTATCAAGGTTGAGGGGTAATGTATTATGTGAATTCTGCTTTTTTACCATTATGAAAATAAATTCCTACTCCCTATTCTATATCTAACTCAATCTCAGGAGCAGAGAAGTTCCTTCAACTTCATGAGATAGTCTCAGACTTACAGCTAAGTGATATGCCTACACATCTTCGCATATTTTTAGTAGTTTCTATCATGCGTGCAAACACTGAAATTAGACTTTTTTTGGTTTGTTTGCCATGATATATTTGTTACCAGTATACATTCAGATACAGAAGATATGTTAGTGGTTTGTAAAGCATACAATAATTGTGGATACCAGGTCAGAAAACCAGTTTATTGGAGACAGCAAAGTCTATGACAAATTTCAAGCTGTTATGTTGTAGGATCTTGGGAATTTTCAAAATGTGTATTTTTCCTACTTTTTCACTTTTGAATACAAAGCAGGACGAAAAGGGCATTTAGCTATTTTTTTTTTCTCTTTTAGAGACTGGTGTGGTATAGAAATTGTTGTATTCCAAAATTATTTTTCATTTGAGCATGTGAGGTATTTTTTCTGGTGTTCAGTATTAACAAAATGACAATGCCAAAAATAGGAATGAGTGGAGAGAATTAAAATTGGACATAATTAAAGAACACAAAGATGGATAAGACCCTATAAGTATCCATATGTTAAGGTAGGGGCACTATGTTAATAAACATAACCTCTTTAAAAGCTATGTTCTGGGAATTCTATGTTATAACCTACATGTGGCTTTGCAGGACATGCTTCCTAACAAATTTTACTATAGGATTCAGTTTTAGCTTTTTCCTTGAACATAAAAATTCATTAAAATATCTCAATAACTGAAGCTTTCAATTTTTAGAGCAGATGTTTACATGTATGCTTCACTGCATTTTGAATAATATGACAATTGCAATTACCTTTCCAAATGTTGAAACGCTCTGCAGAAATGTGAGCATATAATAAGAATTCCCCAATTTTGGGGCACCTGGGTGGCTCAGATGGTTAAGCGTCTGCCTTCGGCTCAGGTCATGATCCCAGGCTCCTGGGATCGAGTCCCGCATCGGGCTCCCTGCTCAGTGGGGAAGCCTGCTTCTCCCTCTGCTTCTCTCTCTCTCTCTCTCATGAATAAATAAATAAAATCTTAAAAAAAAATAATTCCCCAATTTTGTAAATTATCTGATCTGCATGAAATGCATATATATTCACATCACCTTCAGTGCTGTCACTATCAAATTAATTGTGTTAGTAGCAGCTACTGTTGTACTGATGACATCCTAGGATCCTTATGGTCAGCTTATTTCTAATCTCTTGGATTATTCGTGACATTATGTCGGTTGTGATGTTGGAAAGCTAAAACATATTTCAATTTCTGAAGTTCAGAGAACTGTATTAACTTCAGTAGAACGATTTATCATTGTCAATTAAAGTTCAGATATTTTGAACTTTGTGATACCATGTGATATGTAAAATGATGCCAATATATTGATAAATTGGCTTTATCATTATTATAAATCAGTTTATATACCAGATTATTCTTTGAAATAACTGTTGTATGTTAAAGTCTAAGAAATTTACCTAAGACTAGAATTCTATAATTTGATGTATTTTCCCGAAATATAGACCCTAACTTTCATATCTCTATTGTTACCAACACTTAAAAATAAGTTCTGTTCTGTTGCATGGTGAGGTGGGTACTCAGTGCCTTCTTTGAATGAATATTTTCCTTGGCTTATTTCCATATTCCATCACTAATATCTTGATTTCTACATATGACAAGATTTTCTCTGGGCTAAAATTCTCTAATATTGGAGCAGAGTCAGGTCAATGCCATAATGTCTTGATGATGATAGCTTTGTAATAGCTTTGGAAATCTAAAATGGTGAGCCTCTAACATTAACTTTGTTAATTCTTCACTTTCTCCTTTTTCTTCAAACTGGGTGTGTCCCTTGTCTTCTCTTCATTTTACCAGTGCTTTCTCTGCCTGCCAAATCTGTATTGAGCCTTTCTAGGGAATTTTCCATTTTGATTCTACTTTTTCAAATTTAGAATTTCTATTTGGAGATGAATTTTATAAATTCTATCTCTATGTTGGTATTCTGTATTTGGTGAAATATCTATCTCATACTTTATTTAGTAGATATGATATCCTTTAGCTGCTGGAGCACATTTAAAATACCTGATCCTTTAGTACTGTGGACATATTTAAAATAGCTTGTTTAAAGTCTATGACTAGTGTATCTATCTCTTTGGGGTTTCTTTCTGGACAATCTGTATTGAGTGTATTTTCCTTTTGTCTGAGTCATGCTATTTTTACACGGCTTATATTTTTCTTGCAAACTAGACTCTCAAATCATGTGTCATCATTGGAAATTAGGTCCCTTCCTCCTTTAGGGTTCAGTGTTGTTGCTGCTGGTTGTGGTAGTTTAGTGACTTCGGTGAATTAATTCTGCTGTCAGTATCTTTATGTGTCTAATCTATACTGGCTTAGTTTCATGGTCAGTAGATGACTAGACAGAGATTTCTTTGACAAATGGAGTAGTGAATCTCCATCACTGCTGTGGAACCCTGAATTTGGAGCAGGCCTTCAACAATCATTTTGGCACTTAAAAGCCCTGCCTTAGTCTTTACTTTATCTTTCCACAGAACTTCAAGGTCAGTCAGAGGTGTGAGTTTAGTGCCTTCTTAGGTCCTTTTGAGAACGTGTGTACAGCCCAGGGCATATGTGTAGTTGCTCGGGAATATGTTTGATCTTTCTACAAACCTCTTTGGGCCTCTCATTACTCAGCTTCTTTTAAGCTTTTTGTTAGTCTGTTGTTTGCCCCAATTGTTACCCTCCCTCCAGGAAGCTGTGATGTTAAAACATTTGATAAATGCCTTCAGTACTGGGCAGTTTCTCTTGAGTTCCAAAAAAAAAAAAAAAAAAAAAAAAAGCCCTTTGAGTGGTTTCTTTCAGGAAATACTCGCCAGGTGACAGGTCAGATAAAGTCATTTGGAACTTGAATTCTTTGAAAGTTTGATTTACGATCAGCTCTCTCCAGTACCAGGAAAGCAGTTTGTTACTTTTCAAGGCTGCTACAGAGCTCGGAAATGGGCAGCAGGACCACAGTAGGTGAAATTTATTAACAAGATTAAGCCATTTTTATTGACAAAATTGTTTTCTGTAAACCCTTTTTAATTTCTAGTTATGAAAAATGGATTCTCCCAATATTTGCCTATATTTTTCATTGCTTTTGGTAGGGGAAAACCTTTGGAGGTCCTTACTTTGACTTTTGGCTCATGTCTGTTTACCTAAGAGTATTTTACCCTGAAATTCTGATACAACCATATTTATAGTTCAAAAAGTCATATGTTTACTCCATAGTGTACCGTCTTGCATACTTATTGTGCTTAATTTTATTGTGCTTTGCAGATACTGCTTTTTTTTTTTTTTGACAAATTGGGAGGTTTGTGACAAATCTGCACTGAACAAGTCTATCGGTCATATATTCCAAAGCTCTTCCTCACCTTGTGAGCCATCAAAGAGAATGAAATCTTGCCATTTACAACAACATGGATGAAGCTAGGTAGTATTATGTTAAGCAAAATAAGTCAGAGAAATACAAATACCATATCATTTCATGTGAAATTTTAGAAACAAAACAAATGAACAAGGGAAAAAAGAGGTAGGCAGACCAAGAAGGAGACCCTTAAATATGGAAAACAAACTGATGGTTACCAGAGGGGACATGGGGGGGAGGTTGGAAGAAATAGGTGATGGGATTTAAGGAGTGCATTTGCTGTGATGAGCACTGGGTGATGTACGGAATTGTTGAATCACTACGTGTACACCTGAAACTAATATTACATTGTGTGTTAACTGGAATTTAAATAAAAAACTTTTCTGAAAACGATCAATTGCAACCAACTTTCTTAGACTACTTTGTGGATCATCTTGCATTCATTCTTTTTCTGTATTATCACATTTAGTTCTTACAACACTATTATTAGGTAGGCATATAATTAATATTCTCTTGATTTTACGAAACACAGAAAAAGAATGGAAAAGGCTTAATAAATTTCTTGGACTCTGCATCACTCCCAGGGGGAGGACTGAATATATAAAGGCAAAATGACCTCAGGGCCCACCATCTTGCAATAATGCAATTCTTGCAATATTTCAAATGTTTTCATTATTATGTTATGGTGATCTGTGATCATTGGCTTTTAATGTTACTACTGTAACTGTTTTGAGGTCTCAAAAACTATACCCATATAAGATGGTATATATATATCTCTGCCTTTCCTTGGACCTCCCTATTCCCAGAGACACAAAAATACTGAAATCAGGATAATTAATAACCCTACAATGGCTGCTAAGTGTTCAAGTGAAAGGAAGAGTCACATATTTTACTTTAAATCAAAAGCTAGAAATGATTAAGCTTAGGGAGGAATGCATGTCTAAAGCCAGGATAGGCTGAAAGCTAGGCCTCTTGAGCCAGTTAACAGAGTTGTGAATGTAAAGGAAAAGTTCTTGAAGGAAATTAAAGGTGCTAGTCCAGTGAACACATGAATGATAAAAGCAAAACAGCCATATTGTTAATATGGAGAGTTTTAATGGTCTCAATAAAAGATCAAATCAACCACATTCCCTTAAGCCAAAGCCTACTTCAGACCAAGGCCCTAACTCCCAATTTTTTGAAGGCTGAGAGGTGAGGAAGTTGCAGAATAAAAGTTGGAAGCAAGCAGAGTTTGGTTCATGAGGCTTAAGGAAGGAAGCCATAACATGCAAGGTGAATCAGCAAGTTATTCAGAGATCTAGCTAAGATCATTCTTGAAAGTAGCTACATCAAATAGTGTAGAGGAAACAGCCTTAAGTTGTAATAATACACCATTTAGGACTTTTGTAGGTAGAAATGAGAAGTCAATGCTCGGTTTCAAAGCTTCAAAGGACTGACTCTTGTTGGGGGCTAATGCAGCTGGTGACTTTAAGTTGGAGCCAGTGCTCACTGACAATTCTAAAATTCCCAGGGCTCTTAAGAATTATGCTAAATCTACTCTACCTCTATAAATGGAACAACACAGCCTGGGTGATAGCACATCTATTTACAACATGGTTTACTAAATATTTTAAACCCACTGTTGAGACCTGCACAGTAAAAAAGATTCCTTGAAGCTTAATTACTGTTCAGTGATAATACACCTCGTCACCCAAGAGCTCTGATGAAGATGTACAATGAGATTGTTTTTATGCCTGCCAATACAACAACCATTTTGTAGCCCATAGATCAAGGATTAATTTTAAGTTTCAACTCCTATAAAATTTTATAAGTTTGTAGTTTGCATAGATGATATTTCTCATGAATCTGGGCAAAAGAAATGGAAAACCTAGAAAGCATTAGCCATTCTAGCTGCCGTTAAGGACATTCATGATTCATGGAAAGAGGTCAAAATACCAGTATTAATGGGAGTTTGACAAAAGTTGATTCCGGCCCTCATGGATGACTTAAAGGGGTTCAGGACTTCAGTGAAGCAAGTGAAGACAAATGTGGTGGAAGTAGCAAGAGAACTAGAATTTGAAGTGGACTGAAGATGTGATTCAATTGCTGCAATCTCATGATAAAACTTCAAATGGAAAAGGAGTTGCTTCTTATGGATGAACAAAGTGGTTTCTTGATGGAATCTACTCCTTAGTGAAGATGCTGGGAAGATTGTTGAAATGACAACAAAGGATCTGGAATATTACAGAAATTTAGTTGGTATGATAAAGCAGTAGCAGGGTTTGAGAAGATTGACCCTTTTTTTTTTTTTTTTTTTTTTTTTTTTTAGATTTGACTAATTTTGAAAGCACTTTACCCACAGTAAAACTTCTGTCAAATAGCATCACACTCTACAGAGAACTTCTTGTGAAAGGAAGAATCAGCATGGCAAACTTCACTGTTTGGTCTTATTTTTAGAAGTTGCCACAGTCAGCCCAGCCTTTAGCTACCACCACCCTGGGTGAGCAACTATCAACATGGAGGCAAAACATTGCACTAGCAAAATGATTGACTTGATGAAAGCTCAGATGATGGTTAGCATTTTTAGTGATAAAATATTTAAGGTATGTATATAATTTTGACATAATGCCATTGCATACTTTTATATGCACTGGGAAACCAAAAAAATTAATTTGGGATTATGGTGATACTCTATTGTGGTGGTCTGAAATCAAACACAAACTGAGGTATGCTTGTGCAGAGCTTTATTCAAATTTAGCTTTATACAATATACCACTTTGAGGACATTGCCAGCCAAAGTGTTAAAGGGCATAACTCTTTAAAGAATATAAACACAAAACTCATCTTTAAAATGTGTTCAAAATTGTCTTCTTTTGTATGATAAATGTACCTTTTAAGAAACTTGGAATATAGTATATATTGAATACATAATTATCATGTCACTCCCTTCTGGCTTGTCAGGTTTCTGTTGAGAAATTTCCAGTTAGCCTTATGGATTTTCCCTTGTAAATTAAGGACTTCTTTTGTCTTGCTGCTTTTAAGAATTTTCCTTTATCAGTATGTTTTGCAAATCTAATGGCAATATGCCTTGGCGTTGGCTTGCTTTTGTTAATTTTGGTGGGATTTCTCTGTGCCTCCTGGATCTGGTTGTCTGTTTCCTTCCCTAGATTAATTTTCTGCTCTTCTTGAAATAAATTTTCTGCCCCCCTTTCTCTCTCTTCTGGGACTCCTATAATATGAATAGATTATGTTTGATGGAGTCATTGAGTTCTCTAAGTCTGTCCAAATGTTGCATAATTCTTTTGTTCACTTCATTATCTTCCATTATTTTGTCTTCTGGGTCATTAATTCTTTCTCTTGTTTCTTCCAGCCTGCTGTTTATTTCATCAAGCCTGTTCCTTGTTTACTGCATTCTTCATCTCTGATTATTTTTAGCTCTTTTATTTCTGTGGTAAGGGTCTCCCTGATGTCTTTTCTCGAGCCCAGTAAGTGTTCTTACAACTGTTGCTTTAAATTCTCCATCAGTCATGTTACTTATATCTATTTGGTTAGCTCTCTGGCTGTGGCCTTATCTGGTTCTTTCATTTGGGATAAATTCCCCCATCTTGGCATTTTGTTTAAGTGCCTTCTTCTCTGTGTTAAAAAAGTCAGTTATGTCTCCTCCTGAAAGTAATGGCCTTATGAAGAAGAGGTCATATGGTGCTCAGGGCCTAGTGCTTCAGGGACTGTCTCCAGTGTGTGTTGCATGGGCTCTGATGTTAGGTTTTGGCTGCTTTGTCCTTCAGGCCATTTGTCTGCAGAGGCTCTCCTTGCCTGCTGTGTAGAGTGTTTGGTCCCTGGCCTGAATGTGGTGAGTTTTAATTAGGTGTGCTCTGGTCTGCTTGTGAAATGAGACCTAACACCAACTCTACCAACTGAAGCCCTGTGGAACTCTGGTTGGGAGATGTGTGGGCAGGGCCTTGTGCTGGTCTAATGGGGGAGAGGCCCCACTGCACTAGGACTGAGGCAAGCTTGGCTGAGAAGAGCAGTCTGCCAGAGTGCAATGGGGTGGGGCTTGGTGTCGATAAGTTAGGCAGCCAGGGTGCTGTGCTGCTTCCCTCAGGTGACTTTGTGTTTATGCTAATGAATAGGGGAGGAAAATGGCATCAGCCAGCTCCTTTATTCCCAGAGATGCATCTCTGTGAACACTGCTGCTCAGGGACATGCTCTAAGAAGAGTGAATAATCTCCTGACTGTGTGCCCTAGTCTTTCTTCAGATCACTGTTTCTGTACTATCTGCCCCAGGGTTGTTTGCCTGCCTTCTGTCCAGAAGCAGGGCAGTGCTCATCCGGGCTCTATCCAGCCAAGCCTGCTGACCTTTAACTCTAGACTTTAAGCCCCACTAGTTGCAAGAATTCATGAAATTCAGCCCTTCTCATTTACCAAGCCAGTGCCTTTAGGGAAATATTCTCCTTGTGCATCTCCTCGAGCACTCCTCTCTCTCACCTTTCACTGTGACCATGGCTCCCTCCCCTCCGCAGCAGCACTGGGGATCTGCTTCTTCCACAAACCATGTCTCAGCACTTCCTACCTACCCCCTCCTCCGTGTGGCCTCTTCTCTCCCTTTAGTTGTGGAGTTTGTTCTGTCTTCAGGTTAGTTTCTGGGGTATTTAGGATGATTTCATAGTTATCTAGTTGTGTTCGTGGGATGAGATGAGTCTATGGTCCTCCTACTCTGCCACCATCTTCCTCTTAGAAAAAAATACATAATATTTCAAAAATGTACAAAAGTGTTGATATTTCTCACTGAGGGAGAATTGAATGATCTACTGAAATCAAATCATAAAAAATGTGATTTTATAAGTTGTAAAATCTTAGGAAGTTTACAAGATATTCCAAGATTTGATTTTTGCATTTTTATGGAAAGAAGAAAAAAAAAACTGTACCTAAAAGCATCCTTCTTTAAAAAAGAGGACTCCTATAGAAATCTTGTAGAAATATTTTCAGTCTTTTGCACTGTAGCTGGCATCAGGCCAACTGATAATATGAATTCTCGAAATAAGACTCACTTTTTCCTCAAGCATTGATCTTCCTGACATAGGACATGAAGGTAAGTGCTTTTATAGGGGGTGGGACATTTCAAAGAAAACATATGATAAATGAGGAATATAAAGGATAATTTGTGGTGCTGTTTAAAGGTTTAATGGAATATAGATGGCATTACAAATGTAAGAAAATTTTAATGTTTTGAACACAGCGTTGAACTTCATCAAAAATTGAAAGGGGCCTAGTGTGTTGCCAGTGGCGGTGATAAGCTGTAGTAAATTAAGAAAAAAATCCCCACAAAACTGTCAGCTCTAGTTTTGGATATATTTCACATTTAGTAAGCTAGAATTTAGAGTCAAAGATAAACAAAATGAAGGATTTATAAATTTAGAATCTTGAAGTAAGTTTTACAGAAAAGAAAAACATGAATAATGGCTTTTACAACACATGGTATATATGGAAATTTTTAAAATTTGCTGAATTACTGAAATATATGAGTTTAAAAATATTGGCTATCGATGGCTAGTTGCATATCTAAGTTATTTGGGGGAGCAGATACCATTGTGGTGTAATTTTAAGGGAAAGACTTTCTTTCCTAAGTAAGAAATTACTCTAGTTTATCTGTTCCTTAAGTGTCCATCATTTTCACACATTGGATTATAGTATAAAGCTGCAGTGTAATTGTAATTCAGATCTTCAGTAGGAAATTAAAAATTCAAGGTCAACATTTCAGATAAAATCAGTTTATCAATTAGTAAAATACTATGCAGAAACGGAACATCGAAAAGGCCTCTAGACTATTGGGCATTTTATTTTCTTTTCATTTTTTTTTTTAAAGATTTTATTTATTTGAAAGAGAGAGAATGAGAGAGAGCACATGAGAGGGCTTAGGGTCAGAGGGAGAAGCAGACTCCCTGCCGAGCAGGGAGCCCGATGTGGGACTCAATCCAGGGACTCCAGGATCATGACCTGAGACTATTGGGCTTTTTAAAAGAATAAGGGGTTCTAGAGTTAGAATCGGTTATTATTATATGAGTCACTAATTTCTTCAAGGGGCTGAATTGAACATTGGTGTGGCATGCCAAAATACAGGGATATCCCAGCAAGAAGAGAGGTTATGATCTTATAGCTGGGATGACTGTATTCTTTTGACCTATTTGCTTGTTGTGTTCTGGTGACTTCATTTTGGAAAAGTCTGGTTTGTGAGATACTGTAATGAGGGGTAGATTTAAGCAATCTCTATGTAAAGCCAAATCCTCCCCTATATGTTCACAGAGTATACTTCCATTACTTGTTTCAGCTAAAAGTCATGCAGTTCTTTAGTAAATTGAGGATTTACTGCAATGATCCTTTTCTGAGCCTGCATTCCAGATAAAATCTTATCACTCTCAAATTCTTGCTTATAAATTTTTCTCTGAAGTTACAGTATCTGAAATTTGAAACTAAGGCAAAAAAAGGGGGTACCCCTTTTTATCTCTTTTTTTATTTTATTATGTTAATCACCATATATTACATCGTTAGTTTTTGATGTAGTGTTCTATGATTCGTTGTTTGCATAAAACACCCAGTGCTCCATTCAGTACATGCCGTCTTTTTAATGTTATGTTAGGGTAGAAAATTAGTGGGAATGTATCTAACTCAAATATTTATTATTGATTAGAGGTTCAGGGATTAGGGAGATTTACATGTTGAACTGTAGAATTTTTGTGCAAGTTTTTTTTTTTGAGATGCAAATAATTTGGAAAAGATAACCCAGATTTATGATTTATGATACTGTTGGGCATTGCTCAGCTTTGTAACTAGATAATGGGTTAATCTTAACATTGCCTAAAAACTACAAATTTCTCAAATGCTCTTTGAATGTTTTATTATCTTATTAGCTCCTTTATTGAGTTCAATAAAATATTTGGCATCTTACATATGTATGAGAGACATATTTTAAAACTTTTATTTTTCAATTCCTTGTCCATTTTAAATCACTGTTTTCAAGAGCAGAATTTCCCTCTCTCCACAGATTCCTTCTACTACAAACATTATTCATAGGATATTATGTATTCGCTTTCATGAATTGAGTATGTGAATGTATACTGTTTTGAGTGATATGAATTAGGATAATTCTGTTTTAGCAGGAATGACATGGATTCAAATTGTAAAAAAAAAAAAAGTATTAAGGTCAAATACATTGGATGATAAAACTAATCTGTTGAGCATATAGGAGAAAGTTAATTATTCTGGCTGCTTTTCTTTCCCAATCCAGGAATATCATTATCATTAGGAACTTTTTGAAAATATAAATTCCCGTGCCGGAATCCAGACTTATTGAATCAGTATATCTAGGAGTGATGCTGTATAGATAATATGTCCTTTTTGAAAAAGTCTCCCTGTTGATTAAGATGAAGAATCTACTTTTGAATTATAGATCTACTTTCAAGATGGAGAGCTTTTGAGTAATGATTTCTAATCTTGGATGAGTGGTAGACACATAGGAATAGAAAACCAAAAATATATTATGAAAGTATTCTTTCCAGGGGTAAACTTTGGTATATGTAGCAAAGTATAGGGAAAGTTTAATCTTTTCTGTTTATTTTGAACTCAAATATGTAGACATTCTGTTTTATATTTTGGAAATAGAAGAAAAGAATCACATCTGCCAACTTCAAAGAATGACTTTTTAATGATATTTTTAATAATCATAAAAAATTCACATAGGCCAACATTAAAGAAGTTACCCTTAGAAAAGAAATCAAAACCCAGAAAACCTTATTAGCTTTGAAAGAGACATTAGAGGACAGACAATGGGGCAGTGAAGCTGCTTTGGGAGCATGTGGGAAACACAACTTGACTTCGATTTGAGTAGTAAAAGGGTGATTATATGAAGTCAGCCTTGCATGCAAAAAGAATGAACTTCTACAGTGAGGTCATCAAGGAGCTCATTTTGTTAGTGGTAACAGCACACGATGAAATCCAAATATTTTTAATTAGTACCTATTTTTCTTACTGTCATCTCTATACCTATGAAATTTGTAAATGTTAGTGTTCTGTTCAATCATCAGAAACACTCAGATACAGCAGGACAAACAACAAACAAAATATAATTAAATTTTATTTCCTTTTTATTTGTTATATCTAATACTATAAGTCACCACACTGGCTTTAAAGCCAGTGGAAGAGCCCTAAGGAAAATTCTACTTGGTCATGTTGAAGTTTAATTGACCAATCAAAAACTGATGAAATATTAAGCACAGTATCTGTTTTCCTCAAATTTCACTGTAATTTACAGACCCAATATGTACTTTTTAGGTCAATCTGAATGTCATATTCACATAATGCTCCTAAGCTCCTGGGTACATCTTGATATATCCAATTTAGAAGTACACATAAAATAGCATGAGTATATGTGTGACTGCGTGGATGTGTTTGTGTGAGAATGTGTGAAGGTGTGTGTGAGGGTGTGGCTATGAAGTGAATGTGTGTGTAATTGTGATATGTATGAGTGATAATAGGTGTTAATGGTATATTTTACTGCTTGGAACAGTCACGGTTTATAATGTCTTAATCTGAAAAGTGTCACAAAATCACCTTAGAATGTGTGGGTGTGTGTATGTGTGTTAATGCATCTCATCTATTAGACAAATTCAGTAAGCCACATGGTAAAGAATAACTTCCTTTCCTATCCAACAGAGATGAACTAAATTAATGCCTGCTAGAGTAGTGTGTACTGAAAAGGCATTAAAGAACTGTACTGTCCTATGTAGATGTTGTATAGAGGTTTTTATTTCTATGCAAGTATTCAGACCTCAGTTAAAAGAAATAATCCTTATTTTTTATAATATATTGAGTCAGTAGGGGTCTCATCTCAGGAAAATTAAAGTTCTAAGCCTACTATCGATGTAAGCAAAGGAACACAAATATTTTTATATATAAAAATTAAAGGAAACATTACACAGTGTATCATCTGTAGGAGTCCTACACATTCCCTTAACTTTAGCACAGAGATGATAGTGTATACAAAGTGGCAGATGTTTCCTTCTAATATCCTTTCCCACAATGTGTTCTGTGGAATTCTAATGGGATGTTTCGTTAAGAAAGGTCTTAATCAAAAGTATTTAGGTTAAGAGGGTAGATCTCACATTAAATGTATTTACCACAATTAAAAATATTTAGGAAAGAATAGTAACTCTCCTGCTGCTTACTCTGTTAAGCATTTTACCTCATTTCCAAAATTGGATATAAGTTCTGTTATCCTGACTTTTTGAATGGGATTGACTCACGGGTGGAGTGACAAATACCTCATCCAAGGTTTCACACATCTAGTCAGGGGTGGGTCCAAAGTAAATCCCTTTAGTCTGGCTTAATTTCACTGCTATGTGTTGACTCCTTCTATATTATATTGATAACTTTTATATGTGAAATGTTTTTCTTATCTTTCTGCAGTAAATCTATATCTTTTTGTTTAAACCTGAATTTCCATCACATTTTCCATGTAAAATTTATTTTTATGGAGGTAACATATTAACACCTCCTAGAACTAGTGTTCCGTGGAAGATGCTCCATAAGGTTCCTGTTGTAGCAATATGTGAATTTTACGTTTTTTTTTTTAATTTCTACCAATTAATACAGTGTTGGATTGGATTCCCTGGGAAATATAATCTGAGCTAGAGATTTAGCTGCCAGTTTGTGAAGAGTTCTCTGGAGAAAAATACCTATACAGTAGGGAGAACAGCTAGATTAAGATGAGGGAGCAGTTGAAGTAAAATTCATTTGCAACACAGAAGGCTTGATCCCATGGGAGAAATCTAGATTAGACACTGCCCTTCATACTTGCCAAATTGAATTCTTGGTTTGACCAGTCACTGAGTGTGGGTTGATCCCAGGGAGTGAGATGTACTTTTATGCAAGGTAACTCCTTTCTGCAGCCGCCCGAAGATGGCATCAGCTGCCAAGTCAACGGCAGCCAAGATCCCAGCAGCTGAGTAAATGAATGTGTTAGTCTTGAGTGGATTACAACAGAGTAACAACACCAAATCCACTCTATCCGTCTGAAAGTTGGGTTTGAGTTTTTTACACCTGGTAAATTTAATCATTTTTAGCATAACGTTCTGGGTTTTAGAAGGCACATATATTCACCTAACTGCAATCAAGAGATAAAACGGTTCCATTTATCAGTGATACTTCTTTAAGTGGCCTTACTGAAGTATACTTCAAAAGAAATAACCAACAGGTCCCAGAATTTTAAGTTTTTTATTTTTGTAATAAGAGCATGTATTACAAGGCTTACCCTCCTAGCAAATTTTAAAGTGCACAATGTCCTATCGTTAACTGTAGGCAGTATATTGTACAGCACATCTTTGGACATTATTCATCTAGTGCTATAGATTGAGTCTCCTAAAAGTCTGTGTTGAAACCTAATCCCCAGTGTGATTGTATTTGTTGGGAAGTGACTGGGTTATGGGCCTGGAACTGTCATGAATGGGAATATTGCCTTTATAAAAAAGACTACCATATGAGGATACAGGAAGCAGATGCTTCTTAGCAGACGCCAAATCTACTGGTGCCTTGACCTTGGCGTTTTCCAGCCTCCAGAACTGTGAGAAACGTTTGTTGTTTAAGCCACCCAATTTGTTGTATGTTTGTTAGAGCAGCCAGTTTGGCTAAGACCTATAGCATACTTAAAACTTTATGCCCACTGAATAACAGTTCCCCATTTTCCCCATGTAGCATCCCCTGGTAACCACTGTTATATTCTCTGCTTTTATGCGTTTGACTATTTTAGCTACTTCATAAGAATGGAATCATGCAGAATTTGTCTGGCTTATTTCACTTAGGATGTCCTCCAGGTTCATCCATGCTGTTGAAAATGGCAGGATTTTCTTTTTAAAACTGAAGAATAATCCATTTGTATACCACATAACTGATTCATGTGTAGTATAAGAAAACAATTGCTCCCTCCTATTTATCATGCAGTCGCTTTTATATGACTTTTTCATATGCTATAAATCCAGAATATATTGCTACTATTTATAAAGTCATTTATTTTTTAAAGTAATCAAAATATTTTATATTTAACTTTATTTTAACCATTTTCATGGGTCTTCATCTCTTGGTGTTGATCTAAACTTCTCTTACCATACTGTTCAATGAAATTCCTTTCATATTTCTTTTAGCATAAGTCTGTTGTTAATTCTGTCAGTCTTTGCTTAAAAATCTTTACTGCTTTGTTTTTGAAATTAAATTTGCTGATTTCATATTTTTTCCCTTCTAGAATTTTAAAGGTGTCAGTACATTGTCTTTTGGTTTACATATATTCCTGTGAGAATTCCATTTTCTTACTTTCATGTAATGCATCCTGTTTTTGCCAGTTGATACTGTTTTTCTTTGGTTTTCTTTTGTTAAAACACATCTAAGTATGTTTGTGTGTGTGTGTGTATGTGTGGCTTTTTTTTTTTTTAGATTTTTGGTATTTTAAAGTACTGCGAGCTGCTTGAATCTATGGTTAGGTTATTTTTCAGTGTTTTGGAGACTTTTCAGTCACTGTATCTTTAAATGTTTTTGTTCTCTTTTCCTTCTGGGATTTTAGTTATACCATCTAATATTGTCCTGCATTTATTGGATGCTCAGTTTACTTTTTCTCTTCTGTTTCACTTTGTATAATTTCTATGGACCTATCTTAATGTTCGCTAATATTTTTCGTGGTTCTGACAAGTCTACTGATGAGTCCTTTATTTTTTTTTTTAAAGATTTTATTTATTTATTTGAGAGAGAGAGAGAGAGAATGAGAGAGAGCACGAGAGGGAAGAGGGTCAGAGGGAGAAGCAGACTCCCCGCTGAGCGGGGAGCCCGATGCGGGACTCGATCCCGGGACCCCAGGATCATGACCTGAGCCGAAGGCAGTCGCTTAACCAACTGAGCCACCCAGGCGCCCTGATGAGTCCTTTAAATGCATTCATCATCTTTGTGATGGAATCTTTTTTTTTCCCTAGCATTATCATCTCGTTCTTTTATATAATTTTCATCTTTGTTAAAACTATCTATTCATACATGCTGATCACTTTTTCTACTGGAGCCTTTAGTATATTAAGCATAGTCATTTTATAGTTCTCACATACAACCCCACATGGGATAGTCTCTGAATAAAGTTCTGTTAAGTGTCTTGGCTCTTGGCAGATAGTTTATCCTCACTTCTTTATGTGTTTGAATTTTTTAATTGGTTAATATAGTATCTAGAACACTTACAGGCATGAAATTCATGCCTTGAAATGGTACACATCTCTCCATCTGCTAAAACAGTAGTATAGGTAATTGGTTCTATCCTGTCAGGGGTTGAGCTGGGTTTGGATCCTCTTACTTGTGTTCCATCTCTCCTTTCCTCCTATGTCTCTCAAAGGTCTCACTTCATTCTTCTGCCTCTCTTTAAGTGGTTGACTGCTCGGCCTTGCTGGTTGATGCTTGCTTGCCTGCAGTTCCCGGAAAGATTTGAGTAATCCTGCCCCTCACCCAGGGTAGGGCATCTCTCCTTTGCTGGGCCCAGGACAGTTTTATGCAGTGGTTTTCTTTTAATGTTCCCTCAGCTGTGCTTTGTGCCTTCCCCTTTCCCAGGAGGGGGAAAGAGTTTGCTGCCTGTCATTTAAAAAATATTCTTCACTAACTATGAAACGTCAAATAACTTTTGGTTTCTTTTCTATATAAACTTGGAGTGGGGACAAACCACTTCCCTTTACTATTTAAAGTCCTTTCTTACTCCTTGGAATACAAATGCCTATTGATAAATTATTAATATTTGTTTTCTCTATAAGGAAGTATTCATAACTTGTATTTCATTTACTGAAGACATGCAGGAATATTCATTTCTAGAATTAACTGCCAAACTTTTAAAAATGAATTCCTATACTTAGTCTCGTTTTTTTCTTTATTGTCTTCATCTATTCATTTTACATATCTTTATTTGAACACTTATTTTTGTTTAGTATATGCCAAACATATTGCTGTACTTAGAACTTTAGATAAATTCTTAGTTCTCATGGTCTGCTCTAATGGTATTGTTACTTATACAGAAGGGCTAAGTCAATGTGTCCAAATTACATGGAGTCAGAAACCAGAGCTGGGTAGATTGACTTTAGTCTAATAAGCCTATAAGTTATAGTCTGTCCTTCAGTTAATTTGAGCTCTCCTACAACTGTGGTATCTGTGTGCACACACACAGTACAAACTTGAGCTTTTAAAAAGGATGCACAGGGCGCCTGGGTGGCTCAGTCGTTAAGCGTCTGCCTTCAGCTCAGGTCATGATCCCAGAGTCCTGGGATCGAGTCCCACATCGGGCTCCCCGCTCAGTGGGAAGCCTGCTTCTCCCTCTCCCACTCCCCCTGCTTGTGTTCCCTCTCTCACTGTGTCTCTATCTGTCAAATAAATAAATAAAATCTTTAAAAAAATAAAAATAAAAAATAAAAAGGATGCACATTTCTACAAATGTCTAATTTTTAAAAAATATATTCACATACTTTTTTCAAATATTTTATATTTTTAAATGTAATGATTTTAGTCCAAGACTTTTATTTTGTAATTTAATTATTGACTCATATTGAATTTTTCTTTTATACTTGACATACTAAAAAGGCTGTATACCTTGGGGTTGATTTCTTTTCCTGAATTTTATCTGATATGGTTGCTTTTGTATCTGTCACTAACAAAGTTAGTGTTGTCACTAACTTTAGTATTTTAATTTTTAAAAATGGATTCCTTATGAATTTAATCCTGGAGTCTCTTTACTGAACATTAATTATCCCCGTTTGAGGTTCACATGTTCTGATATTTCTATTCTGAGCTCCATTTTTAACTTCTGTTGTAGAGGGATATATTAAAAAAGGCTTTAGCATTGTTGATTCTGCCTATACTTTCTCTAATGCAGATTTTATCTTTCCTGCCTCACTTATAAGGTCTGTGAATGATTTCACTCTCATAATAAGCTCTACCTTTATTTTGGCCTGGTAACAAATTATTTAATCCTTCAAGAGTTTTTCTCAGATTCCATGCTTTTAACAATGTAACAGAGAATTCAGGGCAGGCAATATCTAAGTGTTCCATCATATATTTTTTTTTAAAAAAGTTTTATATTATACACATTTTATAGGCAGGATAACTTTCTCCCGTCTTTTATTCACACTTGAATGAAGACCGATCAGTTCAAGCCTGGCTTTTTCTGGAAAGGTGTAGATTTTTCTCAAACAGAAACTGTCCAGTTGGTTTCTATTAGCATCATCCCCTAAAATGCTAAGGAGGAAGTATGGTTGATGTAAATTTTGAGAGCCAGTTCAATTATCCAACAGAGAAAGTTGGCAGGCAGCCAGAGCCCTAGGAAGTCATTTAGATAAATTTCATATTCATATAATTTATTCTCTATTTGGTGAAGATGCTGTGCCAGAGGCCATGTTTTCTGTGAACCAGTTTCAGTTTGGACCAATTACTACCCCAATTACTCTCTTCTGCCTCTGTCCTTTTAAAGCATCATACTTTGTTTGGAAGAAGCCATGCCTCATCAAGAAACAGTTGTCCAATGGCATGGTTTTTGCTTGAGGGTGCTGATATGAAAAACTAGAAGCCTCATAATTTAACTATGAAAATTACTGAGTCACAGCTGTGAAAGACATACCATTGAGAATTCTCTAGTTTTTTCTTGCACATCAAATTTGGATGTATATTTGGGGTTGTTTCAGTGTTCCCCCAGGGCTATGCAGTGTTGTTAGTGGGGAGAGTTGTAAGTATAAGCACATGCTGGTTTCTCTGAAGCCAGTCTTTTTGAACTACACTGACTTTGTAGTAATGATGTGAGTCTTAATATTTTTATAACTTTGCATTGATCATCTTAATATCAATATATACTTTCCTTAATTTGTCAATTAGAAACTTTTACATTTTTTGGCCATTGACACATCTGTCATTGTGTCATCTTCCAGCAATTCTTGATATTTCTTCCCATTTTTCTTTGATATTTTCTGGCTTCTTTCCTTGCAATATAGTATCCTTCAACTTTCTTCTTTGAGTTTCTGCTTTTAGCCTCTACACATTTTCCCTAGGAACATATTATTTGATTCAGATACTACACACATACAATTTCTCTCTCTAACGATGCTTCCAGACCATGTATCTCCTCCAACTGTAGTGTTACACTACTTTTTCCCTAGGAGATCATCATTTAGATATCCAAAAGGCATTGCAACTGCAATGTGTTAAAGTTTTCCTAACAATTTAGGACTCCTTTGGTGCTTTTTACCTTGAATGACATCATTTTAAAAAATTAAACCATAAGTCCTGGAGCAATATTTATGTCCTTTGTGTGTGCCTGATAGACCATTAGGGAATTGGCTTTATTTGGTTATCATTATATTTGTTGATTATATCTGAGTTTTACTAATGCTATGGCTGCTAGCTTAGAGCCTTGGGCTTACTTTTTTTGTTGTTGTTGTTTTGTTTTGTTTTTGTTTTTTAGCCATGCTGCAGCAACTTTACCCTGAATGACTTCCTCCTCCATTATGTACATTGTGACAACCCCTACCATTTTTTCATGAGTTCCAATTCTGTTTAAATACAAATAAGAATACATTTTTAAATGTACAAAGTCACCCATTAAAAGAAACATTTCACACAAGAATGTTTAAAATATTTTGCTTAATGAAGATACACAGATCCTTTGTGGATATTTTGATAATTTCCTTTTATTACTATTTTTCCTTATTGAAATCATACTGTATAACAGTACTATAATGTAATTTTCTCAAATTTTATCAGTATTTTCCTATAAGATTTTTATTAAGGGGCAAGGGACTTTCTTTTAAAACCCATTGTGCGTAAGACTGTCATTGCAACTGGCAGGTTTTTAGAATTATCTGTATTTGTTTTCTGCATTGGACTTTGAGGTTCCTGAAATCAGAATTTGTAAATTAGTCATCCTTTCGTTCTCAGCATAAATTTTTGTGGCTGTTGCATGGGATCAGTTGAGGAAGTGTTGAAAGAAACTATGGTACATCAGTAGAGTGGATCTCAAAAAGGTGCTACACATTACCAAGTTGCCTGAACATACAGGCTTTTTATTTTTTTTAAACTAGTACAATATGTATTAATGTTTTTTTCCTCTTAAGTATAAAACAGTAATTTATGGGCCTAAAGGTAATGATGGGAGAACCAAAGCCATCGTGCCTTAAGGGAATGTCCCTTGATTTTGTTTAATAAAATTTCAGAGGACAGAAAAAAAAATGCATTTGATGTGCTACTGATTTGTTAGTCAACTTGAAAAATTTAAGTTTTGAACACTCTATAATGTTCAGTCTAAATCCTCTATATTAAAACTACATATATCACTGATGCGACGAATAAAAAAAAAACCTGAACCACTCTAGAAGAACTTTTAGAATCTAACGTTTCTGAATGTAAAGGTTGACTTTCAGTAATTATAAATCACTATTAGAAATTAGAAGTTACTTGCATGTATTGTAAACTCTTATAAATCTTGTGATACTTTTTTTATCCTAAGGTTTTCAACTTATTTGAGAAAATGGAAGCATTCACTGAGAAAGGTAAACCTTTAGAAATTCAGGGGCACCTGGGTGGCTCAGTCAGTTAAGCATCTGCCTTTCACCTCAGGTCATGATCTTTGTGTCCTGGGATCGAGCCCCAAGTTTGGCTCCCTGTTCAGGAGTGAGTTTGCTTCTCTCTCTCCCTCCCCCTTGCTTGTGTGCATGCATGCTCTCTCTCGCTCTGTCTCAAATATTTTTTAAAGATTTTATTTAATATTCAGTTTAAAATGTTAAGTTGAATTTACTTTTTAAAATTTTATTATGTTAATCACCATATATTATATCATTAGTTTTTGATATAGTGTTCCATGATTCATTATTTGCGTATAACACCCAGTGCTCCATTCAGTATGTGGCCTCTTTAATAGCCATCACCAGGCTAACCCATCCCCCCACCCACCTCCCCTCTAGAACCCACAGTTTGTTTCTCAGAGTCCATAGTCTCTCATGGTTTATCTTCCCCTCTGATTTACTTTTAAATGTATGCACATATATAGATAAATAATACATTTACCATAGGAATACTCACTAGGTTCATTTTAAAACAGGGAAAATTATAGACTAAGTAAAAGGGAAATAAAGGTGAGCCTTTAACAAGAAATTGCAAGATTAGCTTAGCTGAAATTACTGAAGAGCTGGTGAACAGTGATTGAGAGGAAAATGGTGATCCTAATCGGATCAAAACATGATTGTTAGTCCCAACCAAAAAACGTGGTGGTCACATTGCATCTATTTGCTTATCCACCCTATAGAATCTGGAAGATTAACACTGTGGCAAAAAAACTTGATTCAATAGAGATGTCTAGATTCCAGAGTTGAAAATAATTCTAAAAATACATTCAATATCACCTTAGATTTCTCATACCAATTAAAAAGAATGCACTATACTGTATCATAGAAACTTTAACATTGCATGTAGAGTATGTGGCACTTAAAGAGTGCTCTAGAATACTTTGGAAAAGGTAACAGAGACACAGTATGAAATTAGGGTGCTGCATCAACCTAGGGATGTAGAAACAAAGTGAAGTATTGAGAACAGAAATGATGTCTGAAGTGACATAAATAAATTCAGCAGTAATCAATTCAGATCAACTTGGGTTAGTTTAAGACAATTCTTTGAAACCTGACTCAGGTAATAAGCAAAACAAAAATAGTGTACTTGCTAGTGTCTACTAAACTTGGCCAATTACAAAATACAGAGAGAACAAGAGTTTCAGGATTTTAAAGTTGTTCCATGGGTTAATAGTACCTTAATGTGCTCAAATAGAGACAATTCAGGTGCTTTTGTACTAAGTGTGAGCTATTGTATTTTTTATAATTACAGACCAATGCAAGATTTATATAAATTGATGCAAGTAATAAAGCACGCAATGTAGGACACAGGCCATTCAACAAATGGTCTTTCTGTGAAACTATTGCACACAGAAAATTAGGAGTTTGAGCTTTCCAATTCCCTTTAACGGTAGACAAACTGGTCATTGAAATAAAATACGCCAATGAAATTTATTTTTATGTAAATATAGTCAAATGGAAAACTTTTTAAACTGCTGTGTGAAATGTGCTTGCTTTGTGCCTTCAGAGCTGTGTTCAAGAGTAGTACGGTTTTTGCTAACAAAACCTAGGCATTTAAAGTGTGGTGAAAGTGTATTTCTCTGTGTTTGACATAGGAAGAATTTATAAAATGGATCTTTTTGTGGACCAGTTCTTTTTAAAGTGAGATAAAACGAGAAAGAGAAAATAGTAAAAATGCATCTTTCAGAAATACAGGTATATTTATTCTTCAGTTGTAATCATATTTATTCATAACTGATTAAGAGCACAGATTTGAAATGATGGTAATTGGAATTAAGAACTTTGAATATTTTAAAATAATACTGTATTTAAAGGAAAAAGTTTGAATTCCCACAATGTAAATCAGTCCACTGAATGTGTAGAAATTTGTGCATTCTCCTATTTTCTAGGGTTCTTTTATCATACGAATACATAGTTTTTCTTTAGAGAATCCTGATCATTGCTTAAAGGTTTACACCTAAAATTGATAATCAGAAATCTTAGGTTATGGGGCGCCTGGGTGGCTCAGTCATTAGGCGTCTGCCTTCGGCTCAGGTCGTGATCCCAGGGTCCTGGGATCGAGCCCCGCATCGGGCTCCCTGCTCCGCGGGAAGCCTGCTTCTCCCTCTCCCACTCCCCCTGCTTGTGTTCCTGCTCTCCCTATCTCTCTCTCTGTCAAATAAATAAAATCTTAAAAAAAAAAAGAAATCTTAGGTTATGTTCTTTGTAGAATAGGATAGTAATGAATTATTACATTAAGCTTGTAAATGATAAATTTTCAGCTAGAGACATGTCTGAAACCATATTAGGACTTGGATTTAGTTCAAAACACACCAAAAAAATCACATCATATTTTTTTAAATGTTAAGGTAGAAGTTAAAGATAAGTTGTATTATCAGTTTTTTACCCAGCACAAATTTCAACAGTCTTTAACTCATGTTCGCTTTTATTTCATTTATAACCCTACCTCATCCTCTACCACCACCATATCTGATATCTTTGAAGCTAATGCCAGGTAGCATATGACTTAAACTATTCATGTTTCATAATATATTTTAATTGGTTGGATTATAATCTAGGATAAGGTAATAGATTATAATCTGTTTCTAGTTCCCTTTGAAACATATGGTGATTCAGTCTTCATCTTTCTTCATTGTTCTTGCAATTTGTTGAAGAAAGTAAGTCCTTTTCCTTGTAGAGTTTCTCAGTCTACTGATTGTACCTGTTTATATATTTTTATACTCCTTATTTTCTTAAATTGTTAGTAACACTAAAATGTTGAATCCTTTAAATATTTTTGTAAGAGTACTTCATAGGTAGAATTGTGTACTCATTATGAGGAACATGTCCTTTGTCTCCATTTTTTTTTTTTTTGGTAGGCTTTTCATTGCAAGATCAAGTGGCAGTATAAAATTGGTTATATTTTAATTTGTTATTGCTTGTCTATTTAATAGTTGGTGTTCCTATATTAAAAAAAAAAACCTCTTTCCTGTATAATTTGATTCCCTTGCAAAGAAAGGCAAGCCAAATACTTTTTGTCCCCTTCGAATGATTAGTTTTCAGAATGGATTGGTATCCTTGTTTTTATTTTTTATCATCATTATTGGATCTATTGGTTTTAATAGATTTGATATGTGTCAATCTCTTGTGGTTGTTACTTTTACTGATGCTTACATTGTCCTGCCATTGATCCTTAGGAATCAAGTTGTTGCCTGAGTCCCCTTGACAAAAGGCAAGTAGTGATAATGTTCTATTCCTAGTATTAGAAGTTCTGCTAGGCTCATCTTGTACATGTGTTGTCCCAAAAGACTAAATATATCTCTACATAGTGTTGGTTGCATTGAAGAGAAAATGGCAATTAGAGACCCAAATCTGGATACTAGCAGTGCTTGTTTTTACTGGGTTGGTCTTATTTCAAATTACAAGAGATCAGAACTAGAAAACAATTTCTGCATTCCAAACTTAGGATTTTAGAAATTTTTCTTAAGTTTATGTTTCTTATCACTTTTCTCTCGTGACAACTTTGGTTCCAAAAAATTACTAATTTGCTTATTGTATCAACTGAAGGCTAAAAAGTTGAGATTTGGCAGCTGTTGTCAGATTGAGGTATAAAATTTCCTAGTGGACCCCCAGTGATAATTTTTATTTTTCTACCTCACAGGAACACCAGAAGTCCTTTTGTCTTTCCACCTATTTCTTCTTCACATTGGTGACATTGTAGGAATCTTTTGCCATTTGTGATTTGGCCAGTCCTGGCCTGAATATGAGGAATGGTAGTAAGAATACATTCATCTAGTTTTGCTATAGATGTTGCCTTTAGTATTCGTTTTACTAACATAGTTCTTCTGGTGTTTTAGAGGGAGGGAAGTTGGAATTACAAACTGATGTTTCTGACATTTTCTTGCACTTTTGATATTCTTGATCATCACTCAGAAACAAAACTAGATTATATCTACTGTTTTTCTTAGTATCATAATTGAGTGAATACACAGGAAATGAAATATTTTCATATTCCAGCAATATCAATTTGCTGAGATTTAAAAAAAATGCAGATTTCAGCTTCTGGTTCTGAAGCACACTTCACTCTGCTGTCCCATGGGATGCAACTAAAAATCATGAAAGAATGCAAGAAGCATCCTGGTTCAAGAGCTAGACTTGTAGTAGGCAGATAGGGAAAGAAAACCAGAACTCAAACCATGCATGAACTATGGTGATTCATGGAGGTTTTTTTCCTTCCCTTCTGGCCTAGACACAATGCAATACAAATCTTTAAGCTGTGCACTGAGCACAGACATAAAGGTCTTCAAAAAAATGCCTTTTTTTACAGCTTGCGTGTGAAAGGGGGCCACTATGAAACAGAGAAAGTAGGAAGAAACATTTTTTTTTTTAATCTTATGCCTTCAAGCTCCACTTCTGAACCTGAAATCTAGTGGCACAGTGAAATGGTGACTATTATGGCATCTAAACTCTGAGAAGGGGATTTTTTCTTACCAAAGGAAGGGAGTTCTAAAGAGGGTAAGGAGAATTCCTGTTGCTGTTTTATTTTATTCTCTTCTCATTTTGCTCCAAAACCAGAAACAGTCATGGGGAATGTGCATCATGAGGGCCATTAGCTTTCTAGCAAGAGGACTAGGAAGTGTTGCCATTGGGAGTAGGGAAACATTGAGCAGAGAACAGATGGATTGAGAATGAAATGGCATAAAATTCTATATGGATACTTGGGGTTATTTCTAATTTGTACATTTATAGCACCTGATTTTAATAGTATATCAAAGTATTTGAGGGTTGAACTAGCAATTAGACTATGGCTAAGGTTTCAATTTAGATTTTAGGTAGACTATGTGCAGGATAGATCTAAATGGCACTGAAAAGTCGTTAAATATAACTGATAGTAGAACCAAAGTGCACAGAGGGTGGGTTGGAACTTGTGATGTAAACCATAAAAGATTGATTTCCTGCTAAAACAAGAACAAAATCTATTTTCCACAGAATTTAAATAAAACCCCTATTCTGATGATAATCAAAATGCCAAATACAATCCAACAAGACCCCACAAAAAAGATCTGACAAATTCCCTAGGGAAGGATAATCAACAGATGCTAAACCCAAGATGAACAAGATGTCAGAATTATCAAAGAATCTAAAAGTGGTATTATAAACATGCAAGAGAGGGTAAAGAAAAACACTCCTAGAATAATGAAGAGATAGAAATCCCCTAGAGGAAAATGGAATATGTAATAGAGTACCAAATGGAAATTTTAGAATTGAAAATTGCAGTAACTAAAAAATTTCAGTTGATAGACTCAATAGCAGAATGGAGATACTGGGGAGTTTAGTGAATTTGAGGATAGAATAATAGAAATTACTCAGTTTTAATAATGGAGAGGCAAAATTATGGAAGAAAAATGAACAGACTGAGGATCCTATAGCACAATAACAGATGTTCTAACATTCTTATCATTGGAGTTCTAGAACCAGAGGATGGATAGAATACAAAATAAAAACCCTATTTGAAATGTGGAAAAACATGGAAAATATTGTTTCAGCATGTTTAAGTTTTTCTGATCAAAAGAAAATGAATTCAGGTTAAAAGAAAACCCTCAAAAGTGCAAATGTTGAACAAATTTACAGTTCTGTAGGTTTAAATTTCTAGGGGAGATAAAACCTAGAAGAATCTTTTAAAGTGTTTGATTATGTTAGGGAGATAAGATTTCTTTTTCTGGGGAGGAGAGCAGCTTAATAGCAGTTTTATATAAGCATCTGGATTCATAAGTTTGAGGTTCTTTTATATTACAAAATTATCAAGCTTAAGAAATATGGTAACTTAATAGCTCTATATTAAAATAGATTAAAGGGGTGCATTAAAATTTTCATAATAAACTCCAGGTCTGGCTGGTTTCACTAGCAAATGCTACACATCATTTAAAGAACAAATACCACCAATTATACAAAAATCTCATTGAGAAAACAAAATACTTCCCATGTTACTTTTACGAGACAACATTGCTTTGAGGCTTACAAATACATTTTGGGTTTTTAATTTCAAAATCAGTGTATTCTACCATATTAATAAAGCTGAAAAACAGCCGTATCTTTGGATGAAGAAAAATAATTTGAAAAATCCGCTCATGCTTTAAAACTCTAGTCAACTTTGTTAGACATTTATTTCTTTAATGAGGTCATCTAAAAAACCTGCAGCTAACATATCGATAAAAAGCTTGATGCTTGGTGCCCTCCTGCCCCTTCTCTCCCAATCAACACTAGGCAAGGATATTCACTCACACCTTTCTTATTCCTCATTGTACTGGAAGTCCTACCAGGAGCAATAAGGAAAGAAAAACACATGACATAAACTTTGGAAAGGAAAATATGAAACTGTCCTTATAAAGAAATTACATGAATATTTAAAAAGAGATACCCACACAGAACTAATAAGTGAGTTTAATCATTTGTATCTGTATGTCGACAAGTAATTGAAAACTACTAAAGTGAACAGCGATAACTACCAATATACCAGTACCATTTATTGTAGCTTTCCATCTCAAAAAAATAAAAAAACCTTATTGTAAATGTAATATGCAGAATCTGTGTGGTGAACGTTAAAAAGTCATGATGAAGGAAATAAAGACCTCAATAAATGGAGAAATAGGTTATGCTCGTGGATTTGAGTACTCAACATAATCCAGGTCCGTTTTCCACCAAAATAATCTGCAGATGTAATGAAACTTCAAACTCTATCCCCCTGGAAAATTTGTAGATACAGAGAGACTCCAGATTTATATGGAATGGCAAAAGAATCAATATAGAAAATAGTACTGATAAAGATGAACAAAATTGAAGATTCATACCATCTGCTTTGAAGGTTTACCATGTATCCATGAAAGAATATCCACACAGATTAATGGAAACCAAGATTCCATAAACAGACCCACTCACATACTGTTAATTGATTTCAAACAGAGATGCAATGACAATTTCATGGAGAAAGCAGTCTTAAATTATGATATATCAATTGGGGATCCCAAACTGAACTTTCATCTGTACCTCACACCAAGAAATCATTCAAAATGTGGAGTGCCTTGGTGGCTCAGTTAAGCATCTGCCTTCTGAGGTCATGATCCTAGGGTGTGGGAAATGAGCTCTGTGTCCAGCTGCTTCCTCTCCCTCTGCCCTCCCATTCCTGCTCATGCTGTCTCTCAAATAAAATCTTAAAAAAAATATATCTAAATACAAAATATGGAACTATAATTTTTAGAAGAAAACCTAGGACATAATCTTTTTGACCTTGGGTTATGCAAAAGGTTCTTAGATAAACGAAACAAAAAGTGTAATCAGTAAGACATTGATAAATTGGACTTTATGAAAACTAAACTTTTTACTCCACGATACTATTAATAGAATGGAGACACGAGTACAGATTGTGATAATGTATTTGCAAATCACACATTCAACAAAAGACTTAACGTTAATCCATAAAAGTAACTGAAAAAAGAGCAAAGTATAATAAAATGTGCAAAATATTTCAGGTCTTTCAACAAAGAGAATACATGGATAGATAGCATTGAATAGATGCTCAACATCTTTATTAGGAAAATGCGAATTAAAACGAGGAAGAGATACCACTACACATCTACTAGTGAGATGTTCATATATTAGTGGTTATAATTCAGGATCAGCCAGCCACTCTGGAAAATATTTTGGAACTTTATTATAGAGTTAAATATTTACTTGTATGATCCAGCAATCCCGCTTGTAGACCTTTTCCGTAAAGAAATAAAAGCTTGGGGCGCCTGGGTGGCTCAGTCGTTAAGCGTCTGCTTTCAGCTCGGGTCATGGTCCCAGGGTCCTGGGATCGGGCCCCGCGTCAGGCTCCCTGCTCCTCGGGAAGCCTGCTTCTCCCTCTCCCACTCCCCCTGCTTATATTCCCTCTCTCACTGTGTCTCTCTCTGTCACATAAATAAAATATAAAAAAATAAAACCTTATTTCACACACACAAATCTACCCATTAATGTTTATAGTAAGTTTATTCATAATTGCCAAAAATTAGCAAAATATTTTTTTTCAACTGATTAATGTATTGACAAACTGTGATCCATCTATTCAATAGAATAAAATACCAACAAAACCTAGTTGACTGAAGCATACAACATGCATGAATCTAAATAGAATTATCTTAAATCTCAGTATATTGGATTTTTGTATTCATTCATATGACATTCTGGATAAGACAAAATGTTAGGGATGAATAGTAGATTAGTAGTTGCCAGGGATTAGATGTAAATGAAATTTGGACTAGAAACTCAAGCCTGAAAGACTTTTTGGGTGAAGAGGGAGAGAAATATTTTAATGGTAATTACGTTCAACTTACACATGTGATAAAGGTCTACCTCTTGAAAATGTTAACTTCGAATGTTGTAAATTATAATAAATTACTGTTGTATTTATCTTTCATTGGATAAATGTGTAAGAATGATGTAATAGTTTTATTCTAAAATTTCAGTTTTTACAACATCCTGTAACATTATTTTCAACTATTAAAAGAAATTATGCAGTTGCAAATTAATGATGGAATGAATCTTCATTGTGTTTTCCATTAAAGAACTGGGACTTCGGCAGTTTCTTTTGGAGGTGGTCCCAGGCAGCACCCTAGAGGAAGTGGGGAAAATGAAACAGCACATCACTGAAGGTATTAATTTGTGGGTTATAATGAAGGACAAATAGGGCTCAATCCTGCTGTATGTTTTAACTTATCATATTAAATATGCCTTAAAATTGTGTAGCTGGGTTTTAGGAAGATTGAGGCTGCCCCGAAAGACATTATATATATTCTCCTGTACTGTATGTATAGCTGTGGACACTCATTAGTGCTGATAAAATCATCACAATTAAAAATATTTCTTGGAAATTCAAACTTCAGTAGAGCTTCTCTATTTCATCTGTCAACTATAGCAGACGGACACTATATCCTAAGGTGTAGTGGAGTCATCCTTAAGGTGACTAAAGACAGATGTATTTTCCACGTTATCTGTTGTGTCTTGAGTTATGGTGTTTTTGGCAAAAGATTTTTATGGAGTCAAATTTATCAGTTTTTTTGTTTGCCTTGCATTTTGTATCTGAAAAGCCATTCTTTGCCTACATTAAGCTTAAAGTTTTTATGGTTTTGTTTCCATTTATATCTCTTATGCATTTGGAGTTCTTTCTTATATTAGTAAGAACGTGAATCTAAATTTTGTTTTTAAATAGCTATCCATTTACCCAAGTACTGTTTATTTAAAAGTTCGTATTTGCCCTACTTATTTGAGATGCCACCATTACCGTATACTAAATTTCCATATGTACTTGGATCTATTTCTGCTTTCCTGCCTTATTTTTTTCTATTTACAACAAGAACATCACTTTTATTTATAGGGGTTTTACCAGTACGTTTTAATGTCTAAGGGTTAGATTCCTTCAGTGTTTTTTTTTCCTCTTAGTTTTAATGTCTATTTCTGAATGTTTCTCTACATAAACTTTAGTATCAACTTGTTTAAAAACAAAAAGACCATGAATGTCTTTCCTTGTGAATGAATTAACTTTGTAAATTGACCTAGGGAAAACAGACATCTTTATAGTGTTGAGTCATCATATTTAAGACCCAGGGAACATTTTTCCAAGTCTTTTTGTCATTGAGAAGTTTAAAAAATTTTTCCTTGTAGATTTTATATACTTCTTAGTAAATACTCCTAATTTTTTTGCTACTATTATAAGTATGGTGTTCTTTTACATTATTCTAATTTTGTTGGATATAAGAAGACTTTTTCCTGTGTTATTTTTATATTGTGTAAGTTCCTAATTATTGCCATTGATTTCATTAATTTTATAGATTCTCTTGGGATTTTCAGGGTACCACCCTAGTAGATACAGTTTAACTTTTGCCATGTCTTGTGATTCTAATAACCTCTATTTAATTGTATTGACTAGCCATGATACAATGTTGCATAGTAGAGATAATGGAATCTTTTCCTGATCTTAGTGTCCAGGCTTCTAGTGTTCTTCCATTTACTAAGGTAATGGCTTAATGTCTCAAAGTCTGTGGTGTTTGTGATCATTTGAACCTATTCCTAGTTTTAAAAAATAAAGTTTTCCTAGTTTTTATTTTCTTGTGTGTTTTTTTTTTCCAAAATACATGTTAAATATTTTCAAAGTTTTTCCAGGATTTATGGAGATAAGCATAGAATATTTTTACCCTTCCATCTATTAATGTGTTGTAAGATTTTAATAAACTTTCTAAAATTGAAGTAACTGTGTAGTCGTAGAATAAGTCTATTAATAGTGTATTGTGTATTTTGCTAATACCATATTAATAATATCTCTGCACACAAAACATATTAATATGTGATATTGGTTTGAGTTTTTCAGTTATGTTTATCAAGTGCAGCTATTGATATTATGCTTGTTTCATTAAAGTAGGGGGTTTTCTTTTGTATTCAGTGCTCCAGAACAATTTGTAATACATTGGAACTATCTGAATATTCAAAATTTGGTGGAAATTCCCTGAGAAATAGTCTATGCCTGGTGCTTTCTTTGCGTGTATTTATTTGATAAATTTCTGTTTTCTATGGAAAGTTCATGTAGACTTTGTCTCTATGTTCCTATACCTTTTTGTAAAAGTCCTTTTATATCAGGTGTTAAGGAGTTGGGGATAGAGTATGGGTGGGTGGAAAATACATTTTTTTAATTTTGCTCATACTAACAAGTCTGATATAAATGAATAAAAATTTGACCTTTTATGAGTAGCTGATAAGTTATTTTCTACTCTTGGCCACAGTTTAATGGGTGAACATTTCTTTTTCTCAATTTTTTTTTTAAACTGAGTCAGACTGGAATGTGTGATGAAGGGACAGATAAAATTTGGTAGCATGTAGTCTTTTGAAATGTTTGGTTTGTTAATCTTACAACATTTTTTTAACTTATTTTAAGGTGAAAATATGTACTTCTCATAGGGAATAAATTATAGCTTCTAATTCTCTATGTGATCCTGGAGCCTCCTCCCCTGCCATAGAATATCATGCAATATGGTCCCTTCTCTTCCCTGCCCATTGCCCCTCTGAGTATTTTCCTACCTCTAGGAGCTACTCACTTATTCCCTAGTCAGTACGACTTCCTGCATTTGCAGGTGTATTAGTTAACTATTTCTGTGTAACAAATTATCCCAGACTCTTAGCAGGTAAAAACTAAACAAACATTACCTCAATTTTTTGTGAGTCAGGAATCCAGGAGCAGCTTAGCTACATGGTTCTTCATCAGTGTTTCTCATTAGGTTGAAGTAAAGCTATCAACTGGGTGTCAGTTATTTAAATGCTTGACTGAGGCTGAAGGATTCACATCCAAGCTCAGCATGATTGTGCATAGTCTTCAATTATTTATGTTCTTTTGGATTGGCAGCCACAGTTCCTTAGTGTGCCATGTGCTCCTCCCCATCAAAGGGCAGTTCATAACGTGCCTTCTAGTTTACCTAATGCACGGGATCAGACAGAGACCAAGAGACAGACATGCACAGAGGAGGAGAGATACCATGATGGAAGCCAAAACCTTTTTATAACCCAGTATAAAATTAACTTTTATAATTTCTACCACACTTTATTAGAAATGAAACAGTAAGTCCAGCCCACATGTAAGGAACTTCAGTAAATTCCAGGAGGTGGTACAATTTGGGGTTGTCTTGTGGGCTACATTTTCATAGAATTCAAGGTTGAGCCTTTGGCTTTTTTTGTTTTCATTATGTTATGGTAATCACCATACATTACATCAGATTTTGATGTAGTGTTCCATGATTCATTGTTTGCGTATAACACCAAGTGCTCCTTGCAGAACTTGCCCTATTTAATACCCATCACAAGGCTGACCCATCCCCTCACACCCCACCCCTCTAGAACCCTCAGTTTGTTTCTCAGAGTCCATAGTCTCTCATGGTTCGTCTCCCCCTCCCATTTCCCCCCCTCCTTTCTTCCCTTCCTACTATCATCATTTCCTCCTCCTCCTCCTCTCTCTCCCCCACCTCCTCCCCCTCCCCCCTCCTCCTCCTCAATCCTACAGATCTGTGATTCAACAGTCTTGCACACTTCACAGCACTCACCATAGCACATACCCTACCCAATGTCTATCACCCAGCCACCCCATCCCTCCCACCCCCCACCGCTCCAGCAACCCTCAGTTTGTTTCCTGAGATTAAGAATTCCTCATATCAGTGAGGTCATATGATACATGTCTTTCTCTGATTGACTTATTTCACTCAGCATAACACCCTCCAGTTCCATCCACGTCGTTTCAAATGGCAAGATCTCATTCCTTTGGGTGACTGCATAATATTCCATTGTGTATATATACAACTTCTTTATCCATTCATCTGTCGATGGACATCTTGGCTCTTCCCGTAGTTTGGCTATTGTGGACATTGCTGCTATAAACATTGGGGTGCATGTACCCCTTCGGGTCCCTACATTTGTATCTTTGGGGTAAATACCGAGTAGTGCAATTGCTAGATTGTATGGTAGCTCTATTTTCAACTGTTTGAGCAACCTCCATACGTTTTTCCAGAGGGGTTGCACCAGCTTGCATTCCCACCAACAGTGTAGGAGGGTTCCCCTTTCTCCACATCCCTGCTAACATCTGTCATTTCCTGACTTGTTCATTTTAGCCATTCTGACTGGTGTGAGGTGGTATCTCATTGAGCTTTTGATTTGGATTTCTCAGATGCTGAGCCAAATAATAAAGATTAGAGCAGAAATCAATGAAATAGAAACCAAAAGAACAGTAGAACAGATCAACTAAACTAGGAGCTGGTTCTTTGAAAGAATTAAAAAGATTGATAAACCCCTGGCCAGACTTATCAAAAAGAAAAGAAAAAGGACCCAAAAAAATAAAATCATGAGTGAAAGAGGAGAGATCACAACCAACCCCAAAGAAATACAATTATAAGGACATATTATGAGGAACTATATGTCAGCATATTAAATAATCTGGAGGAAATGGGTGCATTCCTAGAGATGTATAAACTACCGAAACTGAATCAGGAAGAAATAGAAAACCTAAACAGACCTATAACCACTAAGGAAATTGAAGCAGTCATCAAAAATCTTCCAACAAACAAAAGCCCGGGGCCAGATGGCTTCCCAGGGGAATTCTACCAAACATTTAAAAAAGAATTAATACCTATTCTTCTGAAACTGTTCCAAAAAATAGAAATGGAAGGAAAGCTTCCAAACTCATTTTATGAGGCCACCATTACCTTGATCCCATAACCAAAGACCCCATCAAAAAGGAGAATTACCAAATCCTTGATGAACATGGATGCAAAAATCCTCACCAAAATACTAGCCAATAGGATCCAACAGTACATTAAAAGGATTTTTCACCCCAACCAAGTAGAATTTAGCCCTGGGCTGCAAGGTTGGTTCAACATCCACAAATCAATCAATGTGATACAATACATTAATGAAAGAACAAGAACCATATGATCCTCTCAATAGATGCAGAAAAAGCATTTGACAGGGTATAGCATCCTTTCTTGATCAAAACTCTTCAGAGTATAGGGATAGAGGGTACATACCTCAATATCATAAAAGCCATCTATGAAAAAACCACAGCGAATATCATTCTCAATGGAGAAAAGCTGAGAGCTTTTCCCCTAAGGTCAGGAACAGGCCAGGGATGTCCACTATCACCACTACTATTCAACATAGTATTAGTAGTCCTAGCCACAGCAATCAGACAACAGAAAGAAATAAAAGGCATCGGAATCAGCAAAGAAGAAGTCGAACTCTCACTCTTTGCAGATGATATGATACTTTATGTGGAAAACCCAAAAGACTCCACCCCAAAACTGCTAGAACTCATACAAGAATTCAGTAAAGTGGCAGGATATAAAATCAGTGCACAGAAATCAGTGGCATTTCTATACACCAACAACAAGACAGAAGAAATAGGAATTAAGGAGTCGATCCCATTTGCAATTGCACCCAAAATTATAAGATACCTAGGAATAAATCTAACCAAAGAGGCAAAGGATCTGTACTCCAAAAACTATAAAATACTCATGAAAGGAATTGAAGACAGAAATGGAAAAACGTTTCATGTTCATGGAAGAACAAATATTATGAAGATGTCAATGCTACCTAGAGCAATCTACACATTCAGTGCAATCCCTATCAAAATACCACCCACTTTTTTCAAAGAAATGGAGCAAATAATCCTAAAATTTGTATGGAACCAGAAAAGAGCCCAAATAGCCAGGGGAATGTTGATAAAGCAAAGCAAAGCTGGTGGCTTCACAATCCCAGATTACAAAGCTGTCGTCATCAAGACAGTATGGTACTGGCACACAAACAGACACATAGATCAATGGAACAGAATAGAGAGCCCAGAAATGGACCCTCAACTCTGTGATCAACTCATCTTCGACAAAGCAGGAAAGAATGTCCAATGGAAAAAGAGTCTCTTCAATAAATGGCGTTGGAAAAATTGAAGAGCCACATGCAGAAGAATGAAACTGGACCATTTCCTTACATCACACACAAAAATAGACTCAGAATGGTTGAAAGATGTAAATGTGAGACAGGAGTCCATCAAAATCCTAAAGGAGAACACAGGCAGCAATCTTTTCGACCTCAGCGACAGCAAGTTCTTCCTAGAAACATAGCAAGGGCAAAAATGAACTATTGGGACTTCATCAAGATAAAAAGCTTTTGCACAGCGAAAGAAACAGTCAACAAAACCAAAAGACAACCCACAGAATGGGAGAAGATATTTGCAAATGATATATCAGATAAAGGGCTAGTATCCAAAATCTATAAAGAACTTATTAAACTCAACACCCAAAGAACAAATGATCCAGTCAAGAAATGGGCAGAAGTCATGAACAGACATTTTTCCAAAGAAGACATCCAAATGGCCAACAGACACGTGAGCCTTTGACCATCTTCATGGTGAGAACATTTTCTTTTCCCCTAGGTCACCAAGCTACAAAATTATTTTAGGTTGTGCTTCCTTCCTTGTTTTGTTTTATTTTGTTTTGCTATTGGCATATTTTTTTGTTGGTTTTCTTTTATCTATTGTCATTGTAGGGGGGGGTGAATGCTCCAGTGTCAGTCTGCCAAAATAACTTTTGGAAATCTCGCAGAATATCATTGATACTATCTAAAATTTTCCCTAATTTAATAGTTTGTTTGGCAAGATAGTGAAATCCACAGGACTGCATGTACTTTATCAGCACTGAACCATCAGACAGCATATTATAAAAAAAAAAAATTGATCTATTAGGTTAAACCAATCACTGTCAGTTCTCAAGTTACTCCAACTTTAAGCTTCTATAATTCCAGTTCTAAAAGTCTGATATCATCCTCTGTGGGATCCCTGTGAGTCAAGGTCATTGGTGACCCACTTTAATATTTAGGTGTCAAACATTTGGCAACTATTTTACGGATTTGTCTGTCAGGGCAATTTTCTTACTGATCTGAGACTGTTCCTTGATTGAATGTCTGCCCTATGTATTATTAACCACTCTTTTAGAACTACTTCCAGTGACAAACCATGTCCTGTCACTTTCAACCTTCTTTATGCCATTATAGTTGACATCTCCTGAATATCCACATGAAGATTTGTTTCTGCCAACATGGAAATATTTTCCAGAATGAGACAGGAGTCTTGAACTAGTCTCTGAAATGGGCATTCCCAGTTGACTAAATTGCCGGTCAATATGTGCGGTGTCAAAGCAGAGAAGACAATGGAATAACAAAACCTTGGCATAAACATAAAATGTAAAATCAAATATTTTTTAACATTTAGGTATTTTAAGGAAGTGCTACATGTGTTAAAATTTGTAAGATATAATGCCACTATTCAACTGGGTAAGGTTTACTCTCTCAGTTATATGAATAAAGGAAAATGAAGGTAAGAAAGGGCAGTAGTTGTCCAGTGATAAAGCCATTTTACTATGGAATCTAAATAGAATCCCAAATCTGACTCCTAGCCCAGAAAAATTTCCGTAAAACTATTTTGCCTTCTCCCACTACAGTAATCCTGAGTAACTGAAGCGAGTTTCCATTTGCTTTAGTTAAAATAGTTATGGGCTAATCCCAGAAATAATCAACAGAAACATCACTTTTCACACTTCTTATCCCTAATATATACTGTCTTCAACTTGCCCTGAACTTGAACACTCTGACGTTTCTTAACATCTTGGCAAACTCCAAGCCAATTTCAAATTCTCTGTATTTTCAGAATGTCCCTATAATTTAGACTGAGTTGGGAAAGTTTTATTCATTTTGAACTCCTACACAGTCTAGCGTACATAGTTCCTGGCCCTAGAATCTCTCAGAGGCTGAGACTATAAATACATAAATTTATTTCTCATTTCTCCCGCCCTGTTTATCTCAGGTTATCTAATGGGGTTCAGTTTAGTCTTGATTATGCTATAATTTCATACCCACTGCCAAGTCAACTCCACATTTTTCCTATTTTGTCTAAAACAATCTATTGAGAAAATTAGATAAACCTAGAAAAGCAGCCCACGTTTGACTACAGTCCATCTAGATGTGTTTTCCAGCTACACCAAAAGAACAAGCACACAGTATCCCCAATATTGTCATAAATTAGAACTGTACTTGTTATGGTGGTATTACATAAGCCAGGAACATTATTAAAAATAATATCTAGAAGTACTTGGTATTTCCTGGGTATGAGTTAAATGACACCATTTTTGGTACAGCATTCATCATATTGCTATGAAACAGACACTTTAATTTTCTAATTTTTTAGAAGAGGGTTTATGTTGTTTTTTACATAGCGAATGAGTTTGTTCACGCATGCTCAGGCAAGGAGGGAGTAAACTGATTCCTTCTTAAAACATTAGGTGAGGGGCACCTGGGTGGCTCAGTCAGTTAAGTGTCTGACTCTTGATTTGGGCTCAAGTCATGATCTCATGGTGGTGAGATCAATCCCTGCTTTGGGCTCTGCACTGGGTGTGGATCCTGCTTAAGATGTTCTCTCTCCCTCTGCCCCTCCCACTCCTCTTGTGTACATGTGCATGTTCTCTCTCTGTCTCAGGGGGAAAAAAAACATTAGGTGAGACGTTTTAGGCCTGACTGTTGAAAGTACTGTTTTGCATATAACAGTGGAGGCATTTTCAGATGTCTGTGTGAGATGAAGGAAAAAGACAATGAGAATAGTGTACAATCATAAACTAGTAAAAGAATCATCAAAACTTTATAAAGATATTAACTTTATCACTTAGTGTGAATAAATTATTTTTCATAGAATCCAGTCAACAGACTTGATTTCATAACCAAGGTGTCACAAAGACAAAAAGGAACAGGAATTTATGGAAACTTTGAATTATTTTCTGGAATTTTATACATCTATAATATTGATTTCAATCAAGTTTAATTTGCTCTCTGGGAGGCCAAGTGCCTAGCTTGTATTGGCTTTATACAACGATATGGTTGTATCAGAAAACTAAATTATACAATTTATACACATTTCAGTTAGAGAATATAAATAAACCAAGAAAATTATATGGGAATGTATCAGTCATGAACCTCTAAGTGAAAGGAGTCATGGTGTACAAATTCTATAGTTCATCAATGTATCATACTTAAGAATGTCCAAATCAGTAGGAAGATTTTACATCATCATAACCTATAAATGCTTGAAATGGATCTGAGAGTAGAATGGAAATTTATAGCTGGCTAGGTAACCATAATGTATCTAAAATCCAGCAGAAATTTATAAGCAAGAGTGTATGGCATCAGATTACCTCAGGTTTCACATCTAGATCCCTATATGTCAGCTTAAAAACCTTGGAAAAGTTATTTAATCTTTCTGTTTTGCTGTTTGAGATGGTTATCATATCTGTCCTAAGATCATTGTTATGACTAAGTTAACATAAATGAGTTAATAAGGGGTAGAATTTAAAAGTGTAATATAGACAACCCAGTATGCTATTTATTGCCATTTATTTTTGTCTGTTATAAATTTTAAGTTAAATTGGCCTCTTCGGTATTCTGGGATGAAATGGGAAAAATGTATGAAGTATTTCTGCTACATCCTGAAGCATGAATGTCTCTGGGAAAAGCTCGTGTGTGACCAGATTTATAAAGTGAATGAGCTACTTTCTTCTTGGAATACCATTTTTACTTGAAAGAACAACTTCAGACAAACTGGTTATTCAGACTTGAGGATTTGGCAGATACATTCTAGAAATGATTGTCATTTCAAGGGAAACAATTGCAAATATGTGTTGCCAATGATAAAATTTGGGCTTTCCGGCAAAATTAGAATTTTGGAAAACACGTATCTGCCACCCTGAGCTTGACAGTCTCTCATCTGATGAGATTGGTGGGATATTAACAATTGTGATTTTTTTGATACGGTTTGATGAGGACGTCAACATTGAGAATGTCTAATTCAGTGAACCGATATTTTTCAAGTGACTATGATATTTTAAAAATCATGCATGGGTAAAAGTCTTCAAAGTGCAAGATAGACTAGGGGATTTCAGGTAGACCGATGGATTTCAGCATAACAGAGTACATAAAGTTCACTGATAGGGCTTCAGATGGCACATTACAGTTGTGACCTTTAAGACAATATCACTTACTAAGTTTTAGTGTTGAATCAAAAAATATCCACAATTAACTAAAAAAGCTATTAAAGTACTCCTCCCTTATTATATATTGGAGGCCAGATTTTCTCCACATATTTCAATCAAGACTCCATAATACCACAGACTGAATTCAGAAGCATATTTGAGAATCCAGCTGTCTTCTGGAAATCCAGACATTAAAGAAATTTGTAAAACTGTGGAACACTAGTTCTGTTCTCATGAATTATTTTGTTTCTGGGAAATAGTTCTCATGAAAAAAAAATGGCCTCCTTGGTATTTATCAAACACAGCATATTTCTACCTCAGCGCCTTTGAACATAGGATTTGTCTGATTTGGAGCTCTCCTCCCTCATTTGTTTTCATAGCTTACTACCTTGATTCATTCAGGTTTCTTTTTTAGAGTGACGTAATCAGAGATACCTTCTCTTCTTAACTACTTAATCAAAAGTGTTCTCAAATATTTTTCTTTATATCAATCACCATTTGGTATTAAACTTATAGTTTACCCCTCCCCCCCAACATGGAACCTCCATGAGCAGAGAGACATGTTGACCTCTCCCCATTTTCCCAGTGCACTTTTTTTTTTCTTTTTTTACTGAAACAAATAATACTCTTATGGAAGTGGTCAAGAATGCATAGGGAAGTTTGGGCACCTGGCTAGCTCAGTCAGAAGAGCGTGTGATTCTTGATCTTGAGTTTGAATCCCACGGTGGGTGTAGAGATTACTTAAGATACCTAAATAAACTTAAAATATTGGTATCTTTTGGGGCACCTGGCTGGCTCAGTTGGTTGAGGGTCCAACTTGATTTCAGCTCAGGTCATGATATGAGGTGGTGAGATCAAGCCCCATACTGGGCGTGGAGCCTGCTTAAGATTCTCTCTCCCTCTCCCCACTCTTTCTCTCTCCCCTTCCACTCTTCAAAAATGCATAGGGAAGTTTATAGAGTAGCATATTATTGTAGAAGTCTTAAGGAATAATCAATAGAAAAAGAACAAACTAAGGTCTTTCACAAGTAGTTGAAGAAAAATGCAATGAATGAAAGAATAATACAAAGTATCCAAATACTCCTAGTTGTCATGTGTTTAATTTTACTTTCACAGATAAAATTTTAATATATGTAAAATAGTCTATATTAACCATTACTAAATTGAATAAACTGAAATTTTATTTAAAATGTTGACTAACTTTTGAGAGATGTTTAATGAACTCACAGATTTGGAGTAGGGGCTATTTGAATTTCAAAGTATATTAATAGTAGTTAAAGGAAAATCTGTTGTGTGCTAGAAATCATTGTGGTAGTAAGGTGCCCTGTTCTTCTGTCTTGCTTTAATATACTTAACCCACAACCCCACCAGTAAAACACACGAAGGCGGGCACATAATACAGATAATGCATCTGTCTTTTTCTATGAGAATTTTTTTTTTAATTTTATTTATTTGACACAGAGAGAGCAAGAGAGATCAAGCACAAGCAGGGGGAATGGAAGACGGGGGAGAAGAAGGTCCCCCCCTGAGCAAGGAGCCTGATGTGAGGCTTGATCCCAGGACCCTGGGATCATGACATGAGCCAAAGGCAGCCGCTTAACTGACTGAGCCCCCCAGGTGCCCTTCTATGAGAATTGTTGATTTGACATTGGGAACGTTTGCCTGCTAGAAGAAGGTGATAAAGTAGTATTGGGAGAGTCAGTGCCAATAGGAAGCAAATACCTAATCATATATTCATATCACTTGTCTACTTTGACAAGTAGACACAGATTCATGGTGGTAGTACTGGTCCTAAGGAGTGACAACCATGATTCCTGCAGGTCATTCAATTCTGTAAGATGTTTTTTATTTTTCCCCATATTTGTGAGCCAAAATATTCACTTTTTTTTAAAGAGTATGTGGGAGGGATGGGAGGGGCGAGTGGGGAGAGGGAGAGAATCTTAAGCAGTCTCCATGCCCAGCACAGAGCCAGATGTGGGGCTCGCTATCATGACCCTGAGAGCATGACCTGAGCCGAAATCAAGAATTGGATACTTAGGGCGCCTGGGTGGCTCAGTTGGTTAAGTGACTGCCTTCGGCTCAGGTCATGATCCTGGAGTCCCAGGATCGAGTTCCACATCGGGCTCCCTGCTCAGCAGGGAGTCTACTTCTCACTCTGACCCTCTTCCCTCTCATGCTCTCTATCTCTCATTCTCTCTCTCAAATAAATAAAATCTTAAAAAAAAAAAAAAAAGAATTGGATATTTAACCAACTGAGCCACCCAGATGCCCCCTAATGTTCACTTTAGACTATCTGGTGCACTTTTAACTTAAGACAGAAAATGTTTATCATTACTGTAGTCAACAGTTTTGGAAAATTCTGAATTGACATAAGATTCAAGATCTTTATAAATATCCCACAAAATCTGCAGAGTATGTGATGTTTCACAAATGTATTTGATCACAAAATATTACCTGCAGAAAATACTTTGAGGACAAAATTCCCCATAGAAATACCTTAGAATTAGGAAAATTTCTCATATCTGATCTCATACTAATTTCTTTATTCTATTTCTATTACATGTGTTTTCCTTTGTACCTGAACACTTATGGTAAATCGACCATTAAAAATTTAGTATATCTCCCAAATACTTTGTCAAACCTATTCCATTATATGTGGTTTCCCTCTGTTTAATAGTTTACTCAAGATTCAGTAGTTATCTTCTATAAACAGATTTCCACCCACACATTGTTAGAGTTCAGTTTTTACTTTTTGCAGCCTTTTTTTAATGCTTGTCATTTTCATCTTATATTTCTACTGTCTCGGTCAGTCATTCAATCACAATTATGTATTTGTCTCTTGTCCTAGAGTATGAGCTTTTTAATTTCAGGGACAGCATTTTATTCATTCTTGTGTCCTCATTACTATATATAATAATATAATAGCGAATAACACCTTGAGTTGAATTGAATTATTAGTCACAAATTACAACAAGTTAATAGAGACATAAAATATTGCACAGAATCTCAGTTCATCTTGATTGCTCCATATATATTTTTCTTCCTCTATTTCATTTTTAAATGTAAATTTACACAGAGTATAAAGTCAGAAACTGAAATAAGAGGTAGATCAAAAGAAAAATAATGATTCCCCATTCCACTGAGCCTGGGTATGAGATCCCAGTTTGTCTTCTTTGCTGCTTTCAGATCATTCACCCTCCCTTGTCCCTAAATTTCCCATTTGACGTTTTTTTTTTTTTTTTTTTTACAATGTACTCTGTCACCTGCTATTACCCTTTTCTTACAGTCCAGGCATCCTATAAAGATTTTAATAATTGGCCTGCTTATTCTCTTCAGTACTATTATGATAATTCTGGGTGACATCAATGTACATATAGATGACCTTCCCTATAATATAAGCTTTCAGTTTTAAGTTCTGCTTTTGCAGTCAGCTTCTCTCCTACCACTACAGTAGCTACCACATCTGTGAATGCAAATTAAGATTTGGCCATTATGAATAACTGCTAACAAGCATCCTACCATTCAACATACTCTCCCATGTTTTCAACAGTCTAATCCCACAAAAATCTAGCATGTATTTTTTGTACTTTACTACCTCAATCTTATAAATTTTCTTTTTATCCAAATCTAGTTCATCACTGTTAAAAGTCCATGTGCACACACTCTTCTCATAACACTTTTGTAGGCCTATGTAGTGTTTACGTTATCTGCATGAGACTAAATACAATATTCTTCCTTCTTCATACCTCTACTCACTAAGCTGAATGTGGCTAGAGGAAACATGTAAGTTATCTGACTGGTCTTAATTTAAAATCATGAGCATTAACCTCAGCTGGATTCTTAGAAATTCCAAGCAATCTGAAAACATTATTTTATTCACTAGTCCACTATCCTAGAAATAGTTTCTATTTTCACTTTTCCTAATATCACCAGCAGCTCCTCTGTTTTCCTCACTCTAGCAGATGTACTTCTTATTTCTCTGAGAGAGGTAAAGCAATTAGAAGAATAATTCATTCTATGACCTGCCATCACTATTTGAACCTACCTCTCTTGCTGTGTTGGAGGAAATGTCCATTTTCCTATTACAGCTTAACTTCAGTGCTTCTATACTAGTTTCTATTCCCTCCTACTTACTAAAATTCATAGCTGACCTATTATTCCCCATTCTTGTGCATTTTTCTTTTCCTTGTCAGTATGATTTTGCTCTCTAGCATAAAACCATGTGTCATACTTGTTTTGAGAGAAGACTATCATTCCCTAACCCAGGACACTTCCCTTAAATTTTTACTTTATTTGTCTTCTATACTTACAATAAAAATCAACAGCTTTGATTCTGTTTCCTGCTTTTTATCCATTCTCTCATTCCACAAAGCCTTTATAGCTCAGATTATTTTCCAGGTTAAGAGTGATACTGCTTACAACAATGGAAAATTCTGAGTCCTTGAATTTCTAGACAGCACACTAACCCAGTTTTCCTCGTAATTCATGTGTCTCTCCCTTTTGTTCTCTTTGCTGGTTTACATCTCCTCTTCCTGATCTTTAAGCTTTAAAGTAGTTCAGCTTTCAATTTTGATCACCTTTTCTACATGCACAAATTTTTTTATTTCATCCATTCTGTGGTTTAAATACCATAGATACACTCTTGACATCTAAAATAGTATTTCTGGACTAGACCTTCTCATTGAACTCTAGGTTTACAAATTCAACTTGTTATTCACCCTCTCTGTTGAAGTGTCTAATAGGTGTCTTAAATTTAACACAATCACAACTGAACTCTTCAGCTTCCCCTTAATACCTAAAACCTAGATAATTTATTCTTTTCAATGACTCTTATCCAGTCTGTCAGCAACACTATTGGCACTGATTCCATGATATATGCAAAATACAGGCATCTCTTATTACCCCTTCTGCCAAATAATTTCAAAATAGTTTCTACTTCGGGCGCCTGGGTGGCTCAGTTGGTTAAGCGACTGCCTTCGGCTCAGGTCATGATCCTGGAGTCCCGGGATCGAGTCCCATGTCGGGCTCCGTGCTCTGCAGGGAGTCTGCTTCTCCCTCTGACCCTCTTCCCTCTCGTGCTCTCTATCTCTCATTCTCTCTCTCAAATAAATAAATAAAATCTTTAAAAAAAAAATAGTTTCTACTTCTATGAAAAATGTCACTAGAATTTTGACATGGATTGCATTGAATCTCTATATTGCTTTCTGTAGTATGGATATTTTAATATTACTAATTCTTTCGATTAAGGAACATAGGATTTCTTTCCATTTGTGTTGTCAATTTTTTTTTCATCAGTGTCTTATAGTTTTCAGTGCATATTGTGATTTTTCATCACCTTGGTTAAATTTATTCCTGAGTATTTTATTCTTCTTAAGGCTATTGTAAATAGTACTGTTATCTTAATTTTTTGGATAGCTCATTGCTAGTGAATAGAAAAGCAATTGATTTTTGTATGTTGTTGTATCCTGCAACTTTACTGAATTTTTTTTCACTCATAAATCTTGTGGAGTCTTTAGGGTTTTCTTTATATAATGTCTTCTGGAAAGAGACTTTCTTTTTATTCTATTCCAGATACACACACACACACACACACACACACACACACACACACACACATACATATATATTGCTTAATTTCTCTGGCTTGGGGATGCCTAGATTGTTCAGTTGGTTAAGCATCTACCTTTGGCTCAGGTCATGATCTCAGGGTCCTGGGATCAAGTCCCATGTTGGGCTCTCTGCTCAGTGGGGAGCCTGCTTCTCTCTCTCCATCTGCCTGCCTTCCTCTCTCTCTCTTTTTCTCTCTTTCTGTCAAATAAATAAAATCTTTAAAAGAACTTCTCTGGCTTGGACTTTATTTTGTTAGATAGACAAGGTGAGAGTGAGCATCCTTGTCTTGTTCCTGATAAGACCAAATCCCTGCCTTCATAAAAATATGGTTTACTAATTTAGGATAAACTATAATTTAAAATTTAACATTACAACCTAGAGTAGACTCTAAAGAATAACTTAAGTATAGATGGTACTTCAGATGAGAATAGAGTAAAAAAAATCCCAAATATGTCAAGAAAGAGTACCAAAATAAAATGAAAAGGAAACAAATGGAAAACAAGATGAGTTAACCTTAATGCATACCAATGACATTAAGTGTAGATGGTCTAATCTCTAATTTTTTAATTATAGCTATCAAAATAAGTGAAAACACTATACTGTTTATAAGAGAGAAACTCTAAATATAAAGACACAAATAGGTGGCAATCAATGCTAGAAAGAAATATACTATGCAGATTTTAATTCTAAGAAACCTGATATGGTACATATTACCATAAGACAGACTTTAAAACAAAGAATGCTACTGGAGATAGATACACAAATACTGTAACAGTCACATTACATGTATATACCTAATAGAGCTTCACATACACACTACAAAAATTTTTATAAGATTTTATTTACTTGAGAGAGAGCGTGTGCACGCACGTGACAGAGAGAGAGAGAGTGTGTGTGTGTGTATGTGAAGGAGAGAGAATCTGAAGCAGACTCCACACACAGCCTGGCATGGGGCTCTATCCTACAACTGTGAGATCATGACTTGAGCTGAAACCAAGAGTCGTATATTCAAACAGCTGAGCCACCCAGTAACCCTGACACTTATAAATGTGCAGTAGAAACATAGCTAACAGACTGAAAGAAAAAAGGACATATCCATAACTGTGAAATTGAGGTTTAACATTCTTCTAAATAATTGCATGTAGTAGACAAAGAAAATAGTGATGAATATACTATTTAAGCCATGCTACCAGCCAATTTGAGCTAATAGAAAGATATAGAACATCATAGCCAACAGATGGAATGCCCATGTTATTTTTAAGCTAGTGAACCTTCTTGTTATGGATGGCATGTTTGTGCACCCCTAGAATTTATATGTTGAAGCCCTAACTTCCAGTGAGGTGGTATTTGGAAGTGTAGGCCCTTTGGGAAACGGTTAGATTTAGAGGAAGGTCATGAATGTGGAGCCCCTATGATGGGGTCAGTAAGGTTGTAAAGAAGAGGAAGGTCAAGCCAGGAAGAGGGCTTTCACCAGAACCCTACCAGTGCTGGCACCCTGACCACAGACTTTAAGTCACCAGAACTATGAGAAATACATTTATTAAGTCACCTAATCTATGGTATTTTGTAATAAGAGCCCTACCAGACTAAGATATATCCCAGTGTAGACAGTGTACTAGCCATAACCCAAGACACAGTCAATTTCAAAAGTTGAAACCTTTCTTAATATGCTTTATGATGATAATTAAACTAAAAATTAATAAAAACATGTAGACCATCCCAAGTTACTTGGAAGCTAATCAGTGTACTTTTTGTTTTACACTGAAGTATAGTTGATGCAGTGTTATATTAGTTTCAGGTGTACAATGTAACAATTCCACAAGTCTGTGTTATGCCGTGCTCACCACAAGTGTAGCTATCATCTGTCATCACCATGCAATGCTATTATAATACCCTTGATTATCCTCCCTATTCTGTACCTTTCTACCTTGTGACTTATTCATTTCATAACTGGAAGCCTGTATCTCCCACTTCCTTCACCCATTTTGCCCAACCCCCATCCTTAGTGTTCTAAACCCACTGATCAATGAAATAATAGACCAGAAATTATTTGTAACTGAACACTCATAAAAACACATTATATCAAACCTTGTGGTGTGTAGCTAAAACAGTGGTATAATAAGAATTTGTGATTATAAATGTTTATATTAGAAAAAAAGTTAACCTATTCAAAGCAAAATGTCAGTACACTTAGGATGCATTCTGATAGTTCATATTCTATTTTCTTTTTTTTAATTTTTTTATTGTTATGTTAATCACCATATATTACATCATTAGTTTTTGGTGGAGTGTTCCATGATTCATTGTTTGTTCATAACACCCAGTGCTCCATGCAGAACGTGCCCTCCTCAATACCCATCACCAGGATAACCCATCCCCCACCCCCCTCCCCTCTAGAACCCTCAGTTTGTTTTTCAGAGACCATCATCTCCCATGGTTCGTCTCCCCCTCTGACATACTCCCCTTTTCTTCCTCTCCTGTTATCTTCTTCTTTTCCTTTTTTCTTAAAATATGTTGCGTTATTTGTTTCAGAAGTACAGATCTGTGATTCAACAGTCTTGCACAATTCACAGCGCTCACCATAGCACATACCCTCCCCAATGTCTATCACCCAGCCACCCCATCCCTCCCACCCCCAACCACTCCAGTAACACTCAGTTTGTTTCCTGAGATTAAGAATTCCTCATATCAGTGAGGTCATGTGATACATGTCTTTCTCTGATTGACTTATTTCACTCAGCATAACACCCTCCAGTTCCATCCACGTCGTTGCAAATGGCAAGATCTCATTCCTTTTGATGGCTGCATAATATTCCATTGTGTATATATACCACTTCTTCTTTATCCATTCATCTGTCGATAGGCATCTTGGCTCTTTCTACAGTTTGGCTATTGTGGACATTGCTGCTATAAACATTGGGGTACACGTACCCCTTCGGGTCCCTACATTTGTATCTTTGGGCTAAATACCCAGTAGTGCAATTGCTGGATCGAACGGTAGCTCTAATTTCAACTGTTTGAGGAACCTCCATACTGTTTTCCAGAGTGTTGCACCAGCTTGCATTCCCACCAACAGTGTAGAAGGGTTCCCCTTTCTCCACATCCCTGCCAACATCTGTTGTTTCCTGACTTGTTAATTTTAGCCATTCTGACGGGTGTGAGGTGGTATCTCATTGAGGTTTTGATTTGGATTTCCCTGATGCCGAGCGATGTTGAGCACTTTTTCATGTGCCTGTTGGCCATTTGGATGTCTTCTTTGGAGAAATGTCTGTTCATGTCTTCTGCCCATTTCTTGATTGGATTATTTGTTCTTTGGGTGTTGAGTTTGATAAGTTCTTTATAAATTTTGGATGCTAGCCCTTTATCTGATATATCATTTGCAAATATTTTCTCCCATTCTGTCGGTTGTCTTTTGGTTTTGTGGACTGTTTCTTTTGCTGTGCAAAAGCTTTTTATCTTGATGAAATCCCAATAGTTCATTTTTGCCCGGGCTTCCCGTGCCTTTGGTGATGTTTCTAGGAAGAAGTTGCTGCGGCTAAGGTCGAACATATTCTATTTTCAAGTCTATTTTTTATTTAATATAGCTGGTTACAAATATTTTTATTGATTTCATCACCTAAATATCGCTGCTTGCTGGGTAAAGAACAATACCTTAGAATCCAGAATGTGCTTTTACTTCACTCTTTATAGTAAGACAGTGTGATCATTGAGTATATAGAGAATACGACTTGAAACAAATTTGATTCTATATTTGAAATAGGAACTAAATGCAAAAAAATTTAATGCTTGCATTAGTAATTCATTGTTTTAGGAGTTTCTCCCTGGGGGAGTGGTGGAAGAAGAAATCTATATGTATTCTTTACTCAGCAGCTGTAATAAGATGTTAGACTAAAATGGGACTGTTTATCTGAAATACAATCCTCACAGCTGGCAAGTGTTAGAACATTATCTCTTAGAACTTCTGTAAAATCTGTAGCAAATTATCTTTAAAACTGCAAGAAATCAGTATCTATTGAATTCTTTTTATTTCATTTGTTTCGATGTTTTTAAACTGGTTGAAGATCACATGTACATGCATACTCAGACATACATGCTCAAATGCTTTAACAAATAGACTCGACAGAAATATAGGTCAAGAAGTAAAGTGGAATTGTCAGAATTGAAGAACTATAAAGTTCAGATAAGTCCACAGTTTCTTTCAAATATAACAGATATGTGGGGGGTGAGGTGTGGATCCACTCCATGCAGATAAATTCTTTGACGATGTAACTTCTACTTAAAACGTAGCTGTTTATGTAGGTCTTGTGTGGGTGTCGGTGTGATTGTGTGTATAAAGTGTGAAAGGGAAATAAGGAGTAATTTATTTTTAGTAGACACATCTTCTACTTGTGAAGACATCAATATATCAATGAATCTGTGGCTTCTAGGCTTTCTTGTTTATATCCTAGCAAGAATTGAGGAACTTGAATTCAAACCAATTTGTCTCTGTCATATTGGAGAATTCAGGGTATCTTTTCTGATTGGATGAAGACCAGGCCCAAAAAGAGAGTGGAGAATTTCCTTTGAAAGCAAATATTTGGATTGAATTTGAGGAAGTCTGGAGAATATTGGAGGGAGAGGGATGGAGGGGGCGGGGTACATGCTGTATCAGTGTTTGAGGCTTTTGAAAGATAATTGGATGACACATACTTTTAGAACTTTTCCCAGGTTTTATTGCAGCACCTTTGGCATTTTTCAAGAGGGTTGTGAATAATTAAATTGATTTGTCTTGATTTTGCGTGTGCATCCGAATTCAACATGCTAAAATAGTCATTCTTTATGACTTCACTTAAAGTCACTTAAACCACTTAAACCCTAGTGGTACATAGGCTCATGAATGGTTTGTATGTGAACTCATCTCTTTGACCCACTTTTATGTTTTCAGAATTAAAGTAGCTCATTTTTTTTAACATATAATGTATTATTTGTTTCAGAGGTATATGTCTGTGATTCAACAGTCTTATACAATTCATTATTAAAGAGTGTGTCTACTCCATGGTGAATTCATGATAATTATTTGACTCACTAATGTGTTTTCAGTTTCTGTGTTTTCATGTTTCTTATTTTCTGTTTATTTTTATTTTTTGCAACTTAACACTTTATTCACTATTTTGGCCAACTATACATACAGCAACATCAAAAATTTTCTTTACCTGGAAATCTTCCTTTTATTCCTCCAATTATTGTCAATTCTGCCCCAAATTGACAGTTATTTTGTAGGGCATTAATATTGTTCCTTTTCTCTGAATAACTTACTAGTTAACGATGGGTTAAATCTACTCCTGTAAATATGACACCTTCAGTATTTCTTGATAATTTTGGTCACTGATTTTTAGGCAGCCCTATGTTGTCGACCTGTCTGACTTTCCCTTATCCTGGTGGCAGTATCTTCTGTAAAGTGCCATCTGTTGGTCCAACTGTGTCTGTTTCTAAGGCAGTCCTACCAGGAACTGTATGTGTATCAACCAACTCCTTGCTCCTTCAGTGAGAACTCTTCCAGAAGGGCTAGAGTGACTCATTAGATCAGGAAACCAGAAGCCAGTATCCTGCATATCCTTTGCTCTTAATGAGAACCATAATTTGATTAATCAAATGGATGAACAAAAACTTTTGTCATGCTCAGTAGTAACACTTCATGATCTGCTCCTCCCAGTACTGAATCCTTTTACAGTATTGGACTTCTGCCTTGGCATGTTCTTTTAATTTCCAAAATTGGACTGCTGCCTAGGATGCCTTGTTTCTATCTTCTACTTATTAGTTGGAACTCTGGAGGCCAACAATTACCTGAATGGTATCCAGAGTACTAATTTCTTAGACAGTATTCATTTTACCACTGTGCTATTTCTATTGGGACCAGCCTTTGCAATTTTGGCAATTCTAGTATCCTGTTATTCTCTGCCCGGTCCTGGATTTTGAGCCCTAGTGGTACATAGGCTCATGAATGGTTTGTATGTGAACTCATCAGTAAATATTTTTCCAAACTAAATGGAAAACTCTGCCTTATATCTGAATATATTTATTAGGAAATAAATGACTATGAAGCTATGAAAGTAATTAAGCCTCTTTTATTACTATATAATCAGCTGTTTCATATCCACCTTAACTATAGAGAGATGACATAATGATATTTCTAACTTTGTGGTTTTTAATTTCCAAATCTAATTGATAGTTAAAACATACCTTTAAATTCTCTGCATAATGTTTGCTATTGAAAATTATTTCTGTGGTCTGAAAACAAAATGAGAAGCAATGAAAAGAACTTTGCACTCTAATTCTTTGGGTGTATTAAGTACTTCTAAACATTCCATAGTAGGTAAACAGTAGTTTAAAAAGCTAAAGTTAATGTTTCCTTAGCGTTATCTAAATAGAATGAAGACAAATGAAATTCAATGTCCTGAATTATTGTTCAAACTACCCAGTCTCTTCAGCTCCCTGGCACTTCTGAAATTGAAGCCCTCAAAATTTCTCACCTAAGGGGCACCTGGATGGCTTAGTCATTAAGCATCTGCCTTTGGCTCAGGTCATGGTCCCAGGGTCCTGGGATCTAGCCCGCCTCAGGCTCCCTGCTTAGCAGGAAGCCTGCTTCTCCCTCTCCCACCCCCCTGCTGGTGTTCCCTCTCTCTGTGTCTCTCTCTGTCAAATAAATAAATAAAATCTTAAAAAAATTTTCTCACCTAAATTATTACAGTATTCTCTTAAATGATTCCTTCTTCATTAATTTTATCATGTTTCCTATTCACCCTGCACAGTGATGCCAGGTGATTTTTCTGACCATCATTCCCTGACCATCAAGCATTTTTGTCTCTTCATGTTGCCCTCAGTATAAAATTTTAAACCTTTTATAAGATGCATAAGTTACACATAATGGATCCTTACCCACTTCCTATACTCAAATTTGGTTTCCTAGGCTTTGAATTTGTAAATGATACTTCCCAATTTCTCTGATAGGCTGGCTTTCTGTTAGGGTCAACTAATAAACATTAGGAAGAGATCAGATGATAAGAAAAATGAATGAGACTTTCTTTATATTCTGAAGTTGCTGTTTGTACTCCTTTAGTGACAGTGGTCTGTATCCATCAATTTCCAGAGTTGTTTGCAGCCCCAGCATCACTGGGCTTACTCACTGGTACCAAGAACAAATAGGCCATGCCTTATTATCAGGTAAAGTTCTACCCAAAACTCTCTTGCAATCTGCTGAGAAACAGACTGGCTTGTCTGAGGCCCCAGCAGGCTATTTGCACATGGTAGAATCCCCTCCAAGACCTGTCTCTTTCTCTTTGGTAGAACAACTTAGAGGTGTAAGATTGCAGTATCCCTCCAAGGAACCACCTCATTGCACAGTTTCTTTGTACCACTGGGTCATAATAACATCTCTTTTAAGTTTTCTACCAGTAGGGGTTGGAACTTATTCCTATAATTTGGGTTTTCTAGATAACCACAAGGAAACCAATTTGCTCTTAGCTATCTAATACATGTTTAATCACCTCCATGTATTAAACTTCATCTTCTCTAAATCCATAAATGCAGTGCTGTGATGGTAAATTTTTAACAACAGGCTCTCTGGTAAGGGGGATTAAAGGGATCCATGATAGTTTATAATTTGCTCATTTCTAAGGTGTGAATACTTCCCTTCATGACAGATTTCAAACTACCAATATGATGGCCCTCAATGCGGAATTAGGAAGATAAGTACACAGTTGACTCATCATTAGGGGCCTACTTCAGCACACAATGTGTTTTGACTGTACCATAAATGAAACAATAATTGATACAGTAAGTTTTCAGGAAATAGAATCTCACAGATGGGATTCTCAGATTGTCCTTAGCTCCATCCTGAGTTTAAAATGGAACAAGTCTACTGGGAATATGGTGTATCTTGGCATCTGGATTAGATTATCATCCCTGGTTATTTAGGATGAAGTGCCTGAGGAAGATCAGGCTTTGGTGAGACTTGTAGCTGCTCGTGTACATGAGTTTTCGTGATGCCAGCTGTGAATGGGTTGGGATGGTACGTACCTGAACGGCAGAGTTTACAGAATGGAAAAGGACAAACTTGGGAAATAAAATTTCCAACTTTCAAGTCATAGTGATAGAAACAGAGTTCTACTCTGGCAGACCTCTTGTAGCTGTAAAGTACCTGCAAATGAAAATTATACCCAAATGTAATTAAGTATTTTGCAGAATTACAATGTGAGCTGACGCCAGAGATTTATCAAGTATTTAATATAAATACTAGGACTCTTCTGTAAGTAAGTGGATTCATGACTTAAATGGATTCAAAAGATTCTGTAAGTCATCCAAGGTTTCATTGTCAATGGAAGCAACCCATTTTTTTTTTATCTTAAAAAGATTGTAAAAGAGGGGTCCCTGGGTGGTTCAGTCAATTAAGTATCTGACTCTTGATTTTGGCTCAGGTCATGATCTCACGGTCTTGAGATCGAGCCCCACTTAGAGCCCTGCGTTCAGTGGTGAGTCGGCTTGAGATTCTTTCTCTCCCTTTCCTTCTGCCCTAATCCCGCTCAAGTGTGTGTGTTCTCTTTCAAATGAATCTTGGGGAAAAAATAAAGATTGTAAAAGAATGTTTATTCTTCTGAAGATCCACTACTACAAATTCTTATCTCATCTATAACTAGAATCATAATATACTGCAGGAATTCAACTGTGACATGTGACACAGGAAAAGATAGTATTTTTGCTGATTCATATTTATGGACACTTAAGGGGGAAATGTGTAAAATTGGATTTTAAAGATGCTAGAGTAAGGAAGATAAAATGGGAGAAATTTATCTTTATAGGTAACATCAGATTTGGGTTTTTTGTGTAGTTAGAAGTGGCTCAAAGAATTTTTGGTGGACTGATTGAAAGCTGATATGACTCAATAGTGGCTGTTCCTCACTGAGGTTAGGGTGTCAAGTTCTCTGTTGTAATGTAAAGGGATGAATAAAATGGAAATGCAGTGGAAAAGAAGTCCATTTTTTAATGAAAAACCTGTACATATACATACTGGCACATACTCAAGACTCAGAAGAATATCCCTTATTAAACATTGAGAAATGTGTTAGTGAGGGAGGACCAGCTTCCATATAAAGCTCTGTGATTACTGAACCCTTTAGAAGGGGCTCATGCGAGGAGATGCTGTTATGAAGATGGCAGCCCTAATTTCAGTGGTAATTTTGGGGTGAGGGAGGCTTTCTTGCTATCCTTAATCTCTAGCAATAAAGGGGATAAAATTATTATATTTGGAAGCAGGGACAAGAGGGTAAAGAATGATTTGAACTGCAGAGATTTTGGTGGTGATAAAATGATCCCAAGTTTACCAAGACATGAAATATATAAACAGTGTACCAAAGTATTTGATTAAATGCATAATTTCTAAATCTCAAGGCAAAATTCTGAGTTAAATTTACACAGCAGAATAATTCAAGAACATTGATATATTGTAAATCCTGTGGCTAGTTTATTAGAAACTATGGCTGGGGCGCCTGGGTGGCTCAGTTGGTTAAGCGACTGCCTTCGGCTCAGGTCATGATCCTGGAGTCCTGGGATCGAGTCCCGCATTGGGCTCCCTGCTCAGCGGGGAGTCTGCTTCTCCCTCTGACCCTCCCCTGTCTCATGCTCTCTCTATCTCATTCACTCTCTCAAATAAATAAAATCTTTAAAAAAAAAAAAAAACATGGCTACTTCTAAGAATATTCCCAGCATAAAATGAAATTATCCAAAAATAAAAGAATATAACTATTCATGTTTTAATAAAGATAAGTTTTGAGTTATGAGTCCCTGGGCACTCAGCATGTGACTGTGGACTACCAATCAAAGTGGAGTTTTATAGGCCTCAAGTAATTAAGCTTGAGTGGAAATCTTGCACATGGATAGGCCTTTTGGTCCATGGAACTAATCTGTGCTTCTTTAGTTTTTGAATGTATAGATGGAATAAATTTATGGTAATCCCATATTGGCTTTCCAACGAATGGATTGATGGCTGTTGGAGTAGGTAATACTATGTGGAAGCCCTTTGGTAGTCTTTTCTTTTTTTTTAATTAACCAGTCTGATAAAAAATATTGTATCTCTGGGTAGATTCAATAAATGTCATTAAAGAAAACAACTTTGAAGATTAGTGGTTTGTCACATTCTTACCTGAGACATTAAGTCTATTCAGAGTGTTTATTAATCTCCAAGAATGGCTATAGATTGTAGTGAAATTTTACTTGGTCCTTATTTCAGTTGCTGTTTCAAGTGTGATATCCTTACTGAACAGGGTCTGCATGACTTAAGCCCCTGATCTGGCAATGGCTCTTCACATTATACTAATTAAGAAGGACTATTAGTAGTTTCTTTTACCTGGAGAGGAAAACAATACATTTTTTTTAAAACAATACATTTTCATGGTCTTTCCTCATCCATATTAATTTTCATCCTCTCTGCAGAGAGTAATGCAAAGGTCTTGATTTCTTTTACATGATGCAGAGTACAACACAGATTATATATTGATGACAGCATGCTAATGAGTCTTGAGGAGGAGGGAGGAACTCAGGACACATACCTACTGGAAGGGTAAGGAATCTTGTGAAAATTCAGGGTCTTTCCACTTCAGTGAAATTTACAAGGTTCTAATAGTCTAAAAATTTATTCATGGTATGCTCTTCAAATTGGTACACAGGTTGTTATTACATAAACAACCTATCACTAAAGACCTAAAAATCTTGGTTGGGCCTTAAATATTAGGGGCAGCATACATTGCATTCAAGTAAATCATGAGGCTGCAGAGTTTGAGTGGGACCCTGAGCAAGAAAAAGTTCTGCAACTATTCCAGGGTAGAATGCAAAATTCTCTCCTTGACTGGTTTTTCTAACCCAGGAGATACAGTTGTACTTTAATAAATAGGTATGCCATATTAAACCTCTGAAAAGCCCCAGCAGAAGTGTCACAAAGGAGATCCCTAGGCATTTGGATTCTTCAGATGTCTGAGATGGTCTCCGTAGCTGGCTGTTGGGCTTAATACCTTATACCTGTCCTTAGGACATAAGGTGCTCATATAGCCTGACATGACATTATAAATTGTGAGCAATCTATCCCATTATAAGGTTTAGTGTAGTAGCAGTACATTGTTCAGTTGAAAATGGTATATATGCTCTTGACTGAACAAGAGCAGTTCTTCAGGCACAAATTTTATAAGTATGTTTGATACACTTCTGTAGTACCCACTCCTAGCTGCTGGCCTTTCCCCTCAATCCAAATTTTTTTTTTCCCTTTTTTTTTTTTTTTTTAATATTTGCTGGAGGTTGTGTGTGGAGGAGCAGAGGGAGAGGAGAGAGTGAGAATCCCAAGTAGACTCCCCAATGAACACAGGCACAGAGACCAATGCTGGTCTTGATTCCAGAATCCTGAGATCGTGACCTGAGTTGAAATTAAAAGCCTGATGCTCAACTTACTGACCCACCCAGGCACCCCCAGTATTTTTATTTAAAGTGGCAACAGGCTGCAGGAGTATCAGAAGCATCCCTATAAGATACTAGCATATTCATCAATACATGTGTTTGTTCATTGTCTGAATGTGAAGTCAAATATATACATTTCCACTTATCAGAAATTAATGGTTTGGCTGGATAGTCAGGTATGGGGGAATTAACAGGTTGGTAATTTCTCTGAAAAAGATGCTTGGGGTTTTGGATTGACATTCTGGAATAGGAATAGTATTACTATATGTCAATACTATGTTCATATACTACACACATGTATGTGCATATAGGATTTATGTGCATATGCATAAATAGATCACAAACACATTTATGTGGGCATATGTAGGGATACTATGTATCACATTCATAGTATGTTCTAATTAATATTCCTACTGATACTTATCTAAAACTATATTTTTTAGTCAATAAAACAACTCTTTCCACTATGTCTACTCTTATCTTTGTTATGTCAAAATGAAGGTTGGAATAATTATAAATTTATTTTGATCCTGGAATAATTTTTCATTGCCTGCGGGATTTTAAATTTATTGAGATACTGTATTTAAAATTACAAAAACTATACACATATATATATATTTGTATTTTTGTTCATATACATATATAGGTATTCATGTGTTTATATGCATATGTATATGGGTATATATGCAATATACGTTAAATAATATGCTGTGGAATATGTAAGTGAGGGAATGTATAGGATATAAAAACTAACAGTGTATTTGTGGTTCACTCATTTCATTTCACTTTGACTTCCTTGAATAGCTTTTTCTTGACTACTCTATGGGAAATAACAACCTCCCGCAACAACTTCTTTCTTAACCTGCGTATACCTTAGTTTATGCCTATAAATCATATAGTTTGTTTAATTGCTTATTTCCTGTATCCATCTAGCAATGTGAGTTATACAGCTATAGTCTGTGACTTTGTCCCTAGCACACAGGAGAGTGACTGTTTCCAAAATCTTGTTGAATGAACTTTGAGGTAGGGAGATCGTTAAGTTACATTGTCACAAGTATGGTTATTGGCTTTTGTCACCAAATAGTCATTAGTGCTTTTGGCATTCTTAATGTCACCACATTTCAGTTTCATCACCCGCAAAATGGGAGTAATAAAGGTATCTTCCCAGAAAGATGATTTATTTGTTTCAAGTGACATGCTGTAAAAGAAAGCATGACTACTACTTACTATTTATGTACAGATACTAACAGAATCTTCGTTCCCAATCAGTTTAGACATTGTGTGCCAGTGCTGATTTGAATGTTTGCACCAAATGATGAACATTCACTTAAGAATAAATCTTCATATTATCAGGAATGTATTGTACAGATAGTATGTTTAGTGGTATTTGAAGATGATAAAACAACTATAATTCAAAATTCCCTTCTACCAATTTTTCTCAAACATTAACATTGTTTATTTATTATTTTTCTATGCATTGAATTTCTGTATTTAAGCTGGTTGGGACATCAAGCTGTGTTTTCAATTAACTCAAAAATATCTCTTTCCATTTGCAACAGCAAGGAGTCCCATCACAGAGGGTAATATCAGCAATCTGTTTTTCATCTTATAATTACACAAAAAATCTTCTAACAATGGAATGCTCACAAGAGACACAATCCAGTATCATCAAATGCAGATCAGCTGAAATGTCTTACTCCATGTAATCCTCTTTTTTTAAAGACCTAGCTACTCTTCTTTGCAGATTTGGCCCAAAGGCAAATAAGCATTTAAGAAAACATGTACAGTTTCTTAATCTTGAGTTGTGCCTTTGTTTTTGTTTTCCTTAGTTGATAGATTTTCTTTTCTGTTAAATTTTCTTTTTTATATAATGTAGTAGCTACATGTACTATCTTGTGGAGCCTAAATTTGTAACCTGTATTAATTTATTACCAACTGTATGCAGTTAAGCAAATTATTCCATATTTGTGGCTTATAATTTCATCTTTAAAATGGAATAATAGTAACACATTATTCGTATAATTTTTAAAGAAACGAATTGACATAGCAAGTAAAACATTTCTGAAACATTAGGTTTTTCCTTATGTATTCCCTGTATTCATGCATACAGGGCGATTTCCAGGCGATTTCTGAAAATCTAATCAATTAAGAGCTTTTTCTAGTCTATTTTTTCTCTTTTCTTATTATGTAAATCACCATACATCATTAGTCTTTGATGTAGTGTTCCATGATTCATTATTTGCGTATAACACCCAGTGCTCTATTCAGTACATGCCCTCTTTAATACCCATCACCAGGCTAACACATCCACCCACTCGGCCCTCCCCTCTAGAACCCTCAGTTTGTTTCTCAGAGTCCATAATCTCTCATGGTTCGTCTCCCCTTCTGAATTCCCTCCCTTCATTTTTCCCTTCTTGCTATCTTCTATTTTTTTTAACATGTAATGTATTATTTGTTTCAGAGGTACAGGTCTGTGATTCAACAGTCTTACACAATTCACAACGCTCACCATAACACATACCCTCCCTAATGTCTATCACCCAGCCACCCCATCCCTCCCACGCCCACCACTCCAACAAACCTGTTTGTTTCCTGAGATTAAAAATTCTGCATATCAGTGAGATCATATGATACATGTCTTTCTCTGATTATCATATTTCGTTCAGCATAATACCATCCATTTCCATCCATGTCCTTGCAAATGGCAAGATTTCATTCCTTTTGATGGCAGCATAATATTCCATTGTGTCTGTGTATATGTGTGTGTGTGTGTGTGTGTGTGTATACCACATCTTCTTTATCCATTCATCTGTCAGTGGACATCTTGTCTCTTCCCATAGTTTGGCTATTGTGGATATTGCTGCTATAAACATCGGGATGCACACACCCCTTCGGATCCCTACATTTGTATCTTTGGGGTAAATACCCAGTAGTGCAATTGTTGTGTCATATGGAAGCTCTACTTTCAAATTTTGAGGAACCTCCATATTGTTTTCCAGAGTGGCTGCCCGAGCTTGCATTCTCACCAATGGTGTAGGAGGCTTCCCCTTTCTCCACATCCCCGCCAACATCTGTCATTTCCTGACTTGTTAATTTTAGCCATTCTGACTGGTGTGAGGTGGTATCTCATTGAGGTTTTGATTTGGATTTTCCTGATGCCGAGCGATGTTGAGCACTTTTTCATGTGTCTGTTGGCCATTTGGATGTCTTCTTTGCAGAAATGTCTGTTCATGTCTTCTGCCCATTTCTTGAATTGTTCTTTGGGTGTTGATTTTAAGTTCTTTATAGATTTTGAATACTAGCCCTTTATCTGATATATCATTTGCAAATATCTTCTCCCATTCTTTTGGTTGTCTTTTGGTTTTGTTGACTGTTTCTTTTGCTGTGCAAAAGCTTTATATCTTAATAAAGTCCCAATAGTTCATTTTTGCCCTTGCTTCCCTTGCCTTTGGCAATTTTCCTGGAAGAAGTTGCAGCGGCTGAGGTCGGAGAGGTTGCTGCCTGTGTTCTCCTTTAGGATTTTGATGGACTCCAGTCTCACATTTAGGTCTTTCAACCATTTGGAGTCTATTTTTGTGTGTGGTGTAAGGAAATGGTCCAGTTTCATTCTTCTGCATGTGGCTGTCCAGTTCTCCCAACACCATTTGTTGAAGAGACTTTTTGTTTTTCCCCCATTGGACATTCTTTCCTGCTTTGTCAAAGATTAGTTGCCCATAGAGTTGAGAGTCCATTTCTGGGCCCTCTATTCTGTTTCATTAATCTATGTGTCTGTTTTTGTGCCAGTACCATACTATCTTGATGATGACAGCTTTGTAATAGAGCTTGAAGTCTGGAATTGTGATGCCTACAGCTTTGCTTTTTCAACATTCCTCTGGCTATTCAGAGTCTTTTCTTGTTCCATACAAATTTTAGGATTATTTGTTCCATTTCTTTGAAAAAAGTGGATGGTATTTTGATAGGGATTGCATTGAATGTGTAGATTGCTCTAGGTAGTATTAACATCTTCACAATATTTGTTCTTCCAATCCATGAGCATGGAACTTTTTTCCATTTCTTTATGTCTTCCTCAGTTTCTTTCCTGAGTATTTTATAGTTTTCTGAGTACAGATTCCTTGCCTCTTTGGTTAGATTTATTCCTAGGTATCTTATGGTTTTGGGTGCTATTGTAAATGAGATTGACTCCGTAATCCCTCTTTCTTCTGTCTTGTTGTTGGTGTATGGGAATGCCACTGATTTCTGTGCAATGATTTTATATCCTGCCACTTTACTGAATTCCTGTATGATTTCTAGCAATTTAGGGGGGGAGTCTTTTGGGTTTTCCACATAAAGTATCATATCATTTGCAAAGAGTGAGAGTTTGACTTCTTCTTTGCCGATTTGGATGCCTTTTATTTCTTTTTGTTGTCTGATTGCTGTGGCTAGGACTTCCAATATTATGTTGAAAGCAGTGGTGATAGTGGACATCCCTGCCGTGTTCCTGACCTTAGTGGAAAAGCTCTCAGTTTTTCCCCATTGAGAATGATATTCGTTGTGGGTTTTTCATAGATAGCTTTTATGATATTGAGGGATTTATCCTCTGTCCCTATACTCTGAAGAGTTTTAATCAAGAATGGTGCTGTACCCTGTCAAATGCTTTTTCTGCATCTATTTAGGATCATATGGTTCTCATTCTTTCTTTTATAAATGTATCACGTTGATTGATTTGTGGATGTTGAACCAGCCTTGCAGCCCAGGGATAAATCCCACTTGGTCATGGTGAATAATCCTTTTAATGTACTCTTGGATCCTATTGGCTAGTATTTTGGTGAGAATTTTTGCATCCATGTTCATCAAGGATATTGGTCTGTAATTCTCCTTTTTGATGGGGTCTTTGTCTGGTTTTGGGATCAAGGTAATGGTGGCCTCATAAAACGAGTTTGGAAGTTTTCCTTCTACTTCTATTTTTTGGAACAGTTTCAGAAGAATAGGTATTAATTCTTCTTTAAATGTTTGGTAGAATTCCCCTGGGAAGCCATCTGGCCCTGGGCTTTTGTTTGTTGGGAGATTTTTGATGACTGCTTCAATTTCCTTAGTGGTTATAGGTCTGTTTAGGTTTTCTGTTTCTATCTGGTTCAGTTTTGATAGTTTATACATCTCTGGGAATGCATCCATTTCTTCTAGATTATCTAATTTGCGGACATATTGTTGCTCATAATATGTTCTTATAATTGTATTTCTTTGGTGTTGGTTGTGATCTCTCCTCTTTCATTCATGATTTTATTTATTTAGGTCCTTTCTCTTTTCTTTTTGATAAGTCTGGCCAGAGTTTTTATCAATCGTACTAATTCTTTCAAAGAACCAGCTCCTACTTTCATTGATCTTTTCTACTATTCTTTCCATTTCTATTTGATTGATTTCTGCTCTGATCTTTATTATTTCTCTTCTCTTGCTGGGTTTAGGCTATCTTTGCTGTTCTTTCTCCAGCTCCTTTAGGTGTAGGGTTAGGTTGTGTATTTGAGACCTTTCTTGTTTCTTGAGAAAGGCTTATATTGCTATATACTTTCCTCCTAGGACTGCCTTAACTGCATCCCAAAGATTTTGAATAGTTGTGTTTTCATTTTCATTGGTTTCCGTGAATTTTCTTAATTCTTTAATTTCCTGGTTGACCCATTCATTCTTTAGTAGGATGCTCTTTAGCCTCCATGTATTTGAGTTCTTACGACTTTCCTCTTGTGATTGAGTTCTAGTTTCAAAGCATTGTGGTCTGAAAATATGCAGGGAATGATCCCAAACTTTTGGTACCGGTTGAGACCTGATTTTTGAACTAGGATGTGATCTATTCTGGAGAACGTTCCATGGGCACTAGAGAAGAATGTGTATTCTGTTGCTTTGGGATGGAATTTTCTGAATATATCTGTGAAGTCCATTTGGTCCAGTGTGTCATTTAAAGTCTTTATTTCCTTGTTGATGTTTCGCTTAGATGATCTCTCCATTTCATTGGGGGGGGGGTTAAAGTCCCTTGCTATTATTGTATCGTTGTCAATGTGTTTCTTTGCTTTTGTTATTAATTGGCTTATATAATTGGCTGCTCCCATGTTAGAGGCATAGATATTTACAATTCTTAGATCCTTTTGTTGGATAGACCCTTAAGTAGGATATAGTTTCCTTCTTCATCTCTTATTATTTTCTTTGGTTTAAAATCTAAATTGTCTGATATAAGGATTGCCACCCCAGCTTTCTTTTGGTGTCCATTAGCATGGTAAATGGTTTTCCACCCCCTCACTTTCAATCTGGAGTTGTCTTTTGGTCTAAAATGAGTCTCTTGCAGACAGCATATCGATGGGTCTTGTTTTTTTATCCAGTCTGATACCCTGTGTCTTTTGATTGGGGCATTTAGCCAATTTACATTCAGAGTAACTATTGAAAGATATGAATTTAGTGCCATTGTAATGCCTGTAGGGTGACTGTTACCTTATATTGTCTGTGTTCCTTTCTGGTCTATGTTACTTTTAGGCTCTCTCTTTGCTTAGAGGACCCCCTTCAATATTTCTTGTAGGGCTGATGTTGTGTTTGCAAATTCCTTTAGTTTTTGTTTGTCCTGGAAGCTTTTTATCTCTCCTGTTTTCAGTGACAGCCTAAGTGGATATAGTATTCTTGGCTGCATATTTTTCTCATTTAATGCTCTGAATATATCATGCCAGGTCTTTCTGGTCTGCCAGGTCTCTATGGATAGGTCTGTTGCCAGTCTAATATTTCTACCCTTGTTAGGTTACACATCTCTTCTCCTGAGCTGCTTTCAGGATTTTGTCTTTGTCTCTGAGACTCGTAAGTTCTACTATTAGTTGTCGGGGTGTTAACCTATATTTATGGATTTTGACGTTGGTTCTTTGTGCCTCCTGGGGTTTGTTGCCTGTTTCCTTCCACAAATTAGGGAAGTTCTCTGCCATAATTTGCTCCAATATACCTTCAGCCCCTCTCTTTCCTCTTCTTCTGGCATCCTAATTTTTCTAATATTGTTTCATCTTGTGGTATCACTTATCTCTCGAATTCTGCCCTCGTGATCCAGTAGTTGTTTCTCTTTTTCTCAGTTTCTTCCATCATTTGGTCTTATATATCACTAATTCTCTCTTCTGCCTCATTTATCCTAGCATTTAGAGCCTCCATTTTTGACTGCAACTCATTAATAGACTTTTTGATTTCGACTTAATTAGATTTTAGTTCTTTTATTTCTCCAGAAAGGGTTTCTCTAATATTTTCCATGCCTTTTTCAAGCTCAGCTATTATCTTTAAAATCATCATTCTGAACTCTAGTTCCTACATCTTACTAATGTCCATATTGATTAAGTCCCTGGCAGTCTATACTGCCTCTTATTCTTTTTTTTGAGGTGGTGATTTCCATCTTGTTATTTTGTCCAGAGGAGAATAGATGAATGAGAGAACAAAATGCTAACAGGGTAACAATGACCCCAGAATAATATACACTAAACAAATCAGAAGAGACCTGAAACCAGGGGAAAAGAAAGGGATAGAAAGGAAAAAGAAAAGAAAAAGAAAAATATAATAAAAAATAGGATCAAATCAAAGTTAATGTTTTTAATTTTTTTTTAATTTTTCTTTTTCCCTTTTGCAACCAACATCTTAACAATCCCTTTTTTAAAAATCTTTTTTATTTTTCATTTTTAGAGTCATATTCTATCCCTTCATAGTAGTTACCCTTATTTTTGGCATATATATATATATATAAGTTGTTCCCTCTTTAAAATTTTGAGATACAGTTTCTTCTAACAGACCAAAATATACCCTAAATCTCTAGTGTATGGCTTTGTTCTAGTCTCCTCCCTGATCACATTCTCTCCCTTTTATTTTTTTTAATTCCTCTTCTTTCTTTTTTCAACCAACTTCTTATCTTATCAATTCCATTTATAAACTCTTTTATAATTCTCATCTTTACAGTCATATTCCATCCCTTCTTTATATTTACCTTTATTTTTGTGCCTATATCAGTTTTTCTTTCTTTAAAATTATGGGAGGCACTTTCTTCTAACAGACCAAATTAAACCCAAAATCTAGTGTGTGGCACTAATGTATACACCAACCTGATCATATCTGAGCTTTTTGTAGTCTAAAGCAAACTTCTTAGCTTGGCAAAGGGTCTTTGATCATTTGTATATTGCCTTTCCGTCCATCCTCTTTCCATAGCTTCTCCTTTGGTAATTTCTATTGCAGCGAGGTCAGGAGACAGTCTCCCTAAAACACCACATTTATTCTTTGTCATACTTTTGTTTAGGATGAACTAAAAACTTTTGTTTGAAAAACTCTGTTCTTTTCTTCAAACTTCAGTAACACTTATGTTCTCTAAGATGTTAAATAAGAGCCTTCTATGTCTGTCTTGCAGTCTGCCATTTACTTGTGTTATACTTTAATTTGCTTCATTTATAGTCTCTTTTGCTATGTTACATAAATAACAATGATTTTTTTGTATTTATGTAACTCAGGGATTTACTGTGGTAGTAAACATATTAAATAGGTATTTGTTAAATGAATGGGGGAAATGTATTATTTTGGAATTCATTTTTGGAATTCAGTTCTTAGGTTTTGGGTAGGTATGGGAAACAGTAGTGGAAATTTAACAGATCTTCCTCTTTTGATTGGTGTGTGTGCAAAAATAAATTTCCTTCTATGAAATTTCTTCATACTTGAGTCTTTTTACCTTTATAGTGTTATTATTAATTTGAAGTCAAAGAGTGGGTCCAAAATGTTTTATACGAACAGTGAAAGTCAAACAGGAAAAGGGAGAGGAAAGAAAAAAAAAATGGAAGGAACTGTTTCGTTCTCAAACTATTGGAAGAAGAAATTAAGTACTCAGATATGGTATTAAATTTTAAAAAAAATGAAGTTGCATACTTGTCTAATAGAAGGATTTAAAAAAATAAGACAGTTATTTTACATGGGTAGGAGTAGGTTTCAGTTAAAGTAGGTTTCAATATGAGAACTATAAAACTTTTAAGATGGAATTTGAAGAGTTTTTTGTAAAGCTTTTTCCTAGAATCAGACTTTAACTTTGTAAAAAGGGACCAGAGTGTGAAATAAATTGAAAGTGTATAATTAACATCAATGAAAATCTTAAAATTGTAAAATTGACAGATATGTCTGGTTTAATGGCTCTTGCTCTTTCTCTCCTTTATTTTTCAAAATACTTACTGTATATCATAGAAAACGTAAAGCACTACGTATATAGAATGTACTGAAATACAAAGTCTTTTAACTTTGGACCTGGGATATGCAGGAGGAGCAGGTTAATAACCAGTATTCAGGGTCGTGGATAAGAATATACCAAGAAAAGAAAAAAAAAAAAACGTACGAAGACACAGAGTTTAGGGGAAACAAGGAATATTAATAAGTGTGAAGGAAGTTTCGTATGCTTCGATTATAGGCCAGTGAAGAGGGGGATCGAAATTAGAAGAGCTGAAATCAAGATATGTAATGACTTGTAGAATTTTTGCTGTTTGGACATTATCTGAAGTGCGATGTCTAATTACCAAAGGGTTTTAATGGTGGGTGACATTTTCAAATATGAATTTATGGGAAAAAAAATCACTCTTCCTACAGGGAGGGAAGAGAATGATTAAAGGCCGGGAAAGTGATTATGATGTTATTGTTGAAGTGCTGAGCCAGAGAGATGATGATATCTGCAACCAGAATAGGACAGTGGAGACGGAGAGAACGAGATTGATATGAATATTACCGTCAGAATTTTGATTAAAAATAGGATCAGACAAGAAAAACTTAAAAGATGGTTCTATAGGTGCTAGCATTGGCAAATGGATGAACACTGTGCATTTTAAGCTAGAGACCTATTAAATCTATTGAAGTAGATTTGAGAGAGGAGATAAATTCCAATTCTGGACACACAGAAGTAAAAGTTATATAAATTTTCAAGTAGAAATCGGCAATCAGTTGCTGCCTTGAGAGATTTGGGCTGAAGTTTTAAGTTTGAAAAATATGGAAGTTAATTGAATTCATTAGAGTGTGAAGATTAAGGCAGGGTCAATTGCAGACTTAGAGAAAATTCAAAATGTGCAATTGGAGAAAAAGATTGAAAAGTTTGGGGTGGAAATAGATATTATACCGTCTGCCCCCCCCCCAATAAAAAAAGAAAAACCAGGTCAATATGCAAAGTAATTGAAGAGGAAGTTTAGAGAAGTTTGGAGTTGCTGAATATTGCCAAGTAGTCAAGGAAGGTTTTTTGTTGTTTGTTTTAGAAACAAGGAGTTAGTGTTCCTTGAGGACATGTTTACTGGAGTGGTAAGAAGAAAGGCTATAGATGACATAGGCCTGGGAAGATTGTGGGAGAGGAGAGAACAGTGAACAATTGCACATGTCTCTTTCATCTAATAATGGGAGTGGGGAGGTTTTTAGAAGACTGTCACAAGAATTGATATTTTTCTAAAGTAGGAGGACCCTCAATCCTATTGTGATACTAGCAGGAAGTGTGTGATGGCATGTGTAAATTAAAATTTCAGCATATTAGGGGGAAAAAAAACAAAACAACAAAACAAAAAACTTCAGCATATTAGGAAAAGGGCTCCCTGGCAGCAAGAGATTGAGGAAAAGGGAAAAACATGAAGAGTAGAGAGCTGGAGAAAGCAAGCCCTTAAATCTGTGTACAGAGTCCTGAGTTCAAGCCTGAGGGGTGTAGTTCTGAAACTGACCCAACAGTAATAAAGCATTGGCTTTAAGAACTAAAATATGGTCCAGAGCACTGCTCAGTCTCTTCCACACTGGGCCATCGGTAGTGCACATGGGAGGCACACCGAAGTAGGATTGGAAATCTTTTAAAACTGATTATCAGAAATGAAGCCCACAGAAAGGTTTGTGGTATGAATATAACCAGATTGATTTCCCACCTTAATAATTTTTTTCAGAAAATCAACATTCTTCAAAAGGTATAACAGTACTCAAAGTTGCATTACAAAATAGAGAAAAAGCCCGGAATATAATTCAAAATTCCTTGGAAAAACATCAGGAAAAAAACTCTCAAGGGAAAGGTTAATTAACAAACTTTAAAAAGTTTTTTAAATTATCAGACTTTAAAGAAATTATTATAACCATGCTCTATTAAATATAGGCAAATATACTTTTAATAGAAAGGCAGAAGTCTTAGTAGAGAACTGAAAAATTCAATAATTGAAATAATCCAACTGTATATTCTCAGGAATGGAATGAAAATGATAAAATCAGTAAACTTAAGCTTGAGCAATATATATATATATATATACACACACACAAGCCTATCTGAAAAAGGAAGCAAAAAAATCTTCAAAGACATTGCAAGAAAATATCAAAGGGATCTTACATTCATATCTTGGAGTCTCTGAAGTAAAGAGTAAATGCTAGTGAACAAAAAAATATTTGAAGTAATTATGGCTTAAAACTTTCCAAGTTTAAAGAAATAATTTACACAGTGAAGAATCTTGGACAATTTCAAATACATTCAAAGAATGCCATAGTTAGATGCATTATAACAAAACAGGTGAAAATTTAAGTTGTAAAGATAATACTTAAAAGAAAACCAAATTTTCAACACATTATAAAGAAACAGTGATACAGATAATTGCATATTTCTCATCCAAAAAAAAATCAGGATATAGTGTAACAATACTTTTAAAATATTGAAATTAAATGATGGTAAACCTCAGCATCCTATCCAGCAAAAATATCCTTCTGGAAGAAAGATGATGGAAAAGACATTCTAAAATTTGAACACAAAGCAAACAACGGAAAAACAGGTGAATTAATCAGTAGCAAAACTGTTCTAGTATATACTGAATGAAGTTCTTCAGGCAGAGGGGAAGTAATGTAGGAAAATTTGAAGCTTCAGTATTAAAGAAAAGCAACAATGATCATGCCTCATAAATGTAATAGCCTATATTTTCTTTTTAGAAATGATTGTTGAAAGCAAAACTATTACCTTATCTGAAAGATGTTGAATGTATAAGGATGTACATATGATAACTCCAGTTTAAGGTAGGGTACTTAAAGGATTATAGTGCATAAAGTTTCTACGCTTCACTTGACATTGTAAAATACTAGGTCTAAGTCGACTGAGTAGTTGGACATATGTATTTTAATCCCTATATCACCACTATAAAAACACAATTCAAAGAAATATAATAAAATAGCTATATTAAATGAGATTTAAAAGAATAATTGAAAAGAGGCAGGAAAAATGAAACAGAAGTATGAATACAGTGGATATTTAGAACAGAATTAAGACTAAAATCCAGCCACACCAATAATTAAATGTAAATTACCAAAGAACAACACACGGACACTGTTGTTGGGAATATACATTGTTCCCAAGACTCAACCTTGAATACAGTTAAAGATTATTAAAGAGTAAAGGCATGGAAAATGATAGGTACAAGCTAAAGAAATCTTCAGTGTGTTTATTAGGTAAATTGATCTTCAAAATAAGGAAAATACCTGAGGTATAAAGAGGTATGTTAAACAGTGAAAACAGTTAATTCGCCAAGAAGACCTAGCAGTCCTATATGTGTATGCAACAAAGAGCTTCAAACAACATAAAAACTAGCAGAATTGAATATCTATATAGCCACACTTGGATATTTCAGTGTTTTTTTCTTGTTAAGTGATAGAACAGTGGAGAAAAATAGCAGTGACTGAGGAACTATGTATAACTGTATCAACCAACGTTACCAATTGATATTTTATAGAATACATAACCCCAGAAGAGTCAAATATATCCTTTGACCGTAATGAAAATAAACTAAGAATCAATGTGTATATCAAAAACCTGCAAATATTTACACACTAAATTATATACTTCTAAATCGTATTGAAAAGGAAAGAACATATCTGAAACTCAATGAAAATGAAAATACAATATACCAAAATGTGTGAGTTGAAGTTAAAGCACTGGTTGGAGAAAAAGCAACATTAAGACTACTCTTTGATATCTTTACACAATACAAATGTGTCACTTGAATGAAAGTAAATATGATTTGCTTGTTGTCTAATGCATTTTCTAAACATCAATCACTTGAGCTATGTTGAAATGACACCACACATCCAATACAATCAAACAAATTGATTTACTCTGAGTCAGGAGTCTATTCATCCAAATGGTTGACTAAAGTGTTGATAACATTGGTGTATTTTATATTGCAAGGGCACTCAAGTAATAATGTTTGTGTATTATATGTGGTAGTAATATCATCAATAAATATAAAATAGTGCCTCTGAGAAATGATTTTTTTAAATTTTCTTAATTTCAGGATTTACTCAGTAGTTTAAAAACTCAAGTTCATAGAATGAAATTAAGGAAATTTAAGGCACATTTTTTCTAAAATATGTATATTTCCCCCAGTGATAAATTTTAAATAGTTTTTGAAATAATATGCCTTTAAAATGAATAAATGTGAAGGAGCATCTTGGGGCAAAGTTTAGTTCCTCTATTCTGTTCTCAAAGCACTTTCCATTGAAAAAAATAAAACTGAAGACTATGTAAGTGATTCTTTTACTATTCAAATATGTAAGAAGATTCCAGAAATTACAGCATAATTCTGTGTTTCATAGGCTTGAGTATGTCTTGTCCCTCTCTTCCACAACATTCATTGTTACGTGATTAAATGGAAATTTCAGGACACCAGATCATGGTGACAGTTGCAAAGGTTTTGCTATACGTGTACCTTTTAAACTGTACGTTGCCTAAATAATATGTAGATCTGCTTTACTTTTGGATCACTGATGGAAGGTGAATGAAATTAATTGCCTGAATTGTCCTCAGTCCAAGATCTGAGCTTGCTCTTTGAGTTTGGAGCAGGTTTAGGGAATGGGTAGCAGGGTGGCTTTACCTGCCATCCTTTGGCAGTCCTTCTGTTGTAGTAGTAGGTATGACTGTTTATTCCCAGGCTAAAATTGTCACTCCATGATAAAATGTTATAATCTGAAACTACTTGAAATTCTGGTTTATTTTGTCTTGGATGCATAAGGTCATTTTTTTTTTCTTATTCCCTTTAGGGAGGGAGCTATACATATCAATAAAGCATAGAAAAGGGTTCAAGCTAGAGTTTGAATTGTACAGTCATTAAAGCTGACGTGAGAGTCATCTGAGACAGCAACTTCAAACATCCTGCAAGTAGAACTAGTGAAACTCATTAAAGGACACTTTGAACTTTTGTTTGAAATCTTCAAATGTGTGAAGCCATCAGTGTTAGAGCTCTATAAAGCATAGAAAAGAGTTTCTCTGTGAGAGCTATAATATTATGTGGTAATTATAGTTTTGGCTGAAAATTACCAATGAACAAAGCAGGCAAAACAAAAAGTATTCCTTTGCGTAATTATTTTGGTAATTTAAACAGATGCAGGATTTTTGATAGACAAACACATTTTTTTATTACTGAGTTTCTGTAATGGAAAAATGTATCTAGTTAAGTAACTTCAAATAAATTAGGTCATATCGTAATTTATGTGTTGTAATAAAGTTCTATTCTAGCACATTTCGCTTTCCATCTTGGCATCCTCAGACTTCCTGGTTGATTTTTAATTTACATAAAGTAAGCTCTAATTCTGTATATTTCTATTGTTTATGAAAAATGCATTGTATCATGTATATACCATCACAGTACCATCCAGATTGTTTCCACCACTCTAAAAAGTCCCCAGTTTCCCCCAGTTGAATACTCCCCACTCCCAACACTCATCTGTTGTCTGTACTTCTAATTTCATGTGCCAGATCCCATGTCAGTGGATCTGCATATTATGTAATTGTTCTGATCTAGCTTCTTTCACTTAGCATGGTGTCATTAGGATTCATCTGTGGTTCTTTCATCTTTTATTACTGACTAGTATTTCAGTGCATAGATGTACCACAGTTTCTTTAGCCATTTACCTTCTGAAGGGCATCTTGGTTGCTTCCACTTTTTAGCAATTGTGAATAAAGTTACTACAAACATTCATGTTTTGTGTGGACCTAAGTTTTCAAGTCAGTGGGGTGAAATATGTAGGAGCATGATTTCAGGTCCTATGTTAAGTACAGTTGACTCTTGAACAATGTGATCCTTGGGGGTGCCCAAACCCTCCCCATGCACAGTTGAAAATCCATGTTATAACTTCGACCTCCCCCCACAAAACTTAATAACCTACTGTTGAACAGAAGCCTTAGCAACTAGCAAACAATTGAATAAAACATTTGTGTATTCTGTGTATTATATGCTGTATTCTTACAATAAAAGTAAGCTAGAGAAAAGAAAATATTACAAAATCATAAGAGAAAACACATTTACAATACTGAAATATATTCATTGAAAAAAAAATCTGCTTGTAAGTGGACCCACGCAATTCAAACTTATATTTTTCAAGGGTCATCTGTTTATTTAAAAGGGCTTCCTACAAATGCTGCACTTTGTGTTCCTACCAGTAACAAGTGAGAGTTCTTGCTCTGCATCTTCATCAGCATTTTGTATTGATATTATTGGAATTACAGCTATTTAAATACGTGTTTTAATTTGTTTTCCCTAATGAGCAAAGATATTGAGCATTCTTTCATATGCTTATTTGCCATCTATATATCTTCTTTGATTCCTGTTTAGTCAAGTCTTTTTAAGAAAACTTGTTTTTATTTTCTGAGGATATTAAAATTCTACCAACCTTCTTTTAAATCACTGTGAATTTTTAATTGGCAATCCTCCTAGGATGATTTCTAGCAAAAGCTCACAAAGAGGACATGACCAAAAACATGTTGCTATTCTAATTGTCCTAAAGCAGATGTTTACTTCACTGAAATAACTGGTATTTCTGTTGGAAGATGTTTGCCAAAACAACATTTTATTTTGACCAATAAACTGTGATTGTTTATAAATAACGAATTTGTTGAGAAAGCATATGTTCGATTGTGAAAAGGGAAGCCAACTTCCAATATTATGCTGTTACACTGACAGCCTGAGATGAAATTATACAAAATTACATATTTTTAATATTAATAATAGTTTATAATTTTATTTTAGGGGTCAAAGTGATACTTCAAATTATTAGAAAATATTAAATATAAATTTAGAGTATTTACATTATCTTTAGACAGTATACAAATTTACTTAACTGAATCCATTTTCTAAAATTGATCTTTGTGAACTTAAACATGGTTGATTGCAATATCATAAATATTACATAATAACAATTAGCTCACCTCTTGTCTATAAGTCACATTTAATCAATTGTGTAATTTTTAACTTTTTTAGTATTTCCTATATATGCCACTTTGCACTTTAAATATTTACTACATTTTGAGATTTCAATATTTTTTTTTAAATAACATATAATGTATTATTTGTTTCAGGGGTACAAGTCTGTGATTCGTCAGTCTTACACAATTCCCAGCCCTCACCATAGCACATACCCTCCCCAATGTCGATCGCCCAACCACCCCATCCCTCCCAACCTCCTCCACTCCAGAAACCCTCAGTTTGTTTCCTGAGATTAAGAGATTTCAATATTTTCTGACTAATCTTTATGGAGAGTAAACTAGATAGAGTTAGGGTTATTCTTGAAAGTAGCACCATTCATTCACACACTGAAATAAGATATTTCATAATAGGTAGCACTTATCTCTGAAATACAGATTTATGTTTATTTGATTCACTACAGGCACTTTCCTTTTTAATATTTGTAACCTAAAGATCTATCTTAAAACTGGTGCTTAAATACCTAGGTAGTGGATAAAACAAGATGGCTGTCCAAGATGATTGAGAATATTCAGTGTATCTACCATAACCCTAGCCGTTTAAAAACAACAACAAAAAACCTTTATTCTCATTTTTGTAGGTCAGAAGTCTGGGTCAGAAAGTCAGCTGCTTTCTTTGCTCCAAGTCCACAGGATCAAAATCAAGGTGTCAACAAGGCTGAGTTCCTTTAGGCTCTGGGGTAGAATGTGCTTCCAATTTTATTTAGGCTATTAGCAGAATTTGGTTACTTGTGGTTGTAGGACTGAGATATTTGTTTCCTATCTGGATGTCAGCCAGGAAACACCCTTATCTCCTACAGACCTCTCTTATAAATTGGCCATCTGAATGGAACTCTTTTAGAACCTGCAGTGGTATGTGAGACGTTTCTCCGTCTTGGAATTCATTCTGCCTTCCTCTTCTGCATCTCTTCTGATTCTTGTAATGCATCTTTCTGACTCCTGCCAGAGAAAGTTGTTTTTAAAATCTCATTAGATTGGACTCACCTTAGATAATCCATAGTCTCTCTAACTTAAATTCTTAAAATTAATATAATCTTTAAAGTTCCTCTTGCTATGAAATATAACACATTCAAAGGCTCCAGGGATTAGGATGTGGACTTCTTTGGGTGACCATTTTACCTACAACATTTAGACACTAGACTAAATTTACTGAAAAGTAATAGATGACAGATGTTAAAGATTTTGAATGCTTCCATCTAAAATTGGCTTCTTATTAATAAAAGAAAACCTGATTGAATAAATCATTAAGCACTTAATTATACTCATATTGACTGAATAGTAAACATTAAAAGCATTATATACTGTGAGCTATATATTTAACTTAAGATAAACTTGCATTTAAAAGTGGCTTAAGGATAAGCAATGAAATTATAACTGGATACAATCTACAAATATGAAAAAAATGCATTTTGCAGACATCCTACAGTTGGGTAATTTTTAATAAAATATGTTTAATAAAATACAAATATTTTTGTCCTTGATGCATATACATATGAAAATGGGGGATTGATACTATCGTTGTGATGTAGAAGTTATGTTATATAGCTTTAATTGCTTAAGTTAGACCAAATGTACTATTGTTTTATTTACCAATAATTGCTAGTGATTTCAGTGAGTGAAAATAAACTGGTAGTTTTTGTAATAGTAAAATTTCTACCTGTAGTAAAAACTAAATGTGAATTAAGGGGAAGCATTCTGTTGCTTTATTCAGACCAAACCCCAAAATTCAATCTGTAGCCAAGTCATTGAAATAGTTCAATCATGTTCATGATGAAAATCATGGAAACTCTGCCATTTATAGTGGGAGCAATTTGATTGCAATCAAGCTTCTGACCAAAGGTATTGAAAATTAAATATATTTGATATTGCCTGTAATATGTGGTATTTCCATTTATCCTTCTAAATTATATCTCCTCAACCTACTTTAAAGAAAATTCTTCAAGAATCATGGGAAGAATGGTATTATGATTTTAAAATTTATCTGAAAACTTTTCTCTGAGTTCATGCAGTTTTTTATACTTTAGTTCCCTCTATCATCTTGGTAATTTAGCAGTAGACAATATTCTGTTCTTGGGTCGGTATGCCTTCTCAATCTGAAGATAATCATAGTTAGGAAGGGAAGGAAATGGGAGTAGCTTTCATCTATATTATTTGACACACTGTCTTGGGGGGTTCATAAGAAGTGTCATTCTACCAAATAAGTAATATAGCATTTTATTGTGCTCAGAAATTCCTGTTGGATTTGTAAGCATTGCATTTACTTGAAGACATCAAAAATAGATTGGAATAAGCACTATGTCAGATAGCTCAAAAAAGAAATGAGGAAACTAGCCATTCAAATGAGACAATTTAATTTAGGAGGTGTGTAAGTTATGGCATTTAATGTTAGCTTGTCTAAAATTCCAGTGTTCAACATTAAAAAGGTTATTTCTCATCCATAATATCCATAGTGGTCAGGAATTCATACTCTTCACTTCATGATGCTGACAATTTAAACATGTGATACAAGCCATTTTTTGCTCGCATTCCATTATTCATAGCTCAAACTCATGGACTCAGAGGGAAGGCTGGGAATCATAGTTTTCCCATGTGTCTGAGGATATTGAAGTGCTTGGTCAACACTCAGCATATTTCTGTCACAGGATATTAGAGGCATTGATATAAAGATGACTAAGACATAAAAGAATAAATAAGCAAGAAGTCAGTAAAATATATAAGGTGATATATATAGCATGATCAGAGATATAGAAAGATACGAGAAAATAAGATTCAAGGAAAAAGCTCCACTCAAGTCTTTTGTGTGGTTGTGTGTAGATCAAGAGCAGAACATGTTGGTTATTTTAAATTTCTTCCACACATATCCATTATTTGGCCTTCCTTGTCATACTCTGTGCCCCCAAAAGACTGATCTCTCTGGTGTCCAGCTGGGCTTGACTTTTGAACTGTACACAGAGGAGATGGGATGGATGAGAGGACTCTGCTTCAGGGCCATATGTCTGGTTGTGGTGCCTCTGGCTAACTGTTATGTAGCTTCTTTTGAGTGGGTCTTCATCAATCGTTATCACTCTCATTGGCCCTTAGTAGCACTTGTCTTCCCTTTTACTTCAGTTTTGTAGGTGAAGATAATGGTTTCCTGGGGTGGTCGATATGTCTTCTCTTCTTGTTTAGTCATAACTCTACCTGGATCTATGTAAATAATCCTTGTGTTAAAATTTCTCACCAAGATTTTGGACCAGTCTTGTTGCCTACTATGTTCACATCCAATATATTTGAAACTGTGGTTTCATTTCATTGGTTTCTAAAGGACATCCAGGGGATGTACATTTGTAGGTTTGTATATACATAATATTTGTAGTTGATCCAAATTTTAACATATTTCAAAGATATAACTTGATAGGAACAAGCTATAGTTTCCCCCCCGATGGAATGTTTTTATAGTTACATGCCAGTATAAATTACTTTTCTGTTATTACCTCAAATATAGTTTTATGAAGGGAAGAGAAGGTCAACTATCTGTATGAAGGACTAAAAGAATATTATTTAGAGCTTTCTTATTGAAGAAACCTCTAGGCTTTTGATTCAAGTATAAACAACCACGATTTTTCTTTTCTATCCACCTTATGAAGATATTTGGTTTGTTTTCAGCTTTAGGTTTTTACTAATAAAGCTGCCAGAAGTTTGTGTGCAGGTTTCTGTTGTTGATCTTATTTTAAGCTCTCAAAAGCCCTGTGAAAATGAATGATTATGTTATTGTATCTGTTATTATAGTAATTAGTATGTTCTAATCCAGTCCTTGATTACATTTCAGAACCAAATTTGACAACCACATAGTGATACTTTCTGATATTTCCCACATCATTGGATTTCATGTTTCAGGACTCCCTGTAACAACTAGTGAATAGGATCTTAACAACTGAGAAGGTGGTTGAGTACTCAGGAGTATTATGAAATGTTTGCTTTATTGCATTGAGCACCACAAAATACCGATATGCTTTGTGGTGAACATAATGATAGCTGCTCTAACTAGAATGATCCTAGCCCTATGTCTGTATGTTCTGTTCCTTCTCAGATAAATTAGCTCCATACTTAATTAGTGGAAAAACATTAAAAAAATTTTGATTGGCTTGGTTATTTCCTCATTGAAGAATGAACAGAGTATCTCTTTTCTGTTTATTCAGTTCCGTTGAATTTTTGTGGAATATCATTAAATATTCCTAGACCTCCTAAGAACTCGGGCATTTTCTATTTGATGACCTTACACCAATATTGTGAGGCTAATGGAGGTTAAAAGATTTTGTGCATGATAAAGAATGTGGTAGGCAGAATAATGGCCTCCCATAACATCCATGTCCTGAATACCTAAAATCTGTGAATATGATCTGTAAGAAAGAATTAAAGTTGCCAGTGGAACTAAGGTCAGTAAACTGATCTTAAACAGATGATCCTAGATTGCTCAGGTGGGCCAAATATTATCACAAGGGGCTTTACAAGTTGAAATAAAAAGGTGAAGGAGTCGAAATCAGAGGAGAAGATGTGAGAATGGGACCAGAGACATGGTGATGTGAAAAATACTGCCTGATGTTGCTGGTAACCAGCTGGAATGAAGGTGGCCTTTAGAAGCTAGAAAAGGCAAAGAAATGGACTCTCCCTAGGGAGTCTAGAAGGAAAAGAGGGGGTGGAAATCGGAGGGGGAGACGAACCATGAGAGAGATGGACTCTGAGAAACAAACTGAGGGTTCTAGAGGGGAGGGGGGTGGGGAGATGGGTTAGCCTGGTGATGGGTATTAAGGAGGGCACGTTCTGCATGGAGCACTGGGTGTTATATGCAAACAATGAGTCACGGAACACTACATCAAAAACTAATGATGTAATGTATGGTGACTAACATAACAAAAAAAAAAAAAGGAAAGCAGTCTTTTTTCCTATTGAAGTCAATAACTTAAATTTTGGCTGGTGATACCCATTTATGATTTCTGACCTCCAAAAATGTGAAATAAATCTGCTTGTTTTAAGTTAGTAAATTTATGCTTGTTACCAACAATAGAAAACATTCATATATTGACATAGTAGTAAGCAATACAGGTGAATAAACTATGCGCATATGCTACAACATGGGTGGTCTTCAGGGTATTAGGCTTAGAGAAAAAACTCCATCCCAAAATAGTATATACTGTGATTCCACTTACAACATCCTCAAAATAATAAAACTATGAGGAGGGAGAACTGATTAATAGATGTTAACAGTTAAGGACCGGCTGGGTTGTAAATATAAAGGGTAGCATGAGGGAGTTTCTTTGCAGTAGTGGAAGAATTCTGTTTTATTTTAATTAACATAAGTTATACGAACGTGTGTGTGTGTGTGTGTGTGTGTGTGTGTATAAAATTGCCTAAAACTGCACATACATACACATGCAGGCAAACACATAAGTGAGTGCATGTAATCAAGTTAACAGTGTTGCCCTGATGTCAGTTCACAGGTTTTGATATTGTGCTATTAGATACATAAGATCCCATGTTGGGGGATGATGTGTGAAAAGCTCATGGAACTCTGTACTATTGTTGTAGCTTCCTGGAAGTATATAATCATTTCAAAAATTGAAAGGAAAAAATGAGATCAACCATGTGAACTTAGCACAAGACCTGCTAGACAGTGAGTACGTATATTTGACTAGTTGGAAATAGTTGTCCTATCAAGTTGGAAACAGAAATAATATGCGGGGAGAGGGGGAGAATGAATATGGGAAAATGGAAACTTCTTTATTATTAGCAAATGTTGGTTTGTGATTGCATGAGGCTAATACATATTTCGTGTGGAAGAAAATGTGAGATGCCAGTGGAAGATTATATACTATTATACTCTTCTCCTATATATTTTATTCAGGATTTTGGACTTACATGTTCAAAGAAAACTGTGGTAGTGTTAAAATAGCTAGGGTTGTTCATATATATACACTTTTGGTGGATTTCATTTTTATGTTGATTTACTGAAATCTTTCAATGATATACTCGACAAAAATGCTACACTGATGGATCAAGTCTCTTTTCCATCATAGCTTCAGCTACAGATTCTGTTTGATGAACAAGGTAATGAACCTACTTTAACATGGAAAAATTTTTATCAGCAGTGCAATCTCTTTTTTTCCCGTTTTTTTCTCTATCTTCAATTTACTGATTCTTACTCTAGTGTATTTAAATGCATTTTCTCACATATCTTTGAGGATAATAAAAATTGTGGGCTGCATTGTCTGTTACTTCTTTGTTTTTAAATTCAGTATTTTAAACATCACTGAAGTATAACTCACTGAAATTAATAACACACTTGCACATATGAATCTGGTAGTGAACACCTTTAAGAAAATAATAGATTTTCTCCTTTTACATTTCTAAATTTCTTTGTCATTTTTCAAAAATTGTGCTTATAAATGTTGAAAATACTTTCAAATAGGCAAAAAAATTCTGTTATTTTCATATTTTGTTAAATCCTTCATTAATTCAGAATTGTTCTGAATTCTAAATAACCAGAGAATTATCAATATACTAAGCAATCTAATTGATTTAGTAACAAAAAATTGCAAAATTTAAAGCTGATAAGTCAGTTCATTTTTTTTTTTTTTTGGCAACTGAAAAGTACTTTATTCAGATGGGCGTAAAGAACTTGATTTCTTTTTCATTTTTATATTTTTTAATCTAATTTTATTATGTTAGTCACCATTCATTACATCATTAGTTTTTGGTTTATTTATTAAAGATTTTATTTATTTATTCATGAGAAACAGAGAGAGAGAGAGGCAGAGGGAGAAGCAGGCTCCCAAAGAGCAGGGAGCCCAATGCAGGACCCGATCCCAGGACTCTGGGATCCTGACCTGAGCCGAAGGCAGACGCTTAACCATCTGAGCCACCCAGGCGCCCCATCATTAGTTTTTGATGTAGTGTTCCATGATTCATTGTTTGCGTATAACACCCAGGGCTTCATTCAATACGTGCCCTCCTTAATACCCATCACCAGGCTAACCCATCCCCCGACACCCTCCCCTCTAAAACCCTCAGTTTGTTTCTCAGAGTCCATCGTCTCTCATGGTTCATCTCCCCCTCCGAAATCCCCCCTTCATTTTCCCTTCCTACTATCATCTTTTTTTTTTTTAACATATCGTGTATTATTTGTTTCAGAGGTACAGGTCTGTGATTCAGCAGTCTTGCACAATTCACAGTGCTCACCATAGCACATACCCTCCCCAATGTCTATCACCCAGCCACCCCATCCCTCCCACCCCCCCACCACTCCAGCAACCCTCAGTTTGTTTCTGAGATTAAGAATTCCTCATATCAGTGAGATCATATGATACTTGTCTTTCTCAGATTGACTTATTTCGCTTAGCATAATACCTTCTAGTTCGATCCACATTGTTGCAGAAGGCAAGATTTTGGTTTTTTTGATGGCTGCACAATATTCCATTGTATATATGTACCATATCTTCTTTATCCATTCATCTGTTGATGGACATCTAGGCTCTTTTCATAGTTTGGCTGTTGTGGACATTGCTGCTATGATAAGTCAGTTCAAATACAACCAGATAAGGAATGTCCAGTCAGTCTACCTAATTTGAAATAAGACTAAAAGTACTTTTAACCTTAGTGATTATGATTATAGCTGTAATAGATAAAGCCTCCTAAAGTATACCTTCATCCTCAGGTGGAATTAGAAATGTTAGTTTTGTATGTTATAGGACATATGACATATATTTCCAGTTCATATACTCATCACATTTTCTTATAATTAATATTTTATCACCAGTATTCTTCACTGGGCTGTGATCTCCTTGAGGGCAGAGTCTGTCATATATATATATGTGTGTGTGTGTGTGTTTGTGTGTGTATATTACAGAATTATATGTATAAAAATATACATATATATATAATTTTTAACCCAAATGACTTATTCAGCATCAAGTCATTATTCTACAAGTGTTCATTAAATGATTGGATAAATAAGCTAATTTATTGTCTTTTTAGACTAATCTTTATTGGAGGTAATGAGCATTTCAGTCTCAGAAGATCTACTGGAGTAACTGTAATAAATTTTCTATTAAAATAATTGACTGAGTTCATTGGCCTTTGAGTCATAGAAACTTGTGTTTCAATCCCAGTTCACTCACTTAATACCTGTACCAAATTGCACTCATGGTTTATTTGATCATATAGTTATGTGCATTTTAATTCAGAATATCAACCTTTCTCGCTGTCCTGGACAAAATAAGCATGTTTTCATTCCTTCTTCCAAGGGACTAAATTCCTTAAGTTATCAAGTATTCATTAACCTCTCTCAGTGCTTGACAGTATAACATCACCCACATACCATACACAAAAGGAAAAAGAAATGTGGAAAATAGATTTCCTATCTTGATAAACTTCTATTATAATTGCTTCTCGCCCTTTTGGCTAAGATCAAGTGAAAAACTTCTATTATTGGGGGTGCCTGGGTGGCTCAGTCGTTAAGCGTCTGCCTTCAGCTCAGGTCATGATCCCGGGGTCCTGGGATCGAGTCCCACATCGGGCTCCCTGCTCTGCAGGAAGCCTGCTTCCCCCTCTCCCACTCCCCCTGCTTGTCTTCCCTCTCTCGCTGTCTCTCTCCCTCTGTTAAAAAATAAATAAAATCTTAAAAAAAGTTTGTATTATTGAGGTGACAAAGTACACAAACACACAGGAAAGAAAGATATATTTGTTTCGATACCACTTCTAAAATATTTGAGAGCACTATCAGTCTGTATTAAAGTTCAGAAAAAGAGTGGTTGGTGAATACGCCAAGGAGAAAATCAGAGTGACAAGGAATCATGAAGAAAAGGTTGAGTTATAAGTAAACATGTTTCATACTAGGTATCCTTGAAGCAAACATTTGATGACATTTTTTTGTACAGGTGATTTATTAAAGCATTCCCAGGAGTATGAGGGAAAAAAGAGAGAAAGGACAGAAAAGGAGATTTGGATCTTGGGTAAAATCACATAGTGGATGCTTCCGGCCTCATCTGCAGAGGAACTCTGTAGTTTGTTGCAATCCAGAGTTGCTGGACTGGGATGAGGGAGCAGGGACTTTCAGAGTCAGCCATCCATTAGTGTTGAGGTAGAAGGTATATGTGTACATGGAGTGAGAAAAAAAGGAGAGATGACAGCAATTCCAAGACTCTTCTTGCTCTCTTTACATGATGAGAGTGTGAGATCCCAGTCTGAAAGCCATGTTTGCTAAAAAGAGCCAGTACTAACAGTGCATCCAAAGACAAAGTACAGTGAAGCCTGCGCACTTAAAAAAAGAAATAGGGGAAAAGGTGAACTTAAGCATCTTTATAGAGTGCATTTATTGCCTAATAGGGGTATGTGTCAGGGAGAAGGGGGCTGCTAACAACTTACAGGAAAAACAAAGGGTATTTCTAAATGAAGGAAAGATTTTTCCTTGAAGCATGACACCATTGACCTGCAATTCTTCTCATCCAACTACTCCTCTAGGGCAGAAGTGAAATTCTTACAATGGTTTTGGAAAGTTATTCTTCAGCCTTTGCTTTAAATTTCTAGAAAGAAAGCAGTGTTTCTGGGGTCAGGAGCTGTTAGAATGAATCAGTGTCCTTTTGGTGTGTTCACATTATTGAACTCTTATTCATTCCCTTGTTCACAGGTTACAAGGGATTCCAATTACCAACTAGAATGCCTTCTTTTTTTTTTTCTTCAGAAGAGAGACTCCTATAGTTGTTCCTCTTTATGCTCCCCTGAAGTCACGCCACAAGCTATTACAATCTTACTAGCTTGCATTTTATTACAGATCACTAAGTCTTCTACTCAGATACTTCAGACACCACAGTGAACTTTTTTTTTTTTAGGTTGTCTTTTAGCCCAGGCATTTCAAAGATAACCTAAAGCCATTGAATATTCTTGTTTATCTTGCTAGTTCTCTCTGTAATTCTAGGTAAGTAGAAACGTTGTTCATCATATCTACAGTCCCATTGTTGTGAACTTAAGTAAATGAAGACCGTGGAATAGAGTTCCTTATTCTTTCCCAGTGACTTTTCCCTGCCATGAATGTTTCACTTATTTTTTTTTTTTTCTTTTCATTCAAGGCGGAGGTGGGGAAATGGAAAGGGAATTTGGGAAACATTGAATTCTTCGGGAAGAGAACTAGCATCTCTGATTTTAGTTATATTTAGTTCACATATAAAATTCTAAATGCTAAATAATGACATGAATTTCTTTTTATATATCCCAATAAGGTTAGATTTAAAAGCGTTTAGATGTACTGACCTTGGGAAATATTTAATATTCTATGAATTTGCAAATTTTTCTGAGATTGCTTTTACTAACTCAAAACAATGTTTAATGAGTATTGAGGTTATGTATGTTTTCTATTTTGTCTTTTTAATACCACAATTTTGTGTTTCTCCTGTGATTATTAAAGTGCTTATTCACTTTCTAAGGAACACATGCAGGTTTTAACCTCCCCAAATGTATCGGTCTTAGCCCTTGTCACAAATTCATTATCTGGATTATGAGCTCTTCATTTTCCAGCTAAGGACTATCAGTTTTGAAAACTTTTACTCATGGTAATTGCCGGAAACTGAAACGCTTCTATAACCAAGAGGAAAAAGCAATCTGTTTAAGAGGACTTCTCAAGGGCACCTGGGTGGCTCAGTGGTTAAGCGTCTGCCTTCGGCTCAGGTCATGGTCCCAGGGTCCTGGGATGGAGTCCCGCATCGGGCTCCCTGCTCGGCGGGAAGCCTGCTTCTCCCTCTCCCACTCTCCTGCTTGTGTTCCCTCTCTCGCTCTCTTTCTGTCAAATAAATAAATAAAATCTTAAAAAAAAAAGAGGACTCCTCAAAACTTTCCCACAGAATGGTGGAGATATACTGATCAAATAACATAGTATATTTATGAAAATGACTCAATTCTGTTTTTCCTCTCTAATAGACCATAATTCCACGGTGGCAAAGCAAGGTTATAGTCACTCTTCTATATTATGCCTATTGTCCATCATATTTTAAATGGTCAATAGTTATGCAGTAAACAGAGGCATTAATTTTGCTCAAGATCATGATAAAGGAGTTTTCTTATATAGTTAAATATTTACAACTCAATTATATATATTTTTGACATTGTCTTAACATTGTTTTATCAATTGTATGCTAGAATTGTTTAAAATATTCTAATTCATGCCCAGCTATTCCCTAAATCCTGCTTTAAAATAGTGTTGTTTGAATGGATTTGTTTATATTCTGTTCCCATAATTAGTATTAACAGCAACCTGGGACTCTCTTCAACCCAGAGAGTATCCATATTTCTTTATTACTGTATTCAAATTAATCTCTGGGAAATAATATGTAATGGGATATTATATGACTTATGTCTGATTACACCCAACAGCATATGATTAGAATTTAGAATTTGCTCCTAAAATAAAAAGAATCAAGTTGTTAAGAGCCTATGTAGCTTCCTAACTCCATTTTTGTTTGAGTGTTTAATGATATTTTGGTGTCAGAAGCACAATTTGAAGCATAATTTATGGGTTTACAGTAAAGATTCTTACATAGAAAGAAGGAAGCAAGGGTGCTACAAGACAGAAATATACTCCAGAATTGGTCTGAAGCAGATTCCATTTGAGCCAATGTATGAAATGTAGACTAGGGCCGAGTGTAAATCTAAATTCTTCCTCCAGCTCCTGGGGAAACATACACTAAATGCATGTATTTTCTTAAGTATTATATTTTATTTCCATTGTTGTCATCCAATATTTTGGCCATACTGTATTTTTATTAAAGAGAGAAATTGTGATCTTTATAATCTCTAGGAGTTGAAAAAATGTATGGGTATTATATTAAAATTGAAATATTGTAAGTTTTAAGTACCTGTGATTGGATTATTTTTAACATGTTTTCACGTTTTCCTTGAGGATGAGGACATAGAGTGCTTTTGTTCAGTGCTCTTTTACAGCCGTAGAATATTTCTACAGAAATGGTGAAAGAGACAGAAGAACTAAATGAATAAAGGCATAAATATTCAAAGATGTGATGTGATATCTTGTGTTCATTTTTGTGTAGAACTTGCATTCAGATTATGTGTATCCAGCTCTGAGTAGCTCAAATACATAATTCTTGCAAGAAAGTTCCAGGTAGAAGGAAAAGCATTGGTGACCAACTTCTTCCTAGAATTATCAGAATTATTTCCTGATGATGGGTCTCTCTTTTTTTTTTTTTTTTTTTTGGTTGAAGCACTAGTCGTTAGTACCAGGCCTAACTCAGAGGAACTGCTCAATGAGTATCAATTGAGTGAATGAATGAATGTATATACCGTATTGAGCTTTTTTTTAATTTCATGAATGGAGTCAGCATTCACACATTATCAAGCAAGGGGCTTTGTGATTTCAACAATCTGTAATATTGAAATTTATCATTTCATTTTAGTATTAAGTTATAAGCATTCAGTGATAAACTATATTTGTAATTTTTTCAGATTTTTTTAAAAACAGAGTTTCAAAAGATAGTATAGTCAAGAAGGAACAGAAAATTGAAGGAAAAAATGTGCAGAGTTATCAAAAGAAAGACTGAGTATCTGGAGACTTCAAGTGTGAAAAGCAGAAAAGTATCATGATACAGTCGTGGGAACTCAGCAGAGTAGAAGTCTGTGCATAATGAAGTAAATTTAAAATTATTTGATTTTCATTTGCTTCCCTTTAATTCAACAGTTATTAACGCTCAGCTTATCCCCTGCAGAATAATTTGCTAGACATGGTGGAGAATAGCTTTTAATAGAGTAAGAAAAATAAAGTAGGTGGGAGGTAATACTCCTGTTAAAAATCTTATAAGTAGCAAGATACTGCTTTATAAATATTTTAGCTTTTACATCATATATTATCTCATAAAGAAACCTAATAGCCATCCCAATACTTTATTGGAAGCTTTCAAAAAGCAAGGAGATCAACAATAGTAATGATACCAGAGTAGCTTCAAAGAATATTCTTGGCTATTTATTGAAATCTAGTTTGAATCATTATGGGAATGAAAATGTTTGACAGAGCTGATGTACCAGATATGGTTCTAAAAATAGAGTGTACCAGAAACATGAGACCTTTAAATTCGATGATGGTAACAGGTGCAGCTTTAATGAAATACATTAGCATGTTAAAATAAGCAAAGCTAAACATAGTCAGATGGATAATGATCAACATCTTTACTTACTGAATTCCACAGCGAAGACTAAAGACATCAGGGAAACATACCTTTAAAATGAGATGTGCAATCTCAGGGAACCTATTTTAGCTTTTGCAGATTTTAAAACATAGTTGCTCTGTTTTTCCTATCTGCACAGTTAGAATATAAAGAGCTGGTAAAATTATTTATTGCTTCAATAAAATTTTCAAAGTCACTGAGTAATGCAAAGTCCCACTTATGAGTATAGACCCAGAGAGCTCAGAACCACAAACACAGGAGGTGCTTCCTTGTAGTTTCTAACAAATAACCAGATGAAACCCCTTTTCCAAGTCCAGTTTCAAAATTTTCTTATGAGGAACATTAGAAAATTTTCTCTTGGGATACTATTTTTGGCATATAAAGTACTCCCCAATGTTTGGAGAGCCCTGGCTATATCATGGTATGAGTGAATTCTCTATCTTTTCTTGAAAGTTTTAGGAGCAAAGTAAATGTTCATGAAGACTCTGATGATCTGAGAGTGGTGTGGAATGAAAGCCCTTGAAATTGACATGATTTGAAAGGTGAGACTGTTAGTGCCAGTGGGTCGCCAAAGGCCATGTATGTGGAGCTTTTATAGCCTGGAGAAAATACAAGGGCACTGAAAACCTTGATGGGGTAAAAAAAAAAAAAAAAATTCTCTTTCCCAAGCTACTTGCTTGGGTTAGGCAAAAAGAAATTGCATTTACCAGTGACAAAAGGGAATATGCTGACCTACATGTTTCAGAAGATAATAATTGTATTGTTTCTGGCCAACTTAAAACAATCGATGTACAGACATTCTTACAGTCAATTTTTTTAGTATCTTGGTGGGCCAAATGAATTTCTGCCATTAGCAGATTCTAAATCTGTGATTTAGAAGGCAAAGAAAGCACTTTTTCTTCTTGCAGGATAGGTTGCTGTAAAAACAACAAGATCATTTACAAGTGAGAATAACAAAACTGATGGAATAGACATGAAATAATTAAGTCACAATATCAGGTGATTTAGAATACTACCTTTGAAGAAAGGCTTCAGACATTAGCAACAGTAAAAAGGGGGTGGGGTGGGAATCTGCAATAAGAAAGGTATTCAAGTTCATTTAAGAAAATAATGGATGGCAGTTTTTGCATTGAATTATAATTGACGTACAGCATTATATTAGTTTCAGATGTACAACGTAGTGATTAGATATTTTTATACATTACTTAGTGCTCACCTGGATAGGTCTAGTAACTATTTGTTATACACAGTTATAATATTGACTATTTACTGTGCTGTATATTACAACCCTGTTGTCTTATAACTAAAGTTTGTGCCTATTAATCCCCCCACCTATTTTTCCCATCCCAACACCTTCCTCCTCTCTAGCAGCCACCAGTTCTCTGTATCTGAGTCTATTTCTGATTTGTTTTGCTTTGCTTTTGCTATGAAATCATATAGTATTTGGCTTTCTTGGATTTATTGCACTTAGCGTAATACCCTCTAGGTCTATCCATGTTGTCACAGATGTCAAGAGCTCATCCTGTTTTATGGCTGTGTAATATTCCATTGTGTGTGTATGTTTATACCGCACCTTTTTTATCCATGCATCTGTCAAGGAATACTTAGGTTGTTTCCATATTTTGGTTATTAGAAATAATTCTGCAATGGAGGTTGGGGTACAGTATCTTTTCAAATTAGTGGTTTTATTTTATTTTTTCAGATAAAGACTCAGAAAGGGAATTGCTGGGTGGTATAGTTCTGTTTTTAATTTTTTTGAGGATCCTCCACACTGGTTTACATAGTGGCTGCATCAATTTACATTCCCACCAACAGTGCAGGAAGGTTTCTGTTTTTCCACATTCTTGCCAACACCTATTTCTTGTCTTTTGATAATAGCCTTTCTACCTGATGTGAGGAGGGATCTCATAGAGGTTTTGATTTGTGTTTCCCTGATGATTAGTGATATTAAGCATCTTTTCATGTGCCTGTTGGCCTTCTGCATGTCTTGTTTGGAAAAATGCTTATTCAGGTCCTCTGCCCATTTTCTTTTTAAGTTTTTATTTAAATTCCATTTAGTTAACACAGTGTAATATTAGTTTCACCTATACAATTTAATGATTTAACAATTACAACACCCGATGCTCATCAAAATAAGTGCCCATTTTAATCCCCATCACCTATTTAACCCATCTTCCCACCTCCTCTCTGGTAACCTCACTTTGTTCTCTATAGTTACGTGTCTGTTTCCTGGTTTGCCTTTCTCTCTCTTTTTTCCCTTTGCTCATTTGTTCTTTAAATTCCACATATGAGTGAAATCATAGGATATTTGTCTTTCTCTGACTGATTTCACCTTGCATAATACTTTCTAGCTCCATCCAAGTCATTGCAAATAGCAAGATTGCATTCTTTTTTATAGCTGAATGATATTCCAGTGTGTGTGTGTGTGTGTGTGTGTGTGTGTGTGTGTGTGTATATATTTAATGGGATTATTTTTGTTGTTTTTTGAATTCTTTATATGTTTTGTATACCAACTTATCATTTGCATGTATCTTCTCCCATTTAGGTTTTCTTTACATTTTATTGATTTCCTTTGCTGTGCAAAAGTTTTTTAGTTTAATGTAGTCCCACTTGTTTATTTTTGCTTTTGCCATTGCCTGAGGACACATAGCCAAATATATATATATATCTTGCTGAGAACAATAACATAGTGCTTACTACCTATGTTTTCTTCTAGGAACTTTAGGTTTCCGGTCTTATATTTAAGTCTTTAATCCATTTCGAGTTTATTTTTGTATATAGTGTAAGAAAATGGTCTTTTGCATGTAGCTGTCAAGGTTTTTTTTTTTTTTAATCATTTAATCAGGAGTTGATCTTTTCACCATTTTATGTTTTCGCCTCCTTTGTTTAGATGAATTGCTCATGTAAGCATGGATTTACTTTTGGGCTGTCTTTTCTGTTGATAGATGTGTCTACTTTTTGCCAATACCATATGGTTTTGATTACTATATATTTTTAAAGGTTTTATTAGAGAAGAAGCAGGGGGGGGCAGAGAGAGAGAGAGAAGCAGACTCCCTGCTGAGCAGGAAGCCTAATCTGGGGCTCGATCCCTGAGATCATGACCTGAGGCAAAGGCAGACACTTAACTGACTGAGCCACCCAGGTGCCTGCCCCCGATTACTATAGTTTTAGTATAGTAGTACCCCAGGTGTTAGCTTTTCACCATTGACTATGATTTTGGCTCTAAGATTATCATATAGGCCTTTATTATGTGGAGGTACATTTCCCCAAACCTGCTTTGTTGAGGTTTTATCTTAAGTGGATGTTGAATTTTGTCAGATATTTTTTCTGCATCTATTGAGGTGATCATGTGATATTTAGCCTTCATTTTTTTTAATGTGATGTATTAAGTTAATTAATTAGCAAATGTTAAACCATCTTGGTATCCCTGGAGTAAATCCCACTTGGTCATGGTGTACGATCCTTTTAATGTATTGTTGGATGCAGATTGCTAATATTTTGTTGAGGAATTTTGCATCTGTGTTCATTAGAGATATTGGCTTGTAATTTTTTTTTTTTTTTTGTGGTATCTCTCTGGTTTTGGTATCAGGGTAATGCTGGCCTCATAGAGGAGAGTTGGAAGTGTTCCTTCCTCTTCAATTTTTTGGAATAGTTTGAGGACAGGTATTAACTCTTATTTGAATGGTTGGTAGAATTCACCTGTGGAACTTCTTGGACCTGGACCTGAATTTCTGTTTGGAGATTTTTTTTTTGGTTACCGACTTAAGTACATTACTAGCAATTGGTCTATGTAGATTTTCTATTTCTTCATGATTTAGTCTTGGAAGATTGTATGTTTTTTAGGAATTGATCCATTTCTTTTAGGTTGTCTAATTTGTTGTTGTGTAACTGTTCATAGATTCTCTTATGATTCTATTTCTGTGGTATCAGTTGTAATTTGTGTTCTCCATTTTTAATTTTATTTTTTTAGCTTTTTTTTTTGATGAGTGACTAAATATTTGTCAACTTTCCTTTCAAAAACCAGCTCTTAATTTCACTGAGCTTATTTATTTAGTCTTTATTTATTTCCATCCTGGTCTTTATTATTTCCTTTCTACTAACTTTAGGCTTTTAATGTAAATTTAGATGGTTTGAGACTTTTTTTTTTAAGATTTTATTTATTTATTTGACAGAGAGAGACACAGCAAGAGAGGGAACACAAGCAGGGGAAGTGGGAGAGGGAGAAGCAGGCTTCCTGCAGAGCAGAGAGCCCGATGCGGGGCTCGATCCCAGGACCCTGGGATCATGACCTGAGCCGAAGGCAGATGCTTAATGACTGAGCCAGCCCAGGCACTCTGAGATTTTTGTTTCTTGAGGTAGGTCCTGTATCACTATGAACTTCCCTCTTAGAACTGCTTTTTCTATGTCTCACAGGTTTTAGACATTATTTCCATTTTCATTTGTCTCAAAGTATTTTTTGATTTTCCCTTTGATGTTTTATATCACCCATTGGGTGTTTAATTGCATGGTGTTTGTATTCCCATTGGGTGTTTAATTGCATGTTGTTTGTATTCCACATGTTTGTATTTTTAACAGTTTTCTTTTACTTCTTGAAATTGATTTTTAGTTTCATACTCTTGTGGTTGGAAAAGATGTTTGGTATGAAACAGTCTTCTTCAATTTACTGAGACTTGTCTTGTGGACTAACGATCTATCCTGAAGAATGTTCCAAGCACACTTGAAAAGAATGTGTATTCTGCTGTTTTTGGATGGAATGCTATTAAGTTCATCTAGTCTAATGTGTTGTTATCAGCTAATATTTTCTTACTGATTTTCTGTCAGGGTGATCAATCCATTGATGTAAGTAGGATATTAAAGTCCCCTACTATTACTGCATTGCTGTCTATTTCCCCATATTTCTGTTAATATTTGCTTTATATGGTTAGGTACTTCTATGTTGCTTGCATAGATGTTTACAAAATATTACATCCTCTTTTTGAATTAAGCCCTTTCATTATGTAATTTTATTACAGTCTTTTTTGAAATTGTATTTTGTCTGATACAAGTATTGCTATTCCAGCTTTCTGCTTGGTTCTGTAGACATGGCATGTCTTTCCATCCTTTCACTTTCAGTCTGTGAGCGTCTTTAGTTTTGAAGTGAATCTGTTGTAGGCAGCATGTACGGGTCCTTTTTTTTTTTTTTTTTTTTTTAATCCATTCAGTCACACTTTGTCTTTTGATTGAAGAATTTAGTCCATTTACATTTAAAGTAATTGATAGGTAAGTACTTATTGACATTTTGTTAATTATTTTCTGGCTGTTTTGTAAGTTGTCTGGTCTCTTTCTCTCTTGTGTTGTTTTTTTTTGTTATGTTTAGATTCCTTTGTTTTTGTTTTGTGAATTTGCTATAAGTTATTTCTTTCTGGTTACTGTGAAGTTCATATTATAACATCTTATGTGTATAATACTCTTTTTTAACTTGAGAGTAACTTAATTTTGAACATATTCCAAAACATTATATTTCTACTTTACTTTCCCCCACATTGTATATTTTTAATGATACATTTTATATCTTTTTATTTTATGATTTCTTAGCTAATTACTGTATTTTTAATTTCACCTCTTTTGCCCTTTAGCCTTCATACTTGTTAGTGGTTGATCCACTACCTTTACTATCTGTTTAACTTTTCTGGTGAGGTTTTTCCTTTCACGTTTTCTTATTAATTAGTGCCTATTTTATTTATCTTAGGGAAGTCCATTAACATTTCTTGTTAAGGCCAATTTACTGGTGATGAACGCTTTCAGCTTTTGCTTATCTGGAGAACTCATCTCTCCTTCAATTCTGAATGATAAGCTTGCTTGGTAAAGAATTCTTTATTGGCAGTTATTTTATTTTTTTTTTCCTTTCAGCACTTAAAATATGTCATGCCACTCCATTCTGGCCTATAATCTTCTGATGATAAATGTGCTGATTTATGGGGTTTTCCTTATACATAATATGTTGTTTTTCTCCTGCTTATAAGGTTCTCTCTTTATCCTTAAAATTTAACATTTGAATTGTAATGTGTCTCAGTGTGTTTCTCTTTAGGTTCATTTATTTGGAATTCTCTGGATTTCCTGGACCGGGCTGTCTGTTTCCTTTCCCAGATAAAGGGAAGTGTTCAGAACTTATGCCTTCAAATAAAATTTCTGTCCCATTCTCCTTTCTTGAATGTTATTTCACTTGATCTTATATCAGAACTCCCTTGAGGTATCCTCATTTCTTCTTTCTTTCTTTCTTTCTTTCTTTCTTCTTTCTTTCTTTCTTTCT